>NC_056751.1:693668717-693741217 GCF_019279795.1 Protopterus annectens
TTCATTGAGATAGTGGATTATAGGTAATGCAATAGGAAAATGAGACAATGTTTTTTGTAATTCTAAGGTTGGCAAAAAGACATAGCATCATGCTAGCTAGAGTTACCTATATAAAGTTGCAACAATATAACCACAGAGACAGTTACCTAGGTCAAAAGAAAGCAATGCAATTATTAGGGTCTATATCAGATCATCTAAACCGCTCATTATCGAATGCAGTAATGTCGAACTGCAAAACCCGAACCCTAACAATATCGAAACCTCAAAACAGCAATTTTTTTCCCTGGGGAAAAAATTTGCTGTCCCAAGAAACACACACACCACAAGCAGACTAAAAAGCAGCAATCCACACACATACATTTAAAAGTTACATCTAACCCTACACTACACTGCACATACACTGTACATCAACTTACCTTAACCCAGACCCGAACCCTAAGATCCGTCACTATTGCACACTCACCTCACCCGCGCCCTAACCATAACTCACTTAACCTGCCCATAACCCCAAATTCTCACAATCGCACACTCACCTCACCTGTGCTCTAACCCTAGCTCACTTAACCCGCCCCTAACCCCAAATTCTCACTATCGCACACTCACCTAACACGAACCCTAATCCTAACTCACTTAACCTGCCCCTAACCCCAAATTCTGTCACAATCACACAATTACCTGACCCACGTCCTAGCCCTAACTCACCCAACCCACGTCCTAACCTGAACGTCTGCACAATCACACACTTACCTTAACCCAACCTGTAACTTTCCACCACATCGCTGAAAACAGCAAAGCCACAACAATGGCCAACCGAATTCTTTCCCTAGGAAAGAATTTGGTTTTGTGCAGCTTCACTGTTTTCAGTGTTCGCGATACTGGATTCGAAATTAGATCATTCAAAATTCTGCCATTTCGATTATCTAATATAGACCCAAATTATTAATATTTCCAGCTCTGCTTTCTCACCAGACTGCTAATGTAAGTGCCCTGATTTTTATTCTGTGGGATTTTTTAGCATCCAAAGTGTGTGAACAAGTGACAATTTTTTTTATCCCTCCCTGTCAATAATCTGCATAAAATACCTAAAACTCATAATGCACTGATTGACACAAACCACAGGGTCATATGAATAAATCAACAGCTGCAATACTTAAAGACTCATTTTTAATACAAGGTGTTGTTTGTAAAAAGGATAAAGCTGGTAATTCTTATTAAATGAATAAAAAGTTGGTGTCAGCTCTTATAAATCACTCAGTTCTATTCAAAAAGCAGAACGCATGTGAATAACTTTCAGTCCAAGATAAGACAAAATTACCTTTCCTTGTAAGTTCACAAAGTCTTTTCAGACGACAAGGAAGCAAAAAAGCTCCACTGTTGTTCCGCTACGAGGAACGTGCAACAAGAAACGAACCAAAATTGCACGTCGGCTGTTATCACTGATTCATTCAAACTACTTCAAGATAGTTCAAGAGACTTGAAGTGAAAACAAATGTCCGTTAACTGATGGAGTCAACCCTTACTAATATATGGTTTGTTTTATTTTTATTTTGTGTTGGTTTGTTTTATTTTTATTTTGTGCTGGTTTGTTTTATTTTTATTTTGTGCTGCATCTGGTTTGTTTTATTTTTATTTTGTGCTGCATGGTTTGTTTTATTTTTATTTTGTGCTGCATTGGTTTGTTTTATTTTTATTTTGTGCTGCATTGGTTTGTTTTATTTTTAAAGCTGGTAATTCCTTTTAAACAGTACTTCAAGGCATACTTAAAAGATATATTGCTTTAACTTTCCAATGGAAAAATAAATAAAATAATATGTCCATGTAAGAATATTTTCTTTTAATATCTGAATGATTCAGATGTTATAATTGATGTATTTCCCTGATATAAATTTAAAATTAATTTTTGACTGAAGCAATGAAAGAAAATTATCATTAAGTAAAACATTACATGGCGTATCTGTATGGGTGAAAAGCAAGCAAACAACTTACCATGTTACGCAACTAAAAGAAATGGAATCCCCATGTCTAATATGCTTCTTGTTGAAAAAACAATTTCTGTCTGAAGAGTCATCCTCTAGGCTTTCTGATTCATCATTTGCACTGTCTACATTTGTTGAAGAGTCTTCATCTTTATGTGTTCCTGATCCATCACTGATAATAACTGAAGTACTGCCATCATCATTAAATGTTGATTTACGGTTGCTGCCTTCTTCAGTTTGTCCTGAATCAGAAGTTGGGTTACTAGTGTTCTCCTCATCTTTGTCATTTCCATGTTTCCCACCAGAATCTGGTTTGTTTTGGATGTTGATATTTTCACTGGGTGTTATGGTGTCTTCCACAGATTCAGTGTCTGCTGATGTCATCTCATCACTTTCCTCATGTCCTGAGCTTTCACTAACACTGTCTGCATCATCAGTGTCATTGTTACTTGTTTCTTCTTGGCTGCTTGTTTCTTCAGTTTGTCCTGAATCAGAAGATGGATTACTGGTGTTCTCATCATCCATGTCTTCTCCATGTTCTTCACCTGATTCTGGTTTGCCGTGGTTGTTGGTATTTTCACTGGGTGTTATTGTCTCTTCCACAGATTCGGTGTCTTCTGATGTCATCTCATCACTTTCCTCTTGTCCTGAGCCTTCACTAGCACTGTCTGCATCATCAATTTCATTATTACTTGTTTCTTCTTGGCTGCTTATTTCTTCAGTTTGTCCTGAATCAGAAGATGGATTACTGGTGTTCTCATCATCCATGTCTTCTCCATGTTCTTCACCTGATTCTGGTTTGCCCTGGTTGTCGGCATTTTCACTGGGTATTATGGTGTCTTCCACAGATTCAGTGTCTGCTGATGTCATCTCATCACTTTCCTCATGTCCTGAGCCTTCACTACCACTGTCTGCATCATCAATTTCATTATTACTTGTTTCTTCTTGGCTGCTTGTTTCTTCAGTTTGTCCTGAATCAGAAGATGGATTACTGGTGTTCTCATCATCCATGTCTTCTCCATGTTCTTCACCTGATTCTGGTTTGCCGTGGTTGTTGGTATTTACACTGGGTGTTATGGTCTCTTCCATAGATTCAGTGTCTGCTGATGTCATCTCATCACTTTCCTCATGTCCTGAGCTTTCACTAGCACTGTCTGCATCATCAATGTCATTGTTACTTGTTTCTTCTTGGCTACTTGTTTCTTCAGTTTGTCCTGAATCAGAAGATGGATTACTGGTGTTCTCATCATCCATGTCTTCTCCATGTTCTTCACCTGATTCTGGTTTGCCGTGGTTGTTGGTATTTACACTGGGTGTTATGATCTCTTCCATAGATTCAGTGTCTGCTGAGTTCATCTCATCACCTTCCTCATGTCCTGAGCTTTCACTAGCACTGTCTGCATCATCAATGTCATTGTTACTTGTTTCTTCTTGGCTACTTGTTTCTTCAGTTTGTCCTGAATCAGAAGTTGGGTTACTAGTGTTCTCCTCATCTTTGTCATTTCCATGTTCCCCAATAGAATCTGGTTTGTTTTGGATGTTGTTATTTTCACTGGGTGTTATGGTGTCTTCCACAGATTCAGTGTCTGCTGATGTCATCTCCTCACCTTCCTCATGTCCTGAGCCTTCACTACCACTGTCTGCATCATCAATTTCATTATTACTTGTTTCTTCTTGGCTGCTTGTTTCTTCAGTTTGTCCTGAATCAGAAGATGGATTACTGGTGTTCTCATCATCCATGTCTTCTCCATGTTCCCCACTTGATTCTGGTTTGTCATGATTGTCGGCATTTTCACTGGGTGTTATGGTCTCTTCCACAGATTCAGTGTCTGCTGATGTCATCTCCTCACCTTCCTCATGTCCTGAGCCTTCACTAGCACTGTCTGCATCATCAATTTCATTGTTACTTGTTTCTTCTTGGCTACTTGTTTCTTCAGTCTGTCCTGAATAAGAAGATGGATTACTAGTGTTCTCATCATCCATGTCTTCTCCATGTTCTTCACCTGATTCTGGTTTGCCCTGGTTGTCAGCATTTTCACTGGGTATTATATTGTCTTCCACATATTCAGTGTCTGCTGATGTGATCTCATCACTTTCCTCATGTCCTGAGCCTTCACTACCACTGTCTGCATCATCAATTTCATTATTACTTGTTTCTTCTTGGCTGCTTGTTTCTTCAGTTTGTCCTGAATCAGAAGATGGATTACTGGTGTTCTCATCATCCATGTCTTCTCCATGTTCTTCACCTGATTCTGGTTTGCCGTGGTTGTTGGTATTTACACTGGGTGTTATGGTCTCTTCCATAGATTCAGTGTCTTTTGACGTTATCTCATCACTTTCCTCATGCCCTGAGCCTTCACTAGCACTGTCTGCATCATCAATGTCATTGTTACTTGTTTCTTCTTGGATAGCTATCCCTTTGGTTTGTCCAGAATCAGAAGATGGATTACTGGTGTTCTCATCATCCATGTCTTCTCCATGTTCCCCACTTGATTCTGGTTTGCCATGATTGTCGGCATTTTCACTATGTGTTATGGTCTCTTCCACAGATTCAGTGTCTGCTGATGTCATCTCCTCACCTTCCTCATGTCCTGAGCCTTCACTATCACTGTCTGCATCATCAATTTCATTATTACTTGTTTCTTCTTGGCTACTTGTTTCTTCAGTCTGTCCTGAATAAGAAGATGGATTACTAGTGTTCTCATTATCCATGTCTTCTCCATGTTCTTCTCCTGATTCTAGTTTGCCCTGGTTGTCTGCATTTTCACTATGTGTTATGGTCTCTTCCACAGACTCAGTGTTTGCTGATGTCATCTTATCACCTTCCTCATGTCCTGAGCCTTCACTTGCACTGTCTGCATCATCAATGTCATTGTTACTTGTTTCTTCTTGGATAGCTATCCCTTTTGTTTGTCCTGAATCAGAAGATGGATTACTGGTGTTCTCATCATTCATGTCTTCTCCATGTTCCCCACCTGATTCTGGTTTGTCCTGGTTGTCGGCATTATCACTGGGTGTTATGGTCTCTTCTACAGACTCAGTATCTGCTGATGTCAACTCATCACTTTCCTCATGTCCTGTGCTTTCACTAGTATTGTCTGCAACATCATTTTGACTTGTTTCTTCTGGGCTAGTTATCTCTTTGGTTTGTCCTGAATCAGAAGATGGATTACTGGTGTTCTCATCATCCATGTCTTCTCCATGTTCCCCACCTGATTCTGGTTTGCCCTGATCATCGGCATTTTCACTGGGTGTTATGGTCTCTTCCACAGACTCAGTGTCTGCTGATGTCAACTCATCACTTTCCTCATGTCCTGTGCTTTCACTTGTATTGTCTGCAACATCATTTTGACTTGGTTCTTCTGGGCTAGTTACCTCTTTGGTTTGTCCTGAATCAGAAGATGGATTACTGGTGTTCTCATCACCGATGTCTTCCCCATGACCCAGACTAGAATTTGGTTGGCTTTGAGTGTCATCATTTTCACTGGGTGTTTTGTTGTCTTCTACAGAATTACTGCTTGATGATGTCAGTTCCTCTCTTTCCTCACCTCCTGATCCTTTACTGGCATTGTCTAAAGCACTTTCATCACCACTTTTCGTTCCTTCATTAATGATGATTCCTTTGGTTTGATCAGAAACATAACTTGGGTTATTGTTCTCTTCCTCTTTTTCCTCAACTTCATCAGTTGGGTTCTGGCTGTCTTCCTCAGTATTTTGATTTTCATCTTCTTTATTGCTGCTTTCTTTAATGTCATCTTCTGGAACAATAGGCTTGAGTGGGTGTTCATCATATGTGGCTTCTTCTTCATCCTCAGAGCCTGATTTATTCCCATTAAGGGTACTGTCACTGTCACTCTTTTGGTTTGCTTCATCTACTTGAGAACTGGTGTCTCCAGTTGAGGTATCATTTCCTGTGTCTTCTTTCTCTTCATTATCTTCAGATGTATTTTCAGAGTTGATGTTTTTCTGAGACTCTGTTTCACCTTCAATAAGCACAGAGCCTATTGAGTCAGGTGATTTGCTGCTCTGAATCTCTGTTACTTCATTCAAATTATCTGAGCCTTCTGTTTTACTGTTCATGTCAAAAATGTTTGACCTCTCGCTGTCATCTTTGCTTCTGTCTTCTGCATTCTCTTCAGCTACCTTAGAACTCTCTGTTGTTTCTGTCTGACTTTCCTCTTGTTTGACTGTTTCTTTTGTGATACTTGTATCGGGTAAGTTTGGAACATGAATTTGGTCATCGATCTGCACTTCATTCTCGAACTGTGAGACCACAGATTTTGAGGGGGTTGTGTCAATATCATTTCCGTCATTAATATCTGGTAAACTTTGCTGCTTTTCATTGGTTTTATTCTTATCACTGTCTGTTAACGGTTCAGCATTTTCAAGCTGATTTGGCTGATTGCAGTTTTCATTACCATCTTCACAAGTAGCATCATCTTCATAGTATTTTTGCGCTGTTACTGCAATTATTTTGTCTTCCGTTATTATGGATGTTTCCTCTTCCAGATGTGATTGGTCTTTGTTATCTGACTTATGGCTATCGACTATGGTCACTGTAGACTGTCCACTCTTCCCTTTGTTTTCTGAAACTTCCTTTTCTTTCTGTGACTTCTGAGGTTCATCAAAGTCTAAATCCATCCCTCCATATTTATCGGATCCTTTCTTACTGCTTCCTTTGTTTTAAAACAGAAGAAATATTTAAATGGTTTGTTTAGCCTATCAATGGACTATTTTCAAACATACAGTTTATTGTAAACCATAACTTTAAAAGAAAAAAGAAACATTAACTAAAAATCATTATACCCTCTATGGCACCTGTGTTGTCTTAATAAAAATTCAGGGAAATAAATTATGGTGGGGGGTTGACATAATGGTTAAGGTGTTTACCTTACAATCCAGGGTTTGATTCTCAGATGGGGTAAATGGCTAGGTTTAAATAACCCACAAAGAAGGTTAGTCTAATATTAACCTATCATGACTAATTTTGTCATTAACTGCCACAAAACCATAATTTTAAGATTTTTTTGTGGCTGCAAATGAATAGGGAATAACAAAGAATGCACTTTATACTTGCACATAAGAGTGATAACCAAAGTGCAGATACCCGTAGTCTGTTTTGATACCCACCAAAGTGGTCATAAACATGCTGTTCATTTTAAACAAAATGAGACATAAATAATGACACATTCTCAACTCAATTCACAAATCAGGAAAGAGGCAACAAATATTAGATGCTTGAAATATGATTCTCCTATATTCTTTAGTTTTCTTGACCTTAACTACATTTTTCTTCCCCTGAAAACTAAATTATGAATTTTTTATTCTAAAATATATAATAGACTATATTAATAAAAGTATTGCTTCATTGATTTATACACAAATCTAAAAGTGACAGTAAATTTACAAAATATTGGAAGAGAAGATAATGAGGTCAGTACGCTGTTTTTATGGTCATATAGTGATTGCCATGCAACACAAATCATTTATTTTATTTGTTTTTTGTTGACCAGGTTTGTCCCACTAGACTAGTAGCTTCTCAGCAGGTGCTGGGGAACTTTTATTTATTTTGTATTTTATTTTATTTTACTTTATTTTCAGCTTTTATTAGCAATTGGCATTATATTTCCATGCACATCTGAATACTGTTGCTGTTTTTGATTGCATTACTTTTAGGGATACGCTTTTCCAGTCAACTACCCTCTCATAGATGTAGTAATGTTTCCTCTAATATCTTCTAAGTCAGCTATCTTAAATGTAACAATCATGTCCTTTTGTTCCTATAAAACTCTTTTTGGTCATATGTTGACACATCAGTCTCAACCCACATAATATTGTTTCTTCACAGTGTCCCTATTAAAATTGCATTTGACAAATAGCACGCATTTACAAATTCAACTTTTAAAGTAGAGGACAATCTCCTAGCAAATGCGGCCCCATATGCTTAGAGCTAACATGGGTTTCAGTATTGCAAGGGAAAAGTCCATCTCTCAGACTTATGGTAACTCAACAAAAATTATTTTAATCACACTTTGCTGCAGATAAATGACATTCAACAACTTATAAAGCCAACTACAATAATTTTTTTGAAAGAGGATGCAGTAATGCTTCTACTATGAAACACTGACTTCCCAAAAATCGAAAAAAATGCTTGAAATCCAAAAGTGTGAAAAAAATCCTTTTTTTTTTTTTTTTTTTTTTTTTTTTTTTTTTTGCAGGGGATTAGTCCCCCTGCATCTTGTGCACCCCAGACTTATAGATACCAACTCCATGGTTGCTCCAACTCAAAAAGAAGAGAAATCTCCCTAATGAAGTGAATGATTGCCAGTGTATACTTAGAAATCACATCAGCAATAACTTTTTATCGGTAAAAGCATTCCGTGTTGTGCCATTCATCTTTGGGTTTTTTTTGTTTTTTGTTTTTTGTTTTTTTTTTTTGTGTGTGGGTTACTGGTGTGCATGGAGAACATTGATATCTGTGCAGTAACAGAAACCTGGTTCAAGGCTCCCGAAAGCACCCCAGCACTGCCAGGTTATACCTCATACCATGCTTTTCGGCCCCAAAACTTGGACTGAACCAGAAAAGGAGGGGGAGTATCAATATTCGTCAAAGATACCCACACCTCCAGGTTGGTGGCACAGCACAAAGCATCAGAGACTATCCATGTGCAACTAACAGTGGGTAAAACTTCCTTCCAGTTTATAGCCTGCTACAGACCACCATCCCAAACCCAGGAACCCCACTCGGCCTTCCTGAGAACACTGGAAAATATGAAGGTCTCTCCAAAGACCATTATATTGGGCGACTTCAACTACCCAAACATAGACTGGGAGCATTACTCTAGCTCCAACACCCTAGCTCAAAGGTTCCTAGAATTTATAAACTCAAATGCTATGGAACAACTTGTTACCACTCCCAGAAGAGGGGAAAACGTACTGAACCTGATCATCACCAACATGGGGACTCTATGCTCCAGACCAGAAGTTTATCCCTCACTGGTAAGATCAGACCATAAACTAATCTCACTGGATATTCTCATTCTGACCCCACCCCCTGCCCAGAAAACCACAGTGAAAAACTTCTCTAAAGCAAATTTCACAATCCTCAAAACTGAGGTGGAATCCTTCAAAGCCCCTGGGCCTGTGGAAAATACAGCCCAGACTGCAGAATCCTTTATAAACGCATTTTATGAACACCTTCAGGAATGCATGGATCATGCAATCCCATATAAAACCAAGACCCAATCCTCCAAAGGCAGACATCCTGTCTGGTGGACCCCAGCCATAAACAAACTATACAATAGAAGGAGGAAGCTACTACATGATAGAGCAAAATCCCAAAAAGGGAAGGCATCTCTGATCAGTGTTAGCAAAAAACTACGGGCACTCATAAAATCGTCTAAGACCAGCTTCAAGAGAAAAATTGCACAGGACACTAAGGATAATCACAAGGCTTTCTTTAATTATGTTAGGAACCTGGGTGGGAATTCCCAGATATGCTCAGAATTGGTGCAAAATGACAAAAAATGCACCGAACCCACCGACATTGCCAACATCCTAGCTGACAGGTTCAGTGCAAACTCCCCCCCCCCCTTCCCCACCAAAAGGGTAAATATCTATCCCAGCAGAGTGCTGCCCCCCTGACATCTCAGATGCTCAGGTAAGAGCCGCCCTCTCCAAGGCAAAAAACACAGCATCAATGGGACCAGACGGTGTCCCGGGCTGCATCCTACATGAACTCCAAGAAGAGCTAAACCCAAACATAAAACTACTGTTCAATCTCAGCCTTACCACAGGATATGTACCCAAAGAGTGGTGTACAGCAACAGTGGTCCCTCTCCACAAAGGTGGTGCCTCAACGGATCCTGGAAACTATCATCCCATAAGCCTGACTAGCTTGGTCTGCAAAGCTATGGAAAGGATCATCATGGACCTCATAAAAAAATATATTGGGGACCTACAGACACTGGATCCTACCCAGTTCGGCTTTGTTAAGGGAAGATCCTGCCTCTTAAACCTGGTCGATTTCTTTGAAACAGTTACCAAGGCCATTGACGAGGGGAAGGTGGTCCACACAGCCGACCTGGACCTCGCAAAAGCCTTCGATACAATACCCCACTCGGGCATTATAGATAAGCTCACCAGCTTAAATATAAACCCCTATGTCACTAGACGGGTTGCAAACTGGCTCAAGGACAGAACCCACATGGTTAGAATTGCTGGAGCCATGTCAGACTCCAAACCAGTTACAAGTGGTGTCCCACAAGGCTCAGTCCTGGGACCTCTCCTGTTCGGTATATATTTCTCGGAGGTACAGGCCAACATGGAAGGACTGTGGCTGACCAAGTTTGCAGATGACTGCAAACTGGGTGCTATAATCGACTCTCCAGCCAACACATGCATCCTCCAAAACAGCCTCATAGAAACAGACAACTGGTGCCAGAGCCATGGCCTCAAGCTAAATGCCAAGAAGTGTACAGTCATCCCCTTTGGCAAAAACAAAGTGCCCATAAATTACCACATAGGTGGTAATCCATTAAGTACGGAAGAAGTAATTAGGGACCTGGGGACCCAAGTTGATAGCAATCTCTCATTTGACAAACATGTGGCCAAATTGGTTAGAAAAACATTTTATATAGCCCACCTAATCATGAAGGGATTCACATCTAGATCAGGGGAAGTCATCGTGCCTCTTTACTCATCCCTCATCAGGCCCATAATTGAGTACAATGCCCCTTTTGGGATGTACCTTACTAGACACCTGCAGCAACTGGAAAGACCCCAAAAGTACCTCACCAAGAGGATCAAAGGGCTCAAACAGATGCCATATGCTGCCCGGTTAAAGAAACTCCAGCTCTACTCAGTGACATACCGCCTGTTCGGAGGCAATCTGTGCCTGACGTATAAAGCCATGTCCAACCCGTAATTAATGGACATGCTGCACCTCAGAAAATCCAAATCCCATCGAGCTACACGCTCGAGAGACTTGAACCTCAGCAATGAAACAAATAGAACATGCTGGAGGGACAGATTCATAACGCAGAGGCTCCCTTCACTCTGGAATAAAATCCCAGTCCAGGTTAGGCAGAGTCCCTCATTGACTCTCTTCAAGAGGAATCTTGATGAGTGGATGGGAGATAGTAGGTTTACCCCGAGTATCACTTCTGTGTCACTGTTAGACAGAGGCACAGTATACTAACCTTGGAAAAGGGCATAGCAAAATTACTTTTAAAATGGGTGGCAAAAGCCAAACACACTCTGGCTAGGCTTATAAATGCCCTAGGGCAGATAGCCTAGTATGAACCTATGAACCTATGTGGTTTTACCTCATGCATGTGTAGGGGAGACTATAATGATACGTGGCATTGCTGGCCAAACTTTAACCATGCAGTTACATTCCTTACATCAGTACTGCTTGAGGCAAAATTCAGTTTGTGGGATTACATTCTGGTTTTTCTTTTTTTTTTTATTCCGATGATGCAAGTGTTTGGCTAACTGCAGGTTAACATATTTTTCCGAGTAATTCAATGATCAAGTTCTGCTCATTTACACTAATAATTTGCATGTGGTTTGGGTTTTCCTGAAAATTATCAAATAATGGTGAAAGGGAATTTCTCTTTTTCCTAGCTGTTGTATCATCTTGGAGTTGGTATATTTAAAGTAGCAGGGGTGGAAGGCGCAACCTTCTTCCCACATAGGAAGGTGCAGGTGGGATTACCCCCTGCAAAAAAGCAGTTTTGGGGATTTTACTATGGACTAAGCTTTTTGATGGACTAGGTAAAACCCATTTGTTTTGGTATTTTGTGTTTTGCTACATCAAATCATAATGTGGTTGCATCCAAGAGCTGATAACAGCTCCAGGACCATGCAGGAAAGAATCTCTCTTGTAACTAAAATGGCAGTCCATTTGATCCTCTTAAATAGTCTATTATTCCTGTGAGCTGCTCATAGTTCAAAGTGTAGCCTTAATGCCCTGACTATAAAAATCATGGGTTTTAACATGCAGTCCATATCCGTTATGCCAAAGTACCTCCAGTGGAGTGGACAAGGGAGACTAAGAGTAATAAATATCGGCAACATGGAATGCATGAACATTTAAGGGCACTTTTTGTGAACTTCCATCTCTGCAATCAACCAGCTTTGTGCAGCAGTGTATTATATATAACTTTAAACATCTATTATTGGCAAAGCTGTAGTTAATAAGGCAGGCTATGTAGCCTTCTCACCTTTTTCATAAGATGAGTTGCATATTATTCATGGAAGAATTTACTCATTTCTCTACTACTTGTAAAGATGGTCATATCATTCTACAACACTTAACAGAATTCTGTAAGTCTTTTTCCTCATTACATTTTCATGAAGTATTTTCAAATCAACTGCAACTATTACCATGAAAATAATGCACCTCTCATATCTCTCACAGTCAGCCTATGTTATGTTCTAATATTATGTCCCTTTTCTTCTCAAACATTTGTTTTGTAAATATGGACCCCACCAAAAATGTATGGGTTCTTTTGAGACACTTAAAGATGTTCTAGCATGCTCTTACCCTACTTGCTTTCCTAAGTAAATTTGGATATAAAGTATTTTAGTTTCTTCTCTATATCTTTGAATGCAGACCACATATACTTTTGTTGTCTTCAACTGGACTTCCTTAAGGCAGTCTTGTTATTATACTAATGAGCTTTTAGGAACTGCATACACTATTCTAAATGAGGTCATAATAAGCATTCGGGTGGTGCAGTAGTGCAGCAGTTAACATTGTCGTCTCAGAGCAAGAGGTTCTCTCGCTCTATTCTCAGCTGGGGTGTCTTCTGTACAGAGTCTGCATGTCCTCCCTGTGTTTGTGTGGATTTCCTCCCACATTTCCAAAGACATACATGTGAAGCATTTTTCCCGGGCTTCTGCAGAAAATATGCTCTGTCCTAGTTGGACTTTTCCAGTCAACAAATGTTAAATAAAATTTGTAATGAGGAATATCAACTTCTTATATTCGATTGGTGATAGCTAATGCCATAAATCCCAGAACGGTATTATTTATTTATTTATTTATTGACATTTGTTAACCGGGTTTGTCCAACTGGGCTTGTGGCCCATTTTCAGTGGAGACCCGAGGAGAAAAGTTCCAGTAGCATATTTTTAAACAAGTACAATATTAAACAATATTGATATAATAGCAGTTATAGCAAAAAGATTTACATATGTTGGGTTACATGCATAAAGTTAAAGTTGCATTAAGAAGAAGCTTAGTAACATAATTTTACATTGATATAGTTCAACAGGTCAACAATAACATTTTTTTGTTTGTATAAAATTATGCAAATGCATAGTAGACACATTAGCGAGAGAGGTGTAATGAGGTACTAAGTGTGGTCCTTTTGAGGGTACATAAAGGGAAGGAAGACTAGGTGGGGTCATGGCAAGGGCAGGTCCTGGAATTGAGAAAAATAAGCTTTTAGTTCATTTTTAAAGTGTGAGGTGTAGGAGATTGAACGTAAGTCAAGGGGAAGTTTGTTCCAAGCATGGGCAAGGGAGTGTTTGTAGAGTAGTTTGCCTACTGACCTTTTTGGGTGATAGACATCAAGTAATTGTTGGTTAGAAGTATGGAGGGTCCGGCATGGGATGTAGATGGAGACTAAGGAAGATAGAGATGGACAGAAGGAGGTTTTATAAAGAATAGAGTGTAGCATATGAAATTGATAAGACAGCAGAAATTGGGGAAGTTCAAGCCATTGAAGAGAGTTTAAAGAAATGCAGTGGTGTGAGTTGTATGGGGAGTTAGTAATGAATCTGGCTATTTTATGGTAAGTCTGTTGGAGTTTGTTTAAAGTGGAGGCCTGGATATTGGTAAGAACTGGGGCGGTGTATAAGAGGGAGGGGAGGAGGAGTGCCTGGCCCAGGGTAAGTCTAGATTCAGGGGTTAGGAATTTTTTGTTCCGATATAGCAGATCTAGTTTCTGGTTTGTTTTTTTTTTTTTATACACTGGAGTATATGTAGGTTGAACTTTAGTTCATCATCGATAATGACCCCTAGGAGTTTTGTGTGGGTGTCAAGTTGGATAGTTGTATTGTTAGAAGACGTAATAAAAAAGGAGGTTTTGTGATGAGAAAGAGAATGGTGTAGGAAAAGTAGGAGTTTGGTCTTTTTGGGATTTAGGATCAGTAGGTTGTGAGAGAGCCATTGTTCAGTGGATAGTAGGGCTTGTTGGGTCAGGGAGTGTAGTTCGGGAATGTTATTTGAGATGCATATAAGTGTGGAGTTGTCAGCATACTGAATAAGGGAGGATTCTTTGCATGACAGAACCCACATGGTTAGAATTGCTGGAGCCATGTCAGACTCCAAACCAGTTACAAGTGGCATCCCACAAGGCTCAGTCCTGGGACCTCTCTTGTTCGGTATATATTTCTCGGAGGTACAGGCCAACATGGAAGGACTGTGGCTAACCAAGTTCACAGATTACTGCTAACTGGGCGCCATAATCGACTCTCCAGCTGACACAAGCATCCTCCAAAAGGGCCTCATAGAAACAGACAACTGGTGCCAGAGCCATGGCCTCAAGCTAAATGCCAAAAAGTGTATAGTCATCCCCTTTGGCAAAAACAAAGTGCCCACAAATTACCACATAGGTGGTAATCCATTAATTACAGAAGAAGTAATTAGGGACCTGGGACCCAAGTTGATAGCAATCTCTCATTTGACAACCATGTGGCCAAAGTGGTTAGAAAAACATTTTATATAGCCCACCTAATCATGAAGGGATTCACATCTAGATCAGGGGAGGACATTGTGCCTCTTTACTCATCCCTCATCAGGCCCATAATCGAGTACAATGCCCCTTTTGGGATGTACCTTACCAAACACTTGCAGCAACTGGAAAGACCCCAAAAGTACCTCACCAAGAGGATCAAAGGGCTCAAACAGATGCCATATGCTGCTCGGTTAAAGAAACTCCAGCTCTACTCAGTGGCATACCGCCTGCTCAGAGGCGACCTGTGCCTGATGTATAAAGCCATGTCCAACCTGGAATTAAGGGACATGCTGCACCTCAAAAAATCCAAATCCCATTGAGCTACGTGCTCGAGAGACTTGAACCTCAGCACTGAAGTAAATAGGACATGCTGGAGGGACAGATTCATAACCCAGAGGCTCCCTTCACTCTGGAATAAAATCCCAGTCCAGGTTAGGAAGAGTCCCTCATTGACTCTCTTCAAGAGGAATCTTGATGAGTGGATGGGAGATTGTAGTTTTACCCCGGGTATCACTTCTGTGTCACTGTTAGACAGAGGCACAGTATACTAACCTCGAAAAAGGGCATAGCAAAATTAATTTAAAATGGGTGGCGAAAGCCAAACATACTCTGGCTAGGCTTATAAATGCCCTAGGGCAGATAGCCTAGTATGAACCTATGAACCTATGAACCTATGAAGTGTAAAGATCATTGGTGAAGATGTTAAACAAAAGGGGTCCCAAGATGGAGCCTTGAGGAACACCAGTGGAGATGGGAAGGAAAGATGAGGAGAATGAGAGCCATTGGACAGATTGTTCCCAGCCAGATAGGTAACTATTAAACTAGGCAAGTGTGGAGGGGGATAGGTAGAAATTTGCGAGTTTGGATAGTAGTAGAGGATTAGAGACAGTATCAAAGGCTTTGGAGAGATCCAGGAAGAGACAGGAAATGAGTTTATTGTTGTCTAGAGCCTCTGCAATGATATGAGTGAAGGAGAGGAGGGCAGTGGTGGTGCTGTGGTGAGGACAAAATCCATGTTGGGTAGGGGTAAGTAAGTGGTGCATGAGGAGGTGATTGAGAAGCTGTGAGTGAATACATTTTTCTAATATCTTGGAAAGGGGGGACAGAATGGCAATGGGTCGGTAGTTTGAGGGGTCAGTGAAGTTTCCACCTTTATGAAGAGGATAGTAAAGAAAAATTTCCAAAGGGTGGGGACAGTTGATTCTAGAATAGCTTGATTAATTAGTATAGATATAGGATAGGCAATTGAGTCAGCAGCAAGTTTGAGGAATGTAGGAGATAGATTGTCAGTGGAAGGAGAGCAAGGTTTTAGCTTGAGTGGTAGAGATTTGATGTAAGTAATGGGAGCTGGCTCAAATGAAAACAAAGTTGTGTTAGTGGGACTTGGAGGGGTGGGTGTCGAGGTAGTGTTTGGCTTAGAGGTACCAGATTTTGGATGGAAGAGATAAAGTGTTTATTCAGGAGGGTAGCTGTTTATTGAGAGGAAGAGTTAGGGTATGGGGAGGGATTAGAGGGCTTTCCAGGATAGAGGATGTTGTTGAGAGTTGAGCAAAATTTTCGAGGATTGGATTTGTTGTTAAGCTGAGCAGAGCTATAGTATAACTTTTAGTCATTAGTTGTATGTCTTTTTGCAAGGTTCCTCAGTTGCCTGTATTTTTGAAGAAGAGGTTGTTGTTTAGTTTTAGTCCAGGTTTTCCAAGCACTATCTTTTTGTTTCATAATGTATCTGCTGCCTTTGCTGTATTCTTAAACGGTTTGGTAATATCTAGCATGATTACTTTCAGATGACTCTGTTCTTTGTTCATAGTTTATAGGTTCATATATTATTACTAGGCTAACTCCACTTGTGGGTCATTTTAAGCCTAGTCAACTACCCCATGTGAGAATCAAACCCTGCACCTTGTGTTTGCAAGGTAAACACCTTAACCATTATGCCAACCTCCCACCTAAACTAAGTTGTTTATTGATACTAACCCCACCATTCAGATGTGTATGCTTTTCTTGTGTGTCTCCTTCCCAGATGTATTATTTTACATTTTTATATTTAGTTTGGGATAATATGTTTCAAACTATACCTGCAGTATATCATTTCAACATTTATACTTCTTATATAACTGAACTGTAGCACAACTTTGATTCATCCACTGAAAGGCATTTTCCACTGGAAGCACATTTACAAAGACATTGTAAAAGTCTGAGATGGTCAACATTATCATCATTTGTCAGCCCCTTTTTCCACATTTTCTACATGAGGTTGGGGCCATCTCCCTCTCTCTATTCTTCACCACTCTCCTACCTTCTTCAACAGTCAAGCCCGGCTGTTGCATATCGTCTCTCACACAATCCATCCCTTTGCTGTATGTCCTTGTTTCCTCTTGCCTTCTTCCTATTTCTCCCAGTTCTTCTTCATCTGCTTTCTTACTCAGGTGCCTGAGCCACCATAGTCTTCTACCTACTGACTTTTTCAACAATTACAGATACTTTGGTTCCTGCTCTGATGTCCTCATTTCTTTGTCTGTCCCACAATATGGATCCTTCCACCCATCTCAAGTACTTCTTCTCCATCCCCTCTAGCATCCTCAACTGCTCTGCTTTTACTGCTCATGTTTCTGAAACCTACAGGAGGGTTGGTTGAACCACTGTTTTGTACACCTTTCTTTTCATCTTCTTTGGCATTCTTCTGTCTTACACTATCCATGACACTCTGTGCCAGTTGGCTGCAGCCCCTCCGATTCTAGCTTTGACATCCTCATTCAGACTTCCCTTTTCATCAACCACCTCTCCCAGATATTTGAAGCTGTTAAACTGTTCCACTATTTCCCTTTTATCTCCATTTTCAGCATCTTTGATTTCCCCCTTTGGCTAGTATGACTGCTGTCTTGTCTGTACTCAGTTTCATCCCCTTGTGCCTTCAGTTTTACATTCCATTCCCTTAACATTTGCTAAAGTTCTCATTCAGAGACTGCCTGAAATGCCAGATTGTCTGCTAAAGCAACTTTGCTGATCTGTCCCCTCTGACTTGCTTGGTAATGTAGTCTGTCACTGTTATGAACAGCAATGGGCTCAGGGGTGAGCACTGATGCATTTCCACTCCCATTCTGAACACCTTTGTGTCTCCAAACACAGTTAGTACTTATGTTATTTGGTTTTTGTACATAGCCTACAGTAATTCTATCAAAGTTTCAGAATTTTTTCCCAAACCATCTTTCTTGTGACCTTATCATATATATTCTCCAAGCACAGAAATGCACAGCTGGACTTTTTCCTCATGTCGCTTCTGCAGTATGTATGTGACTACATAAGGTTGGTTGTGCTGTATCCTGATCTGATTTTGTCCTGCTCCTCTCCCATCTAACTTTCTACTACTCTACGTATTTATTTACCAATCACTATCGCTTGCACATTCATGCAATGCGAGAGGAGCTTGATTCCTCTTTACTGCCCAGTTACGAATACCCCCTTTACTCTTGTACACTGCCAGTAGAATGCTTATTCTACAGTCATCTAGACTATGCCTTTCTCTCCATACTACTATGACTACCCTCAGGAGCCGCTTCTCCCTAACTCCACAACAGCTTGATCATATCTGATGTAATCTTATCTGGACCTGCTGCTTTCCCTGATTTCATTTTCCTTAGTGCTGTTCAAACATTTTCTAGGTCGGGCTCTTCTTCCTAGTTCATCATGGAATATCTATGGGGCAGTACAGCTTCTGTGAGGTTGTACTCCTTCTGTCTGCCTTTGAGGTCCTGTGCACTGGTAAGCAGGTCGTTGCTTCAATCCCTTATGAAAAGTCTCTGCTGACTCTCTTTCTCTGTTTACCTTATAACTTGGTAGAGTTTCTTTCTTGCATCTAATGAGTTTCTTCCCAGAAGCTGGTATCTTGCTTCTAAAGTCTAGTTCTTTGCTATTGCGACTGCTTTCTTAGCCCCTTTATTAGCCAGCTTATATTTCTTCTTAGCCTTGTCCGTCTTTTCTAGCTCTTACTTTTTCCTGCACTCCTTTTTATTTTTTTGATAATTTCCTGAACTTCTATATTGTATCACCAGATCTCCCTAAAGCACCTTACTTCAAAGTCTGTCATGGACACATATATTTTCTATAGTCTTCATGCATGGTCATGTATATTTTCTATAGACTTCATGCATGGCCACGTATATTTTTTATAGTCTTCATGCATGGCCACATATATTTTCTATAGTCTTCATGCATGGTCACGTATATTTTCTATAGTCTTCATGCATGGCCACATATATTTTCTATAGTCTTCATGCATGGCAACGTATATTTTCTATAGTCTTCATGCATGCTGTTTTAAATTATTGCCATTCTTCTTTGACTTCATTTATTGCTTCCTCTTCTTCCTCGGGTGCTCATGCCTTGATTATTTCCTTGCATTCCTATGCTGTCATTCCAGTTCAGTTTCAATTGACCTTAGGGCCTTTTCTGATTGCTGATTACAGCTGACTTCAATTCCTTAGTGTTGCTCTTACTTTTTCTAGGATAGGCCAATAGTTTCACTGGGGATCACTTTAAAATCTTTGATTCTACCCCATGACCTTTCTTTCCTAGGAAGAAGTCTACCTGCGTTGCATGTTGATTAGTCACGTATGTTATCTTGTCACTGTTTCTCTTGGTGAACCATGTGTTGGCTACCATAAAGCATGTGCTATGCAGAAGTCTAGAATGGCCTCTCCTTCATTATTGCCATTGCCCCACCTATGAGGACCGGGGCAGGTCACACATCCTGTTCTATCTGTCCGGATATGAGCATTCAGGTCCCTCATTATCAACAGCAGCTCATGTTATCCAGCTGCATCTAGTAGGTCCTGTAGGTACTGCCTACATATGCTCTTTTCTTCAGTGTCACAAACTGCTAGGGGTGGCAGACAGAGTATGACTGTACTACTCAGGATGAGCACTAGTCATTGACTTTGCATTCCTAAGCCAGGTGGCCTTGCTGCACTGCCCATCCACTTTGTCTCCTGGAAACACAAGATGTCCGGTTCCCTCCTTACTATCATGTCATCCACTTCCAAGCAGCATCCAGTCCATGAACCTGTACTTACTTTAGCGATCCTTAGTTCATTTTAACAGGTTAATTGGTTTCATGTCCACCTTTTGTTTAGTAGAGCTATCTTGGGTAACCCAGGCTGGGCAACTGAACAACATCTAGTCGGTAGCTTAATGGCTGAAGGCTGATGGGTTTTTATGGTATGTACACACTGGCTAATAGCGGCACATAGACCCCTCCTACTGTTTGCATGGGTCCCTGGAGTGGATAAAAGTAGGCCGGGTCCTCAACCTACTTATCATCTTCCACTGGCCTTTCCCTAGTAATCCTCCTTTCATCTGACAATGAATAGCAAAAGCACAGAGATCTCAAGTTGAAGCGATTAAACATACTTACAGGCACCAGATGTAGGATTTTGAAACTTTTCTGATGGGGGTTACTAGCTAAGGGATTAAAAGATGAATGTGAAGAAAACTAAAAGAGCTGGGCATGCAGTAAGGAGTTCACAGTTAGCAAACCACTGCTTTTAAATGAGAGATCTAGCACTGACAGCCAGTGTCTCAGAGCAAAGCACTACTCTAAGAAAGTGTATTCAACCTACCAGTGAAAACGTTAAAGTCAGTTATATTAAGCACAGGTGCATGAAGGGGGCTTGCACCTCAGATAGAATTTGTCTGTAATTTTCAGACCATTTATTGGACTGGGCTCTCATTAATGGTTCTTGATAAAGTAAGATCTGATACAACATAATGCAGCCTTTATTTATTTTCTCTTTCTATAGTTCACAGTTATAATGTCTGTGAATTGATTGCTGCCCTGTTTTAAACATCTTTCCATTACTTACCATGAGAAATCTTTTTACTGTTATGGTACCGCTCTTCAGATGAATCTGATTCTTCATCATCTTCTTCAATTTTTGTAATTTTCTTTTCGATTTTCACATTTCCTCCCCCTGTAATATTAAAAGAAACAGAAGTAGTTACAAATTTGATTTTTGTTCTGGAAATGTTTTCCAAAACAGTGTATTTTAGAAGATGTAGCTATCTACAGTGCACTACTTTTAAAGCACAGAATCTGTAATTACGGTAATGATATCACAATATAACATTGCCATCTGTGCTGGGTAAACTAATTAGGGTTTCCATAAGAAAATCCAACATTTCTCTACAGCATTAATTGCAAAGAAAAAGGTAATTTCTGACAGCATATGAGGAAATTCAAATTTTTGACAACTTCGTTAGCAGCACACATTGTGTAATGTGTGAGAAAAAAACTATGTAATAATTAGCACATATTCAATTATGCTACCACAGAACAATGCACTGAATCCATTGTTTATCAGACTTAATGCACATCCCTTTACTGGCTTATTATACTTGTCTATGAATAGAAATTAAGTAATTTAACATCTCTGTTTGTCCTGTATCAATCACATTATAAATAGAACTATATATTTTAATGCAATGC
Source organism: Protopterus annectens (assembly GCF_019279795.1). Taxonomy (NCBI): domain Eukaryota; kingdom Metazoa; phylum Chordata; order Ceratodontiformes; family Protopteridae; genus Protopterus; species Protopterus annectens. The sequence continues at coordinate 693,689,924 of NC_056751.1, forward strand.
CTTTCACAGGTTCTACTGTGAGATGATGTTGATGACCTCAAATGCAACATGTCAAAAGGATGCCCAGAATTCAAAAGGCAAAAAAAAACAAAGTAGTTTTTTTTTGGGGGGGTGGGGGCAAGTCCTGCTGCAATCCCAATGTGAGGGAGGCAACCCCAGCTGCATCCCTCAAAGCTATATACATCAACTACATGGTCAAACCAAATTTGAAGAAGGGAGAAATCTCCAAAACAAGTAAGTTATTACTGGCACAAACTTAGAAACCATACCAGCAATTACTTCCCACGAGAAAAGGCTTTAATCTTTATTGAATTCATCTTTTTTTCTCTGTGTGCTACTGACACTTGACCAGTTTTACCTGGAGCATGTATAGCGGCCCCACCTTTGGTTTCCATCATAAGCAATGTGTGAACATAGGTTATCTACAGTATGCAACTATGGATTTTTTCCTCCTGTGTATGGAAATTAACTTTCAGCAATGTTACACATAGTTTAGAATATCACAGAACTGTTGCTTGACAATATAACTAAATACATTCTCTGAAAAGCAACAATAGGTGAAATGATGAGGGAGGTAATATTAAGGATGTGCTTTAACTCTTCAGATGTACTAGCAGTATCTGGTAAGCATAATATGTGTTATTGCCAGGGAGACTAATAGGTCTGATGCAGAAAGAACACATTGGATATAAAGCAAACAGCCACCATAACATATAATACCTTTCAGTACACTATAACGGAAAAAAACATGAAGTTATTCCTAAGCAGCATGTGATAAATCATCCTTGCATATAAGAGTAGCAAAATGACTGTCTTACACATAACCCTCACTGTCATTTCAAGGTATATTGCACCACCCTGATGACTCACTGAAAGCACCTAGTAAGATCATCTAGCACAATATTTATTATAAAAGAATAATAGTTGTCTATTTCACTTTCAACCTTAATAATGTATCTTTGCTTACATGTTATTAGCTTTGGATATTAAAGACTACAAATGTCAATGCATGTAAAGGCTGAAGGTTCATACATCAAGCACTTATAGATAACAATATGTCACTGTTGTTTACATAAACTCTTGAAATAGCTCAGTTCATACGTTTCTATCTGCACTAAGAAAACCGTGAACTGTAAGTTTATGGTTTATATTGGTTGTGGGTATGTTTACACATGTGCTTCTCTGAATTTATTATAGTATGTTTTTTGCATATTCTAAAATTTCTACTGAGTATATTCCTGTTGTATTTGTGGTTCTGATGTAAACAGAGCTTTCAGATTTGTTTTACTTTATTTACATTTTTGTATCTTATTTTTTGTTTAATTTAAATATATTTATTAATTTACTCTAGCTTCATTTTGTAAACTGTTATTCATATGATATGAGCCTGAGTATCGAAATTTCGTGCAGTGATACACACTTTTTCCTCTGTTTTGAGCTGTATTAAAATAAAGTTTACTTTGACATTGACTTATAGATTTAATATTTATAAATAGAGCTATATGTAACACACTGCTCAGCATTTTTTTTTTGCATTATGTAGCAGATGTATTAGGGAATATACTTAATTGTAAGTGCTGGAGTTTACTATATTATTCACATCATAAGTTATCACTACCTGTAACATCGGCATACTGTAACCAACTATTCCGTGTAAATCGTTAGCAGAATTAGATGACAAAAATGCCAGCATGTAAACTAAATGTTTCATTTGTTGTATACAACTATTTATTTAGCCATCATTAATTGGAGAACGTTTAGCTACGCTGCAATGTTACGAGGAACAAAAAACTAGATTCTGAAGATTGTTGATGTCCTCTGGATCAGTGAGAATGGTTAGGTTCACAGCCCGTCATTTACCTGCAGATACGCCCCTGTTGAAAAGAGGATACCTGTTTCCCAATACAAAGAGAAGACCCCAACATGCAAGGAAAACAGTGTTTGTCTAACTCGAGTATAACCATTTCTAGCGGCATTTTGCGGGCTCGGGATAACCAGACTTGTAGACAGATACCTGTTTTGGAATGAACAGTTGACTTCATGTAACTGTGATAAGAAAAAGTAGTTACATTTTGCTTTCCACACCTGGTTCTGTATTATGACTACTGCATGATGGACGCACATCCCCTTCCCCATTAGTTAAATGATTAAATATATATGTTCTCTCTTTCTCTCACTCTCTCATTAAGTCTTCTTGGCTTTATATACTATATATAAAAGTTTAACAAGCTATTGAAACTTACAGTACTTGTGTAGTTCTCTAAGTAAAGTTAAATACAAAGTGACTGCCTTCTTGAATGAAATAAACTCCACTATTTTTAGACCACACATGCATAGCCATTGACTGTTTTGTACATTACATGAATTAGACATCATAACCCTGTATATTTTACTTCTGCAGAAATTTATGGATACATGAGTTATGTCTTTGATTGTGTCCTGTAGTAAACTCCTTCTCAAACTTTATTACGTTCCCCACTTTGAGCAAAATGATCAGTAGCAAATAAAGTAAAACCTCAGTGAATTAACTTTTCCACATGGTGTTCATCTCTGTAGGTTTTACACTGGAATTGCATTGCCACTGATTGCTTTATGCACCTTCTGAATCAGTACAGATCACAGAACTATATATTTTATTCATGTAGAACTTTATTGATCAAGACTTGGTGGTGGTATTTCTTTGCATATTGCAGTGCACAACTACAGTATTTCCTCATCAAACCTGCATGTGCAGCATTTAAAATGTACAAGACACAATTATTGCACTCAGTCTTCAGCCAGCAAGCATAAAAGGACATCTCTTAACTCCCTTGTTCTTTTTGGTTTATTCAACTCTTGGTCCACACTTTCTACTCAGTATCCATCAGCAATCTGTCCCCACAGGCTGTTTAAGAATAGTTAAAGTGAGGTACTATGCATTAAACATATGTTCATATGTTTGTTTTAAAGTTTATGCTGGCTGCTTGTGCAATCAGCTGTGCAGTTATGGGGCTTGTATCATGCTTAGTCTGCTTGTTCTGTTCCCCCCAATATGTCCAAACCCTTAATCAAGCCTGGTCCTCACTTCACAATGCACCTCATAATTTACTTCACAATGATGAAAGCTAAACACTCATTTTCCTCAATTCTAAGCCACTAATAATTATTTTAAGCTTTACACTGCTTAGCACTGCCCAGACTAAAACTCACTTGTGCCATAAGTCCTTACCCACAATAGTGGCTTAAGCTTTACACTGTTTAGCACTTCCCAGGGTAAAACCTACATCTGCCATAAGTCCATAACCACAATCATAGCTTAAGCTTTACACTACTTAGCTCTGCCCAGACTAAAACTCACATGTGCCATAAGCCCTTACCCACAACAGAAGCTTAAACTTTACACTGCTTAGCACAGCCCAGACTAAAACTCATGTGTTCGATAAGTCCTTACCCGCAAAGTGTACCGAAAAAGCCACATCGCTATTAGTTAGCCCTTTAATTTAAGCAATTACATGTGGCTTCCATCAGCCATTTAATACTAATACAGTAGTATATTTAGCCACTACTGGCGCAGTGGTTCAGCACAAGAGGTTTTTCAGTTTGACTCTAGGCCGGGGTGCCTTCTCTGCAGAGTCTGTATGTCCTCCCTGCGTTCATGTGGCTTTCCTCTGGGGGCTCTGGTTTCCTCCCACATTACAAAGACATGCATCTGGTGTGTTTCCCCCCAGCCTCCACTGAAAACTGCCTTTGTTCCAAGTAGGACTTTCCTGGTTAACAGATGTTAAATAAATAAAATAAAGAATATACTTTTTTAATATTGAAAAATGGCTGCTCAGTATTGCAATCTTTGTCAGTCTAAAAGGAGTCTTTTTAATAAACTAGTTCCTTTTTCTTAAGCACACTCACTCATTTTGTCTTTCTCAAATCCATTTTACAAAATAAGTCTATTATTCTACTGTGCAGAACTAAAACAGTCCACAGTCCCACTTCCTCAAGAGCTCATTTTAAGCCTGATACTTTTCTCTGTCTGCATTTATAATCCCCCTTCACTTTCTCCTACTCTAAAAAATATTAGAGGTGGATGACTTGCTATTCTAAACGTGCATGGTAAGGACTAAGTAATATCCAGCACTCTCTTTAAACTTGTGAGAAGTAATGATCTTATACAAATGCTGATAAAACCTGACCATATTATTAAGCACAGCACATAATTCTCCTTTACCCCCTCAATTCATCTCACTCTGACCTGCTCTTCTCCCATCTAAATTTCTACTATTCTATGTACTCATTTACCAATCACTGTCTCTTGCACATTTCTGTAATGTAACAGGAGCTTGATTCCTCTTTACTGCCCAGTTGAGAATATCCCCGTTACTCTTGTAGACTGGCACTAGAATGCTTATTCTACAGTCATCTAGACTATGCCTTTCTCTCCATACTACTATGACTACCCTCAGGAGCCGCTTCTCCCTAACTCCACCAACAGCTTGATCATATCTGATGTAATCTTATCTGGACCTGCTGCTTTCCCTGATTTCATTTTCCTTAGTGCTGTTCAAACATTTTCTAGGTCGGGCTCTTCATCCTAGTTCATCATGGAATATCTATGGGGCAGTACAGCTTCTGTGAGGTTGTACTCCTGCTGTCTGCCTTTGAGGTCCTGTGCACTGGTAAGCAGGTCGTTGCTTCAATCCCTTATGAAAAGTCTCTGCTGACTCTCTTTCTCTGTTTACCTTATAACTTGGTAGAGTTTCTTTCTTGCATCTAATGAGTTTCTTCCCAGAAGCTGGTATCGTGCTTCTGAGGCCTAGTTCTTTGCTATTGCGACTGCTTTCTTAGCCCCTTTATTAGCCAGCTTATATTCCTTCTTAGCCTTGTCCGTCTTTTCTATCTCTTACTTTTTCCTGCACTCCTTTTTATTTTTTCGATAATTTCCTGAATTTCTACATTGCATCACCAGTTCTCTCTAATGCACCTCACTTCAAAATCTGTCACAGCCACATATATTTTCTATAGTCTTCATGCATAGCCACATATATTTTCTATAGTCTTCATGCATGGCCACATATATTTTCTATAGTCTTCATGCATGGCCACATATATTTTTTATAGTCTTCATGCATGGCCACATATATTTTCTATAGTCTTCATGCATGGTCACGTATATTTTCTATAGTCTTCATGAATGGCCACATATATTTTCTATAGTCTTCATGCATGACCACATATATTTTCTATAGTCTTCATGCATGGCCACGTATAGTTTCTATAGTCTTCATGCATGGCCACATATATTTTCTATAGTCTTTAAGGATGGGTGCGTATATTTTCTATAGTCTTCAAGCATGGCCACATATATGTTCTGCAGTCTTCATGCACGGTCACGTATATTTTCTATAGTCTTCATGCATGGACACATATATTTTCTATAGTCTTTAAGGATGGGCGCGTATATTTTCTATAGTCTTCAAGAATGGCCACATATATTTTCTATAGTCTTCATGCATGGTCACGTATATTTTCTATAGTCTTCACGCATGGCCACATATATTTTCCATAGACTTCATGTATGGCCACATATATTTTCTATAGTTTTCATGCATGGCCACGTATATTCTCTATAGTCTTCATGTATGGCCACATATATTTTCTATAGTTTTCATGCATGCTGTTTTAAATTATTGCCATTCTTCTTTGACTTCATCTATTGCTTCCTCGTCTTCCTCGGATGCTCATGCCCTGAATATTTCCTTGCATTCCATTGCTGTCATTCCAGTCAACCTCTGAGTCTTCAGCCGAGTTTCAATTGACCTTAGGGCCTTTTCTGATTGCTGATTACAGCTGACTTCAGTTCCTTAGAGTTGTTCTTACTTTTTCTGGGATAGGTCAATAGTTTCACTGGGGATCACATTAAAATCTTTGATTCTACCCCATGCCCTTTCTTTCCTAGGAAGAAGTCTACCTGCGTTGCATGTTGGCCAGTCACGTATGTTCTCTTGTGACTGTTTCTCTTGGTGAACCATGTGTTGGCTACCATTAAGCATGTGCTATGCAGAAGTCCTGAATGGCCTCTCCTTCATTATTGCCATTGCCCCACCTATGAGGACCGGGGCAGGTCACACATCCTGTTCTGTCTGTCCTGATATGAGCATTCAGGTCCCTCATTAACAACAGCAGCTCCTGTTATCCAGTTGTATCTAGTAGGTCCTGTAGCTACTGCCTACATATTTTTATTTATTTTATTTTATTTTACATATGTTGACCGGGCTAGTCTAGCTGGATATATGTCCATTTTCAGTAGAGGCCCGGGGAGAAAAGCTCCAAAAGAAACAGAGGAATTTAAACAGAAACATCAGAAGAGCACTTAATTATTATTACATTCAAAGATATAGTCAGAGGAAGTTTAACAGAAACATAAGAAGATTAATTGGTTATTATTACATACAAGAATAAAGCAATTAAACAGGTTAAACATGTTAGTTAAAAGAGGTACAGGCTTAGAAAAGATGATCTAGCCTGGCTACATTATGAACCAATTAGGGTTTGGGTTGGGTAGAGGATTTGGTGGGCCTGGGGCGTTTGCTATTAGTCTGGATTAGAGCAAGGGCATAGCCATTGGGACTTTAGGAGATCTTTGAGGTGTTTTTTGAATTGGTGAGGAGAGGTCATATGCCTTAGGTTGTTTGGGAGGGCATTCCAGGATTTGCCAATGGAATTAGCATAGAGTGCTTCGCCTCCCGAGTTGTTAGGTTTAATGGTCTGAACTAGTAGGCTTTTGGACAACCGAAGGGATATAAGGTTGGAGTAGGGGGTGAATATTTTGTTCAGTGAGGGTTTTTTTTCTGGGTGGTTGATTGTTTTAAAAACCTCAGTGAGTTGGTTGAGTTTGAGAATGTTGGGCAGTTCTAGCCATTCCAATGTCCTTAAATTTTGGCAGTGATGGGTGCGATAGGGCATCCCTGGTATGAATCTGGCTATATGGTTATAGGTTGTGGATAGTTTGTTGAGTTCTCTCTTGTCAAGGAAGGAGAATACTGGGGATGCATAAAGGAGTGTGGAGAGGAGGTGGGTCCTGGCAATAGTTAGTTTGGTGTGCGGGGTTAGGAAGTTCTTTATTCTATACATAGACCCAAGTTTCTTGTTAACTGACTTGATGATCAGACTAACATGAGTATCAAATTTAAGCTTGTTATCTATGGTCACCCCTAATAGTTTAGTGTGGGAGACAGGTTCGATTATGGTCCCATTGTTGGAGGACACGTGGAAGGTTGGGTTGTTGGTACTAGGTGGTTCTTTTCCTTGGGAGGCAATTGGTGTGGGGAAAATTAGAAGTAATTTGGTTTTGGTTGGGTTAAGTAAAAGCTTTAGTTCTGAGAACCATTGTTCAACTATGGAGAAGCAATTTTGGGTTGCAATTTGTAGTTTCGCGAGGGAAACATCCGAGCAGATCAGGGTGGAATTGTCTGCGTATTGAATGCAGGTGGCTTTGGGAATGATCAAGTGTAGACCATTTATAAAAAGGGAAAAGAGGAGGGGACCAAGAATAGATCCTTGGGGAACGCCGATGTTAGTTGGGAGTAGGTCTGATAGAGTGTTTTGCCACTGGACTGCCTGTTTTCTACAAGAGAGGTAGTCATTAAACCAGTTTATGGTTGATTTGCTAAGTTGAAAGTTTTCCAGCGTGTGAATCAACTGTTTGTGATTGACCATGTCGAAAGCTTTTGATAGATCTAGAAATAGCGCAGATGATATAAGTTTATTATTGCGGTTTTGGTTGACTGAGTCAACAAAGGAGAGAAGGGCAGAGGTTGTGCTATGATGGGGGCGAAAGCCATGCTGGGTGTTGGAGAGAAGGTTGTTACGAGAAAGATGGGTAATGAGTTGTTTGTGAATGCAGCGTTCCAAGATCTTGGCTAGAGGAGATAGTATAGCTATTGGTCTGTAGTGAGATGTGTCAGTAGAGGACCCACCTTTATGCAGAGGGATGATATAGGAGATTTTCCAGATTGAAGGAATAGAAGCTTCAGAAATGGACCGGTTGATCAATATTGAAACAGGGTAGGCTATGGCGTCAGATGCCAATTATAAGTAATTGGCTGGGAGTAAGTCAGCCGCTAAGGTAGTTGGTTTAAGTTTTTTCAAAAGGGTTCGAATATAGGAGGTAGATGTGGGTTGTAGGTTAAAGGAGGGTTGAGTTGGGTCTTTAGTTAAGGTTGTGGCCGAGGGAGAAGTGGTAAGCTGATTGGCGAGGGACTGGATGGTCTCAGTGAAAAATGAATTGAAAGTGTTGGCTATTTGTCCTGGATCTTTGGCCAAAAGTTTTTCAGGGATGGGGGTGGTGGATTTTCCCGGATGAAGGAGGTGATTGAACCCAGCCCAGAATTTTTTAGGATTATGCTGGTGTTTGTCTTGGAGGTGGCAGAAATATTGTTTTTTGTCAGTCTTAACGGCTGATTTGGTTGAGTTTCTAAGCTGTAGAAACTTGATGCGGTCAAGGTGGGTTTTGGTAGATCTCCATTTATTCCAGGCCTGATCACGGAGTTTGATTTTGGATTTGGTATCTTTTGTTAACCAAGGTGCGATACGTTCCTTAGTTCTAGTAAGTCTCATTGGAGCGTGAGAGTCAAGTATCTTGAGGAAGATGTCATTAAAATATGACACACTCTCATCTAAGGGGAGAGTTTTAAGGATGGACCAATTGCATGTTTTGAGGTCAGCAAGAAAATTGTCTGGGACAAAATTCTTACTATTCCTAACTAGTCTGGTTAGGGGATGGTTTGAGGTCGGGCATTTGTGTTTTATGATAAAGGTAATTGGGTGGTCACTAAGGTCGTTTGGAAGGGTCCTTGCAGTATAGTTGTTTGGAGTCTTATTAGTAAGAATCCAGTCAATAATGCTCTCCTTTTGTTGAGCATTTCCAATTCTAGTGGGAGATAGAATGTTTTGGGAGAAACCATGTAAGTTGATGGGGAGAGGATTTGAGTGTTTGGAGTAGAGGGACCAATCAATATTAACGTCTCCTAGTATTATAGTTTCTTGGGGATAGGTGGCAGCTAACCAACTGAGTATTTGTTCAAGGTATTCAACATTTTGCCTGGTGGTAAGTAAATTACTAAGAGATTAATACTTTTTTGGTTGTTTAGGCATAGCTTTAGGGAAATCAGTTCTAGGGTAGGAATTTTTGGGGGTTGGAGCGGGTGCATTGTAATGTTCAAGGAGTTCTTAAACATGACAGCTGTTCCCCCACCCTTTCTAGTAATTCGGTCGGCCCTGAGAATGTTATACCCAGGTGGGATGATTTCTTCATCCTTAGTGCTAGGTTTGAGCCATGTTTCTGATAGACACATGATGTCAGGGGAGTGGGTTGCAAGCAAGGCATGTAAGTTGTGTACCTTATTATTGATACTTCTTAAATTCAGGTGAAGGATAAGGAGGGAGCTCGCTGAGCTACTAGCAGCTTTCAAGGTGTTAGGGCCTTGGTCAATGTTAGGGCCTGGGTTGGGGTGGATATCGCCATCTTTCGTGATGGATTTTTTCAAGTAGTCAAATATTTTTTGGAGCTTGATTAGTAATTTGAGAGTGTCCTTAGTTGAAGGTGTTTTAGGGTGTCGGAGGGTAGGATGGGTTTTTTTGGAATTCAGGTTGCTAACGGGGTAGTGGGAGGGAGGAATGAGATTGGAGGGGTTTTGTGAGTGTAGAGAGGTATGACCCTTGGGGAAGTAGGCTCCTGCAAGGACTAGAGTTTCGTAACTTGTTAAAAGATAAGAGATAATAAGGAGTAACGATAAGAAGGGAAGGGTGGTGAAAGAGTTTCTATCCATGGTGAGAGGGGAAGTAGATGAGTGTAATATGCTAGTGGGAATTACCCTGGTAGAGTGGGTATATAAAAAAGCTGGGGGGGGATAATGGAGGGAAGAGGGATAGAGGAAGGTTGGTGGGCGGGCTGAGGGAGTAGTCTTGATAGTATAGACAGAACAAAGAAAGTGGGAGGGAGAGAAGTCAGAGTGAGGGACAGTTGTGATTGGTTGGTGATGAGGGGGATGGGTTTAATGACCTAATAAATGTAGAGGTATTGGGGGCGGGTGGGAATAGGGGGCAGGGTGGGGAGCGGAGCAAGCCCGAGCGGAGCGAGGGCGAAGCGGAGCGGGGACTACACCACAAGGGTTTTTCCTGGGTCCTAAAGGTAACAGCTTACGGAGTGGGGACTACACCACAAGGGTTTTTCCTGGGTCCAAAAGGTAACAGCTTACGGAGCGGGGACTACACCACAAGGGTTTTTCCTGGGTCCTAAAGGTAACAGCTTACAAATTCAGCTTGTTAGTTTTAATGTCCTTTTCTTGTTAGTTTTAATGCCTTTTTAGTTTATGCTGGAATTGTCAGTAGGACAAAAGGTTACTTTTAGATCTGGTACTTTTTAATACCTGCAGCAGATGGTAGTCAGATAGCACACTTTAGGGTAGAATAGTCATGTACCCTGACTACACCACAAGGGTTTTTCCTGGGTCCTAATGGTAACAGCTTACGGAGCGGGGACTACACCACAAGGGTTTTTCCTGGGTCCTAAAGGTAACAGCTTACGGAGTGGGGACTACACCACAAGGGTTTTTCCTGGGTCCTAAAGGTAACAGCTTACAAATTCAGCTTGTTAGTTTTAATGTCCTTTTCTTGTTAGTTTTAATGCCTTTTTAGTTTATGCTGGAATTGTCAGTAGGACAAAAGGTTACTTTTAGATCTGGTACTTTTTAATACCTGCAGCAGATGGTAGTCAGATAGCACACTTTAGGGTAGAATAGTCATGTACCCTGAGTCTCCTTTTGAGCTTGTGGTCTAAATGCAATGGAGTTGGAAGAAGGCTGGTCTGTGCATTTGCACTGGGGGTCCAAGTGAGTCGGGGGCTTAGGAACCACGCGGTGAGCTTCTAGTTTGGGGGAGTCTAAAGAGAGAAATAAGGGAGAGAGATAGTAGCTTTAGCGACAGTCTACAAAATTGTTTAGAAGCAGGCAGAGGTTAGTTACATTTCAAATGTGAAAGCAGAATGATAACATGATCTAGAGCAATACTACACTGTAACCAAGTGTTTAGAGTGAATTTGTGAATAGTTAGAATACAGTATTCATATTATGCAGAAGAATACAATAATACCATAGTTTGTTAGTTATACACTGTCGAAGTCAGAGGCGACGCTAAACGACGCCACTATGCATCAGGCCCATCAGTGAGAGCGTGCGCTACAAACGAAGCGGAGCGGGGACTACACCACAAGGGTTTTTCCTGGGTCCTAAAGGTAACAGCTTACGGAGCGGGGACTACACCACAAGGGTTTTTCCTGGGTCCTAAAGGTAACAGCTTACAAATTCAGCTTGTTAGTTTTAATGTCCTTTTCTTGTTAGTTTTAATGCCTATTTAGTTTATGCTGGAATTGTCAGTAGGACAAAAGGTTACTTTTAGATCTGGTACTTTTTAATACCTGCAGCAGATGGTAGTCAGATAGCACACTTTAGGGTAGAATAGTCATGTACCCTGAGTCTCCTTTTGAGCTTGTGGACTAAATGCAATGGAGTTGGAAGAAGGCTGGTCTGTGCATTCGCACTGGGGGTCCAAGTGAGTCGGGGGCTTAGGAAACACGCAGTGAGCTTCTAGTTTGGGGGGAGTCTAAAGAGAGAAATAAGGGAGAGAGATAGTAGCTTTAGCGACAGTCTACAAAATTGTTTAGAAGCAGGCAGAGGTTAGTTACATTTCAAATGTGAAAGCAGAATGATAACATGATCTAGAGCAATACTACACTGTAACCAAGTGTTTAGAGTGAATTTGTGAATAGTTAGAATACAGTATTCATATTATGCAGAAGAATACAATAATACCATAGTTTGTTAGTTATACACTGTCGAAGTCAGAGACGACGCTAAACGACGCCACTATGCATCAGGCCCATCAGTGAGAGCGTGCGCTACAAACAAAAACTCTTGTGTATAGCAATATTCAGACTTGCAATGCTGGTGTTGCCACTATTTAAATGTGATATAGAATGCAGCACATATACTAGCCTGGTTTTCCAATCATTAAAATAACCTTTCTAGAGTATGGTAATATTCACTGTTACAATTCAGGAGATATACATTAACCTAGCGTTTCAATTGTTTAGTATGCGTTGTAACATAAAAACGCTAACCTGGTTCTTATTTTAGTTCAAAATAAGATGCAGCAGAAGAACGCTAACCTAGTTCACACAGTAGTTCAGCTCACAGTTTAAAAATATGATGTGATAAACAACGCTAGCTTAATTCACACACTAGTTGAATTCAGAGTACAAATTATGATGCAGCATATAAAACGCTAACCTAGTTCACACAGTAGTTCTGCTCACAGTTTAAAGAAATGATACAACAACCAACGCTAGCTTAATTCTCACTCTAGTTGAGTACACAGTACAGAATATGATGCAGCATGTAGTCGCTAACCTAGTTCACACAGTAGATCTGCTCACAGTTTAAAAAATGATGCAGCAAACAACGCTAGCTTAATTCTTACACTAGTTGAATTCACAGTTCAGAATATAATGCAGTAAATAAACGCTATCGTTGTTCATGCAGTAGTTCTGCTCACAGTAGAAATAAGATGCAGTAAACAACGCTGACCTCGTTCTTACATTAGTTAAAATCAACATACCCTACAGCTGGCGACGAGTAAGGGCCTGTACTACCTCATTGTGCAAAGTAAAATAAATGGTGAAAAACCTCTTGGGTGTAATGTAACCTCGGTGACGTCAGGACTACACCACAAGGGTTTTTCCTGGGTCCTAAAGGTAACAGCTTACAAATTCAGCTTGTTAGTTTTAATGTCCTTTTCTTGTTAGTTTTAATGCCTTTTTAGTTTATGCTGGAATTGCCAGTAGGACAAAAGGTTACTTTTAGATCTGGTACTTTTTAATACCTGCAGCAGATGGTAGTCAGATAGCACACTTTAGGGTAGAATAGTCATGTACCCTGAGTCTCCTTTTGAGCTTGTGGACTAAATGCAATGGAGTTGGAAGAAGGCTGGTCTGTGCATTCGCACTGGGGGTCCAAGTGAGTCGGGGGCTTAGGAACCACGCGGTGAGCTTCTAGTTTGGGGGGAGTCTGCAGCAGATGGTAGTCAGATAGCACACTTTAGGGTAGAATAGTCATGTACCCTGAGTCTCCTTTTGAGCTTGTGGACTAAATGCAATGGAGTTGGAAGAAGGCTGGTCTGTGCATTTGCACTGGGGGTCCAAGTGAGTCGGGGGCTTAGGAACCACGCGGTGAGCTTCTAGTTTGGGGGGAGTCCTACAGCTGGCAACGAGTAAGGGCCTGTACTACCTCATTATGCTCTTTTCCTCAGTGTCACAAGCTGCTAGGGGGCACAGACAGAGTATGACTGTACTACTCAGGATGAGCACTAGTCATAGACTTTGCATTCCTAAGCCAGGTGGCCTTGCTGCACTGCCCATCCACTTTGTCTCCTGGACACAAAGGATGTGCAGTTTCCTCCTTACTATCATGTCATCCACTTCCAAGTTGCATTCAGTCCATGAACCTGTACTTACTTTAGCGATCCTTAGTTCATTTTAACAGGTGAATTTGTTTCATGTCCACCTTTTGCTTAGTAGAGCTATCTTGGGAAACCCAGGCTGGGCAACTGAACAACAACTAGTCAGTAGCTTAATGACTGAAGGCTGATGGGTTTTTATGGTATGTACACACTGGCTAATAGAGGCACAAAGACACCTCCTACTGTTTGCATGGGTTCCTGGAGTGGATAAAAGTAGGCCAGGTCCTCAACCTACTTATCATCTCCCCCTGGCCTTTCCCTAGTAATCCTCCTTTCATCTGACAATGAATAGCAAAAGCACAGAGATCTGAAGCTGAAGTGATTAAACAGAATTATAGGCACCAGATGTAGGATTTTGAAACCTTTCTGATGGGGGTTACTGGCTAAGGGATTAAAAGACAAATGTGAAGAAAACTAAAAAAGCTGGGAATGCAGTAATGAGTTCACAGTTAGCAAACCACTGCTTTTAAATGAGAGATCTAGCATTGACAGCCAGTGTCTCAGAGCAAAACACTGCTCTAAGAAAGTGTGTTCAACCTACCAGCGAGAACCTTAATGTCAGTTATATTAAGCACAGGTGCATGAAGGGGGCTTGCACCTCAGATAGAATTTGTCTGTAATTTCCAGGCCATTTATTGGACTGGGCTCTCATTAATGGATCTTGATAAAGTAAGATCTGATAAAACATAATGCAGCCTTTATTTATTTTCTCTTTCTATAGTTCACAGTTATAATGTCTGTGAATTGATTGCTGCCCTGTTTCAAAAATCTTTCCATTACTTACCATGAGAAATCTTTTTACTGTTATGGTACCGCTCTTCAGATGAATCTGATTCTTCATCATCTTCTTCAATTTTTGTAATTTTCTTTTTGATTTTCACATTTCCTCCCCCTGTAATATTAAAAGAAATAGAAGTAGTTACAAATTTGATTATTTTTCTGGAAATATTTTCCAAAACAGTGTATTTTAGTAGATGTAGCTATCTACAGTGCACTACTTTTAAAGCACAGAATATGTAATTACGGTAATGATATCACAATATAACATTGCCATCTGTGCTGGGTAAACTAATTAGCTTTTCCATAAGAAAATCCAACATTTCTCTACAGCATTAATTGCAAAGAAAAAGGCAATTTCTGGCAGGATATGATGAAATTCAAATTTTTGACAACTTCGTTAGCAGCACAACATAGTGTAATGTGTGAGAAAAAAACGATGTAATAATTAGCACATATTCAATTATGCTGCCACAGAACAATGCACTGAATCCATTGTTTATCAGAATTAATGCACATCCCTCTACTGGCTTATTATACTTGTCTATGAATAGAAATTAAGTAATTTAATATCTCTGTTTGTCCTGTATCAGTCACATTATAAATAGTACTATATATTTTAATGCAATGCCTTTCACAGGTTCTACTGTTAGATGCTGATGACCTCAAATGCAACATGTCAAGAGGATGAAAAAGAATGCCCAGAATTCAAAACGCAAAAAAAAACAAAGTATTTTTTTTTTGGGGGGGTGGGGGCAAGTCCTGCTGCAATCCCAATGTGAGGGAGGCAACCCCCGCTGCATCTCTCAAAGCTATATACATCAACTACATGGTCAAACCAAATTTGAAGAAGGGAGAAATCTCCAAAACAAGTAAATTATTACTGGCACAAACTTAGAAACCATTCCAGCAATTACTTCCCACGAGAAAAGGCTTTAATCTTTATTGAATTCATCTTTTTTTCTCTGTGTGCTACTGACACTTGACCAGTTTTACCTGGAGCATGTATAGTTGCCCCACCTTTGTTTCCATCATAAGCAATGTATGAACATAGGTTATCTACAGTATGCGACTATGGATTTTTTCCTCCTGTGTATGGAAATTAACTTTCAGCAATGTTACACATAGTTTAGAATATCACAGAACTGTTGCTTGACAATATAACTAAATACATTCTCTGAAAAGCAACAATAGGTGAAATGATGAGGGAGGTAATATTAAGGATGTGCTTTAACTCTTCAGATGTACTAGCAGTATCTGGTAAGCATAATATGTGTTATTGCCAGGGAGACTAATAGGTCTGATGCAGAAAGAACACATTGGATATAAAGCAAACAGCCACCATAACATATAATACCTTTCAGTACACTATAACGGAAAAAAACATGAAGTTATTCCTAAGCAGCATGTGATAAATCATCCTTGCATATAAGAGTAGCAAAATGACTGTCTCACACATAACCCTCACTGTCATTTCAAAGTATATTGCACCACCCTGATGACTCACTGAAAGCACCTAGTAAGATCATCTAGCACAATATTTATTATAAAACAATAATAGTTGTCTATTTCACTTTCAACCTTAATAACGTATCTTTGCTTACATGTTATTAGCTTTGGATATTAAAGACTACAAATGTCAATGCATGTAAAGGCTGAAGGTTCACATACATCAAGCACTTATAGATAACAATATGTCACTGTTGTTTACATAAACTCTCTAAATAGCTCAGTTCATATGTCTCTATCTGCACTAAGAAAACTGTGAACTGTAAGTTTATGGTTTATATTGGTTGTGGGTATGTTTACACATGTGCTTCTCTGAATTTATTATAGTATGTTTTTTTGCATATTCTAAAATTTCTACTGAGTATATTCCTGTTGTATTTGTGGTTCTGATGTAAACAGAGCTTTCAGATTTGTTTTACTTTATTTACATTCTTGTATCTTATTTTTTTATTTTTATTTAATTTAAATATATTTATTAATTTACTCTGGCTTCATTTTGTAAACTGTCATTCATATGATATGAGCCTGAGTATCGAAATTTAGTGCAGTGATACACACTTTTTCCTCTGCTTTGAGCTGTATGACAACAAAGTTTACTTTGACTTATAGATTTAATATTTATAAATAGAGCTATATGTAACACACTGCTCAGCATTTATTTTTCATTATGTAGCAGATGTATTAGGGAATATACTTAATTGTAAGTGCTGGAGTTTACTATATTATTCACATCATAAGTTATCACTACCTGTAACATCGGTATACTGTAACCAACTATTCCGTGTAAATAGTTAGCAGAATTAGATGACAAAAATGCCAGCATGTAAACTAAATGTTTCATTTTTTGTATACAACTATTTATTTAGTCATCATTAATTGGAGAAAGTTTAACTATGCTGCAATGTTACGAGGAACAAAAAAATAGATTCCGAAGATTGTTGATGTCCTCTCGATCAGTGAGAATTGTTAGGTTCACAGCCCGTCATTTACCTACAGATACGCCCCTGTTGAAAAGAGGATACCTGTTTCCCAATACAAAGAGAAGACCCCAACATGCAAGGAAAACAGTGTTTGTCTAACTCGAGTATAACCATTTCTAGCGGCATTTTGCTGGCTCGGGATAATTAGACTTGTAGACAGATACCTGTTTTGGAATCAACAGTTAACTTCATGTAACTGTCATAACAAAAAATAGTTACATTTTGCTTTACAGACCTGGTTCTGTTTTATGACTACTGCATGATGGATGCACATCCCCTTCCCCCTTAGTTAAATGATCAGATATATTTGGTTTCTCTTTCTCTCACTCTCTCATTAAGTCTTCTTGGTTTCATATAGTATCTATAAAAGTTTAACAAGCTATTGAAACTTACAGTACTTGTGTAGTTCTCTACGTAAAGTTAAATACAAAGTGACTACCTTCTTGAATGAAATCACCTCCACTAGTTTTAGACCACACATGCATAGCTATTGACTGTTTTGTATATTACATGAATTAGTTAGACATCATAACCCTGTATATTTTACTTCTGCAGAAATTTACGGTTACATGAGTTATGTCTTTGATTGTGTCCTGTAGTAAACTCCTTCTCAAACTTTATTACTTTCCCACTTTGAGCAAAATGATCAGTAGCAAATAAAGTAAAACCTCAGTGAATTAACTTTTCCACATGGTGTTCAACATTCTAGGTTTTACACTGGAATTGCATTGCCACCGATTGCTTTATGCACCTTCTGAATCAGTACAGATCACAGAACTATATATTTTATTCATGTAGAACTTTATTGATCAAAACTTGGTGGTGGTATTTGTTTGCATATTGCAGTGCACAACTACAGTATTTCCTCATCAAACCTGCATGTGCAGCATTTAAAATGTACAAGACACAATTATTGCACTCAGTCTTCAGCCAGCAAGCATAAAAGGACATCTCTTAACTCCCTTGTTCTTTTTGGTTTATTCAACTCTTGGTCCACACTTTCTACTCAGTATCCATCAGCAATCTGTCCCCACAGGCTGTTTAAGAATAGTTAAAGTGAGGTACTATGCATTAAACATATGTTCATATGTTTGTTTTAAAGTTTATGCTGGCTGCTTGTGCAATCAGCTGTGCAGTTATGAGGCTTGTATCATGCTTAGTCTGCTTGTTTGGTTCCCCCCAATTTGTCCAAACCCTTAATCACGCCTGGTCCTCACTTCACAGAGCACCTCATAATTTACTTCACAATGATGAAAGCTAAACACTCATTTTCCTCAATTCTAAGCCACTAATAATTATTTGAAGCTTTACACTGTTTAGCACTTCCCAGGGTAAAACTTACATCCGCCATAAATCCTTACCCACAATCATAGCTTAAGCTTTACACTACTTAGCTCTGCCCAGACTAAAACTCACATGTGCCATAAGTCCTTACCCACAATAATGGCTTACGCTTTACACTGTTTAGCACTTCCCAGGGTAAAACTTACATCTGCCATAAATCCTTACCCACAATCGTAGCTTAAGCTTTACACTACTTAGCTCTGCCCAGACTAAAACTCACATGTGCCATAAGCCCTTACCCACAATAGAAGCTTAAACTTTACACTGCTTAGCACAGCCCAGACTAAAACTCATGTGTGCCATAAGTCCTTACCCACAAAGTGTACTGGAAAAGCCACATCGCTATTAGTTAGCCCTTTAATTTAAGCAATTACACGTGGCTTCCATCAGCCATTTAATACTAATACAGTAGTATATTTAGCCACTATTGACGCAGTAGTGCAGCAGTCGTGTTGTCACCTCACAAGAGGTTTTTCAGTTTGACTCTAGGCTGTGGTGCCTTCTCTGCAGAGTCTGTATGTCCTCCCTGCGTTCATGTGGATTTCCTCTGGGTGCTCTGGTTTCCTCCCACATTACAAAGACATGCATCTGGTGTGTTTCTTCCAGGGCTTCCGCTGAAAACTGTCTTTGTTCCAAGTTGGACTTTCATGGTTAGCAGATGTTAAATAAATAAAATAAAAAATATACTTTTTTTAATATTGATAAAAGACTTATCACTGTTGCAATCTTTGTCAGTCTAAAATGAGTCTTTTTTTATAAAACAGTTCTTTTTCTTAAGCACACTCACTCATTTTGACTTTCTCAAATCCATTTTACAAAATAAGTCTATTATTCTACTCTGCAGAACTAAAACAGTCCACAGTCCTGCTTCCTCAAGAGCTCATTTTAAGCCTGATACTTTTCTCTGTCTGCATTTATAATCCCCCTTCACTTTCTCCTACTCTAAAAAATATTAGAGGAGGATGACTTGCTATTCTAAAAGTGCATGGTAAGGACTAAGTAATATCCATCACTCTCTTTAAAACTTGTGAGAAGTAATGATGTTATACAAATGCTGATAAAACCTGACCATATTATTAAGCACAGCACATAATTCTCCTTTACCCCCTCAATTCATCTCACTCTGACCTGCTCATCTCCCATCTAAATTTCTAGTACACTACGTATTTATTTACCAATCACTATCTCTTGCACATTCATGCAATGCGAGAGGAGCTTGATTCCTCTTTACTGCCCAGTTGAGAATATCCCCTTTACTCTTGTAGACTGGCACTAGAATGCTTATTCTACAGTCATCTAGACTATGCCTTTCTCTCCATACTACTATGACTACCCTCAGGAGCCGCTTCTCCCTAACTCCACCAACAGCTTGATCATATCTGATGTAATCTTATCTGGACCTGCTGCTTTCCCTGATTTCATTTTCCTTAGTGCTGATCTTACATTTTCTAGGTCGGGCTCTTCTTCCTATTTCATCATGGAATATCTATGGGGCAGTACAGCTTCTGTGAGGTTGTACTCCTGCTGTCTGCCTTTGAGGTCCTGTGCACTGGTAAGCAGGTCGTTGCTTCAATCCCTTATGAAAAGTTTCTGATGACTTTCTTTCTGTGTTTGCCTTATAACTTGGTAGAGTTTCTTTCTTGCATCTAAGGAGTCACTTCCCAGAAGCTGGTATCCTGCTTCTGAGGCCTAGTTCTTTTCTATTACGACTGCTTTCTTAGCCCCTTTATTAGCCAGCTTATATTTCTACTTAGCCTTGTCCGTCTTTTCTATCTCTTCATTTTTCCTGCACTCCTTTTTATTTTTTTGATAATTTCCTGAATTTCTACATTGCATCACCAGTTCTTGCTAATGCACCTCACTTCAAAATCTGTCACGGACACATATTTTTTCTATAGTCTTCACGCATGGTCACATATATTTTCTATAGTCTTCATGCATGGCCACATATATTTTCTATAGTCTTCATGCATGGCCACATATATTTTCTATAGTCTTCATGCATGGTCACATATATTTTCTATAGTCTTCATGCATGGCCACATATATTTTTTTTAGTCTTTATGCATGGACACATATATTTTCTATAGTCTTCATGCATGGCCACATATATTTTCTACAGTCTTCATCCATGGCCACATATATTTTTTATAGACTTCATGCACGGCCACATATATTTTCTATAGTCTTCATGCATGGCCACATATATTTTATATAGTCTTCATGCATTGCCAGATATATTTTATATAGTCTTCATGCATGGCCACATATATTTTCTACAGTCTTCATGCATGGCCACGCATATTTTCTATAGTCTTCATGCATGGCCACATATATTTTCTATAGTCTTCATGCATGGCCACATATATTTTCTACAGTCTTCCCACATGGCCACATATATTTTCCATAGTCTTCGTGTATGGTCACATATATTTTCTATAGTTTTCATGCATGGCCACGTATATTTTCTATAGTCTTCATGTATGGCCACATATATTTTCTATAGTTTTCATGCATGCTGTTTTAAATTATTGCCATTCTTCTTTGACTTCATCTATTGCTTCCTCTTCTTCCTCGGATGCTCATGCCCTGAATATTTCCTTGCATTCCTATGCTGTCATTCCAGTCAACCTCTGAGTCTTCAGCCATGTTTCAATTGACTTTAGGGCCTTTACTGATTGCTGATTACAGCTGACTTCAGTTCCTTAGTGTTGTTCTTACTTTTTCTAGGATAGGTCAATAGTTTCACTGGGGATCACGTTAAAATCTTTGATTCTACCCCATGACCTTTCTTTCCTAGGAAGAAGTCTACCTGCGTTGCATGTTGGCCAGTCACGTATGTATCTTGTCACTGTTTCTCTTGGTGAACCATGTGTTGGCTACCATTAAGCATGTGCTATGCAGAAGTCCTGAATGGCCTCTCCTTCATTATTGCCATTGCCCCACCTATGAGGACCGGGGCAGGTCACACATCCTGTTCTGTCTGTCCGGATATGAGCATTCAGGTCCCTCATTAACAACAGCAGCTCATGTTATCCAGCTGTATCTAGTAGGTCCTGTAGCAACTGCCTACATATGCTCTTTTCCTCATTGTCACAAGCTGCTAGGGGGCACAGACAGAGTATGAATGTACTACTCAGGATGAGCACTAGTCATTCACTTTGCATTCCTAAGCCAGGTGGCCTTGCTGCACTGCCCATCCATCTTGTCTGCTGGGCACACAGAATGTCCAGTCTCCTCCTAACGATCATGTCATCCACTTACAAGCTGCATCCAATCCATGAACCTGTACATACTTTAGTGATCCTTAGTTCATTTTAACAGGTTAACTGGTTTCATGTCCACCTTTTCCTTAGTAGAGCTATCTTGGGTAACCCAGGCTGGGCAACTAAACAACAGCTAGTGAGTAGCTTAATGACTGAAGGCTGGTGGGTTTTTATGGTATGTACACACTGGCTAATAGTGGCACATAGACCCCTCCTACTATTTGCATGGGTCCCTGGAGTGGATAAAAGTAGGCCAGGTCCTTAACCTACTTATCATCTTCCCCCCTGGCCTTTCCCTAGTAATCCTCCTTTCATCTGACAATTAACAGCAAAAGCACAGATATCTCAAGTTAAAGCAATTAAACAGACTTATAGGTACCAGATGTAGGATTTTGAAACCTTTCTGATGGGGGTTACTGGCTAAGGGATTAAAAGACGAATGTGAAGAAAACTAATAGAGCTGGGCATGATGCAGTAATGAGTTCACAGTTAGCAAACCACTGCTTTTAAATGAGAGATCTAGCACTGACAGCCAATGTCTCATAGAGAAACACTGCTCTAAGAAACTGTGTTCAACCAACCAGCGAGAACGTTAAAGTCAGTTATATTAAGCACAGGTGCATGAAGGGGGCTTGCACCTCAGATAGAATTCATCTGTAATTTTCAGGCCATTTATTGGACTGGGCTCTCATTAATGGATCTTGATAAAGTAAGATCTGATACAACATAATGCAGCCTTTATTTATTTTCTCTTTCTATAGTTCACAGTTATAATGTCTGTGAATTGATTGCTGCCCTGTTTCAAACATCTTTCCATTACTTACCATGAGAAATCTTTTTACTGTGACGGTGCCGCTCTTCAGATGAATCTGATTCTTCATCATCTTCTTCAATTTTTGTAATTTTCTTTTCGATTTTCACATTTCCTCCCCCTGTAATATTAAAAGAAACAGAAGAAGTAGTTACAAATTTGATTATTTTTCTGGAAATGTTTTCCAAAACAGTGTATTTTAGTAGATGTAGCTATCTACAGTGCACTACTTTTAAAGCACAGAATATGTAATTACGGTAATGATATCACAATATAACATTGCCATCTGTGCTGGGTAAACTAATTAGCTTTTCCATAAGAAAATCCAACATTTCTCTAAAGCATTAATTGCAAAGAAAAAGACAATTTCTGACAGGATATGAGGAAATTCAAATTTCTGACAACTTCGTTAGCAGCACACATTGTGTAATGTGTGAGAAAAGAACAATGTAATAATTAGCACATATTCCAATTATGTGGCCACAGAACAATGCACTGAAACCATTGTTTATCAGAATTAATGCACATCCCTCTACTGGCTTATTATACTTGTCTATGAATAGAAATCAAGTAATTTAACATCTCTGTTTGTCCTGTATCAGTCACATTATAAATAGTACTATATATTTTAATGCAATGCCTTTCACAGGTTCTACTGTGAGATGTTGAAGTCCTCAAACACAACATGTCAAAAGGATGAAAAAAAATGCCCAAAATTCAAAAGGCAAAAAAAAGTTAATTTTTTTTTTTTGGGGGGGAGGGGGTGGCAAGTTCTGCTGCATCTCAATGTGGGGGAAACAACCCCCGATGAATCCTTCTAAGTTATATGCACCAACTACATGGTTAAACCAAATTTGAAGAAGGGAAAAATCTCCAAAACAAATAAATTCTTACTGGCACAAACTTAGAAACCGTACCAGCAATGACTTCCCATGGGAAAAGGCTTTAATCTTTATTGAATTCATCTTTTTTTCTCTTTGTGTTACTGATATTTGACCAGTTTTACCTGGAGCATGTATAGCGGCCCCACCTTTGGTTTCCATCATAAGCAATGTATGAGCATAGGTTATCTACAGTATGCGACTATGGATTTTTTCCTCCTGTGTATGGAAATTAACTTTCAGCAATGTTACACATAGTTTAGAATATCACAGAACTGTTGCTTGACAATATAACTAAATACATTCGCTGAAAAGCTACTATAGCTGAAATGATGAGGGAGGTAATATTAAGGATGTGCTTTAACTATTTTCAGATGTACTAGCAGTATCTGGTAAGCATAACACATGTTACTGCCTGAGAGACTAATAAGTCTGATGCAGAAAGAACACACTGGATATAAAGCAAACAGCCACCATAACCTATAATGTCTTTCAGTACACTATAACGGAAAAAACATGAAGTTATTCCTAAGCAGCATGTGATAAATCATCCTTGCATACAAAAGTAGCAAAATGACCCTCTCACACATAACCCTCACTGTCATTTCAAGGTATATTGGACCACCCTGATAACTCACTGAAAGCACCTAGTAAGATCATCTAGCACAATATTTATTAAAAAACAATAATAATTGTCTATTTCACTTTCAACCTTAATAATGTACCTTTGCATACGTGTTATTAGCTTTGGATATTAAAGACTACAGATGTCAATGCATGTAAAGGCTGAAGGTTCACATATATCAAGTACTTATAGATAACATGTGATTGATGTTTACATAAACTCTCTAAATAGCTGACCATACGTCTCTATCTGCACTACAAAAACTGTGAACTGTAAATTTATAGTTTATATTGGTGGTGGGTATGTTTACAATGCTTCTCTTATTTATTATAGTATGTTTTTAGCATATTCTTATATTTCTACTGAGTCTATTCCTGTTTTATTTGTGGTTCTGATGTAAACAGAGCTTTCACATTTGTTTTACTTTATTTACATTTTTGTATCTTATTTTTTATTTTTATTTAAATTAAATATTTTTATTAATTTACTCTAGCTTTGTTTTGTAAACTGTCATTCATATGGTATGAGTCTGAGTATCAACATTTCGTGCAGTGATACACACTCTTTCCTCTGGTTTGAGCTGCATGACAACAAAGTTTACTTTGACTTTGACTTTGACTTATAGATTTAATAGTTATAAATACAGCTATATGTAACACACTGCTCAGCATTTTTTTTTTTTGCATTATGTAGCAGATGTATTAGGGAATATACTTAATTGTAAGTGCTGGAGTTTGCTATATTATTCACATCATAAGTTATCCCTACCTGTAACATCGTTATACTGTAACCAAACATTCCGTGCAAATAGTTGGCAGAATTAGATGACAAAAATGCCAGCATGTAAACTAAATGTTTCATTTTTGGTATACAACTATTTATTTAGTCATCATTAATTGGTGAACGTTTAGCTACGTTGCAATGTTACGAGGAACATAAAACTAGATTCCGAAGATTGTTGATGTCCTCTCGATCAGTGAGAATGGTTAGGTTCACAGCCTGTCATTTACCTGCAGATATGCCCCTGTTGAAAAGAGGATACGTGTTTCCCAATACAAAGAGAAGACCCCAACATGCAAAGAAAACAGTGTTTGTCTAACTCGAGTATAACCATTTCTAGCGGCATTTTGCTGGCTCGGGATAACTAGACTTGTAGACAGATACCTGTTTTGGAATCAACAGTTAACTTCATGTAACTCTGATAAGAAAAAGTAGTTACATTTTGCTTTACAGACCTGGTTCTGTATTATGACTACTGCATGATGGACACACATCCCCCTTCCCATTAGTTAAATGATCAGATATATTTGGTTTCTCTTTCTCTCACTCTCTCATTAAGTCTTCTTGGTTTCATATAGTATCTATAAAAGTTTAACAAGCTATTGAAACTTACAGTACTTGTGTAGTTCTCTACGTAAAGTTAAATACAAAGTGACTACCTTCTTGAATGAAATCACCTACACTAGTTTTAGAACACACATGCATAGCTATTGACTGTTTTGTATATTACATGAATTAGTTAGACATCATAACCCTGTATATTTTACTTCTGCAGAAATTTATGGATACATGAGTTATGTCTTTGATTGTGTCCTGTAGTAAACTCCTTCTCAAACTTTATTACTTTCCCACTTTGAGCAAAATGATCAGTAGCAAATAAAGTTAAAACTCAGTGAATTAACTTTTCCACATGGTGTTCATCTCTGTAGGTTTTACACTGGAATTGCATTGCCACCGATTGCTTTATGCACCTTCTGAATCAGTACAGATCACAGAACTATATATTTTATTCATGTAGAACTTTATTGATCAAGACTTGGTGGTGGTATTTGTTTGCATATTGCAGTGCACAACTATAGTATTTCCTCATCAAACCTGCATGTGCAGCATTTAAAATGTACAAGACACAATTATTGCACTCAGTCTTCAGCCAGCAAGCATAAAAGGACATCTCTTAACTCCCTTGTTCTTTTTGGTTTATTCAACTCTTGGTCCACACTTTCTACTCAGTATCCATCAGCAATCTGTCCCCACAGGCTGTTTAAGAATAGTTAAAGTGAGGTACTATGCATTAAACATATGTTCATATGCTTGTTTTAAAGTTTATGCGACCTGCTTGTGCAATCAGCTGTGCAGTTATGAAGCTTGTATCATGCTTAGTCTGCTTGTTTGGTTCCCTCCAATTTGTCCAAACCCTTAATCACGCCTGGTCCTCACTTCACAATGCACCTCATAATTTACTTCACAATGATGAAAGCTAAACACTCATTTTCCTCAATTCTAAGCCACTAATAGTTATTTTAAGCTTTCCACTGCTTAGCACTGCCCAGGCTAAAACTTACATCTGCCATAAGTCCTCACCCACAATAGTAGCTTAAACTTTACACTGCTTAGCACAGCCCAGACAAAAACTCATGTGTGCCATAAGTCATTACCCACAAAGTGTACTGAAAAAGCCACATCGCTTTTAGTTAGCCCTTTAATTTAAGCAATTACACGCGGCTTCCATCAGCAATTTAATACTAATACAGCAGTATATTTAGCCACTATTGGTATAGTGGTGCAGCGGTCGTGTTGTCACCTCACAGCAAGAGGTTTTTCAGTTTGACTCTAGGCTGGGGTGCCTTCTCTGGAGAGTTTGTATGTCCTCCCTGTGTTCATGTGGCTTTCCTCCGGGTGCTCTGGTTTCCTCCCACATTACAAATCCATGCATCTGGTGTGTTTCTCCCAGGGTCTTAGCTGAAAACTGTCTTTGTTCCAAGTTGGACTTTCATGGTTAACAGATGTTAAATAAATAAAATAAAGAATTTACTTTTTTAATATTGAAAAAAGGCTTGCCACTGTTGCAATCTTTGTCAGTCTAAAATGAGTTTTTTTATAAACCAGTTCCTTTTTCTTAAGCACACTCACTCATTTTGTCTTTCCCAAACCCATTTTACAAAATAAGTCTATTATTCTACTGTGCAGAACTAAAACAGTCCACAGTCCTGCTTCCTCAAGAGCTCATTTTAAGCCTGATACTTTTCTCTTTCTGCATTTATAATCCCCCTTCACTTTCTCCTACTCTAAAAAATATTATAGGTGGATGACTTGCTGTTCTACAAGTGCATGGTAAGGACTATCCAGCACTCTCTTTAAAACTTGTGAGAAGTAATGATCTTATACAAATGCTGATAAAAGCTGACCATATTATTAAGCACAGCACATAATTCTCTTTTACCCCCTCAGTTCATCTCACTCTGACCTGCTCATCTCCCATCTAAATTTCTAGTACACTACGCATTTATTTACCAATCACTGTCTCTTGCACATTCATGCAATGCGAGAGGAGCTTGATTTCTCTTTACTGCCCAGTTACGAATACCCCCTTTACTCTTGTACACTGCCAGTAGAATGCTTATCCTACAGTCATCTAGACTATGCCTTTCTCTCCATACTACTATGACTACCCTCAGGAGCCGCTTCTCCCTAACTCCCCAACAGCTTGATCATATCTGATGTAATCTTATCTGGACCTGCTGCTTTCCCTGATTTCATTTTCCTTAGTGCTGTTCAAACATTTTCTAGGTCGGGCTCTTCTTCCTAGTTCATCATGGAATATCTATGGGGCAGCACAGCTTCTGTGAGGTTGTACTCCTTCTGTCTGCCTTTGAGGTCCTGTGCACTGGTAAGCAGGTCGTTGCTTCAATCCCTTATGAAAAGTCTCTGCTGACTATCTTTCTCTGTTTACCTTATAACTTGGCAGAGTTTCTTTCTTGCATCTAATGAGTCACTTCCCAGAAGCTGGTATCGTGCTTCTGAGGCCTAGTTCTTTCCTATTGCGACTGCTTTCTTAGCCCCTTTATTAGCCAGCTTATATTCCTTCTTAGCCTTGTCCGTCTTTTCTATCTCTTACTTTTTCCTGCACTCCTTTTTATCTTTTTGATAATTTCCTGAATTTCTACATTGCATCACCAGTTCTCCCTAAAGCACCTTACTTCAAAATCTGTCACGGCCACATATATTTTCTATAGTCTTCATGCATGGCCACATATATTTTCTATAGTCTTCATGCATGGTCACGTATATTTTCTATAGTCTTCATGCATGGCCACATATATTTTCTATAGTCTTCATGCATGGCCACATATCTTTTCTATACTCTTCATGCATGGCCACATATATTTTCTATAGTCTTCATGCATGGCCACATATATTTTCTATAGTCTTCATGCATGGTCACGTGTAGTTTCTATAGTCTTCATGCATGGCCACATATATTTTCTATAGTCTTTAAGCATGGCCACATATATTTTTTGCAGTCCTCATGCATGGTCATGTATATTTTCTATAGTCTTCACGCATAGCTACATATATTTTCCATATTCTTCATGTATGGCCACATATATTCTCTATAGTTTTCATGCATGGCCACGTATATTTTCTATAGTCTTCACGCATGGCTACATATATTTTCCATAGTCTTCATGTATGGCTACATATATTTTCCATATTCTTCATGCATGGCCACATATATTCTCTATAGTCTTCATGTATGGCCACATATATTTTCTATAGTTTTCATGCATGGCCACATATATTTTCTATAGTTTTCATGTATGGCCACATATATTTTCTATAGTCTTCATGCATGGCCACGTATATTTTCTATAGTCTTCATGTATGGCCACATATATTTTCTATAGTTTTCATGCATGCTGTTTTAAATTATTGCCATTCTTCTTTGACTTCATCTATTGCTTCCTCTTCTTCCTCGGGTGCTCATGCCCTGAATATTTCCTTGCATTCCATTGCTGTCATTCCAGTCAACCTCTGAGTCTTCAGCCGAGTTTCAATTGACCTTAGGGCCTTTTCTGATTGCTGATTACAGCTGACTTCAGTTCCTTAGTGTTGTTCTTACTTTTTCTGGGATAGGTCAATAGTTTCTCTGGGGATCACGTTAAAATCTTTGGTTTTACCCCATGCCCTTTCTTTCCTAGGAAGAAGTCTACCTGCGTTGCATGTTGGCCAGTCATGTATGTTCTCTTGTGACTGTTTCTCTTGGTGAACCATGTGTTGGCTACCATTAAGCATGTGCTATGCAGAAGTCTAGAATGGCCTCTCCTTCATTATTGCCATTGCCCCACCTATGAGGCCTGGGGCAGGTCACACATCCTGTTCTGTCTGTCCTGATATGAGCATTCAGGTCCCTCATTAACAACAGCAGCTCCTGTTATCCAGCTGTATCTAGTAGGTCCTGTAGCAACTGCCTACATATGCTCTTTTCCTCGTTGTCACAAGCTGCTAGGGGGCACAGACAGAGTATGAATGTACTACTCAGGATGAGCACTAGTCATAGACTTTGCATTCCTAAGCCAGGTGGCCTTGCTGCACTGCCCATCCACCTTGTCTCCTGGACACACAGGATGTGCACTTTCCTCCTTACTATCATGTCATCCACTTCCAAGCTGCATTCAGTCCATGAACCTGTACTTACTTTAGCGATCCTTAGTTCATTTTGTGACAGGTGAATTTGTTTCATGCCCACCTTTTGCTTAGTAGAGCTATCTTGGGAAACCCAGGCTGGGCAACTGAACAACAGCTAGTCAGTAGCTTAATGGCTGAAGGCTGATGGGTTTTTATGGTATGTACACACTGGCTAATAGAGGCACAATGACCCCTCCTACTGTTTGCATGGGTCCCTGGAGTGGATAAAAGTAGGCCAGGTCCTCAACCTACTTATCATCTTCCCCTGGCCTTTCCCTAGTAATCCTCCTTTCATCT
Organism: Protopterus annectens; assembly: GCF_019279795.1. Classification (NCBI taxonomy): domain Eukaryota; kingdom Metazoa; phylum Chordata; order Ceratodontiformes; family Protopteridae; genus Protopterus; species Protopterus annectens. Next base: position 693,719,425 of record NC_056751.1, read on the forward strand.
GACAATGAATAGCAAAAGCACAGAGATCTCAAGCTGAAGCGATTAAACAGGCACCAGATGTAGGATTTTGAAACCTTTCTGATGGGGGTTACTGGCTAAGGGATTAAAAGACGAATGTGAAGAAAACTAAAAGAGCTGGGAATGCAGTAATGAGTTCACAGGTAGCAAACCACTGCTTTTAAATGAGAGATCTAGCATTGACAGCCAGTGTCTCATAGCAAAACACTGCTCTAAGAAAGTGTGTTCAACCTACCAGCGAGAACCTTAAAGTCAGTTATATTAAGCACAGGTGCATGAAGGGGGCTTGCACCTCAGATAGAATTTGTCTGTAATTTTCAGGCCATTTATTGGACTGGGCTCTCATTAATGGATCTTGATAAAGTAAGATCTGATAACACATAATGCAGCCTTTATTTATTTTCTCTTTCTATAGTTCACAGTTATAATGTCTGTGAATTGATTGCTGCCCTGTTTCAAACATCTTTCTATTACTTACCATGAGAAATCTTTTTACTGTTATGGTGCCACTCTTCAGATGAATCTGATTCTTCATCATCTTCTTCAATTTTTGTAATTTTCTTTTCGATTTTCACATTTCCTCCCCCTGTAATATTAAAAGAAACAGAAGAAGTAGTTACAAATTTGATTATTTTTCTGGAAATATTTTCCAAAACAGTGTATTTTAGTAGATGTAGCTATCTACAGTGCACTACTTTTAAAGCACAGAATATGTAATTACGGTAATGATATCACAATATAACATTGCCATCTGTGCTGGGTAAACTAATTAGCTTTTCCATAAGAAAATCCAACATTTCTCTAAAGCATTAATTGCAAAGAAAAAGGCAATTTCTGACAGGATATGAGGAAATTCAAATTTCTGACAACTTCGTTAGCAGCACACATTGTGTAATGTGTGAGAAAAGAACAATGTAATAATTAGCACATATTCCAATTATGCAGCCACAGAACAATGCACTGAAACCACTGTTTATCAGAATTAATGCACAACAGTCTACACGCTTGTTATACTTGTCTATGCATAGAAATTAAGTAATTTAATATCTCTGATTGTCCTGTATCAGTCAAATTATAAATAGTACTATATATGTTAATGCAATGCCTTTGCCAGGTTCTACTGTGAAATGTTGATGTCCTCAAACACAACATGTCAAAAGGATGAAAAAGAATGTCCAAAATTCAAAAGGCAAAAAAGAAAAATATATATATATATATATATTTTTTTTTTTTTTTCGTTTGGGGAGGGCAAGTTCTGCTGCATCCCAGTGATGTGGAGGCAACCCCCACTGCATCCCTCTAAGCTATATGCACTAACTACATGGTCAAACCAAATTTGAAGAAGAGAGAAATCTCCAAAACAAGTAAATTATTACTTGCACAAACTTAGAAACTGTACCAGCAATAACTTCCCATGGGAAAAGGCTTTCATCTTTATTGAATTCTTCTTTTTTTCTTTTTGTGTTACTGATATTTGACCAGTTTTACCTGGAGCATGTATAGGGGCCCCACCTTTGGTTACCATCATAAGTAATGTATGAACATAAGTTATCTACAGTATGAAGCTATGGATTTTTTCATCCTGTGTAGGGAAATTAACTTGCAGCAATGTTACATTACACATAGTTTTTAATATCACAGAACTGTTGCTTGACAATATAACTAAATACATTCTCTGAAAAATAACTGTAGCTGAAATGATGAGGGAGGTAATATTAAGGATGTGCTTTAACTCTTCAGATGTACTAGCAGTATCTGGTAAGCATAATACGTGTTATTGCCAGGGAGACTAATAAGTCTGATGCAGAAAGAACACATCGGATATAAAGCAAACAGCCACCATAACATATAATACCTTTCAGTACACTATAACGGAAAAAACATGAAGTTATTCCTAAGCAGCATGTGATAAATCATCCTTGCATATAAAAGTAGCAAAATGACCCTCTCACACATAACCCCCACTGTCATTTCAAGGTACATTGCACCACCATGATGACTCACTGAAAGCACCTAGTAAGATCATCTAGCACAATATTTATTATAAAACAATAATAATTGTCTATTTCACTTTTAACCATAATAATGTATCTTTGCTTACGTGTTATTAGCTTTGGATATTAAAGACTACAAATGTTGTTGTATCTTTCGGCTTTTCCCAGTTAGGGGTTGCCACAGCAGAACTCCGGTCCGCTAATGATTGGCAGTAGATTTTTATGTGCTGAGTTGCCAGCCATGACGCACAACCTTCAACGAAGGTATGCCCATTCACGTATGTTTCCACACAAAAGACGCTTTAGCTGGGAATCGAACAGGACAATGTGTTACTGTGAGGCGACAACGCTACCTCAGCACCACCACAGATGTCAATGCATGTAAAGGCTGAAAGTTCACATATATCAAGTACTTATAGATCATTAACACTATGTGATTGTTGTTTACATAAACTCTCTAAATAGCTCACTTCATATGTCTCTATCTGCATTAAGAAAGCTGTGAACTGTAAGTTTATGGTTTATATTGGTGGTGGGTATGTTTACACATGTGCTTCTCTTATTTATTATAGTATGTTTATAGCATATTCTTATATTTCTACTGAGTCTATTCCTGTTGTATTTGTGGTTCAGATGTAAACAGGGCTTTCAAATTTGTTTTACTTTATTTACATTTTTGAATCTTATTTTTTTATTTTTATTTAATTTAAATATATTTATTAATTTAATCTAGCTTCATTTTGTAAACTGTCATTCATATGGTATGAGCCTGAGTATCGAAATTCCGTGCAGTGATACACACTTTTTCCTCTGCTTTGAGCTGTATGACAACAAAGTTTACTTTGACTTTGACTTATAGATTTAATAGTTATAAATACAGCTATATGTAACACACTGCTCAGCATTTTTTTGCATTATGTAGCAGATGTATTAGGGAATATAATTAATTGCAAGTGCTGGAGTTTGCTATATTATTCACATCATACGTTATCACTACCTGTAACATCGGCTTACTGTAACCAAATATTCCGTGTAAATAGTTGGCAGAATTAGATGACAAAAATGCCAGCATGTAAACTAAATGTTTCATTTTTTATATTCAACTATTTATTTAGTCATCATTAATTGGAGAACGTTTAGCTACGCTGCAATGTTACGAGGAACAAAAAACTAGATTCTGAAGATTGTTGATGTCCTCTCGATCAGTGAGAATGGTTAGGTTTACAGCCCGTCATTTACCTGCAGATACGCCCCTGTTGAAAAGAGGATACCTGTTTCCCAATACAAAGATAAGACCCCAACATGCAAGGAAAACAGTGTTTGTCTAACTCGAGTATAACCATTTCTAGCGGCATTTTGCTGGCTCGGGATAACCAGACTTGTAGACAGATACCTGTTTTGGAATCAACAGTTGACATCATGTAACTGTGATAAGAAAAAGTAGTTACATTTTGCTTTCCACACCTGGTTCTGTATTATGACTACTGCATGATGGACACACATCCCCCTTCCCATTAGTTAAATGATCAGATATATTTGGTCTCTCTTTCTCTCACTCTCTCATTAAGTCTTCTTGGCTTTATATAGTATATATAAAAGTTTAACAAGCAATTGAAACTTACAGTACTTGTGTAGTTCTCTACGTAAAGTTAAATACAAAGTGACTGCCTTCTTGAATGAAATCACCTACACTAGTTTTAGACCACACATACATAGCTATTGACTGTTTTGTATATTACATGAATTAGTTAGACATCATAACCCTGCATATTTTACTTGTGCAGAAATTTATGGATACATGAGTTATGTCTTTGATTGTATCCTGTAGTAAACTCCTTCTCAAACTTTATTACGTTCCCCACTTTGAGCAAAATGATCAGTAGCAAATAAAGTAAAACCTCAGTGAATTAACTTTTCCACATGGTGTTCAACATTCTAGGTTTTACACTGGAATTGCATTGCCACCGATTGCTTTATGCACCTTCTATATCAGTACAGATCACAGAACTATATATTTTATTCATGTAGAACTTTATTGATCAAGACTTGATGGTGGTATTTGTTTGCATATTGCAGTGCACAACTACAGTATTTCCTCATCAAACCTGCATGTGCAGTATCTAAAATGTACAAGACACAATTATTGCACTCAGTCTTCAGCCAGCAAGCATAAAAGGACATCTCTTAACTCCCTTGTTCTTTTTGGTTTATTCAACTCTTGGTCCACACTTTCTACTCAGTATCCATCAGCAATCTGTCCCCACAGGCTGTTTAAGAATAGTTAAAGTGAGGTACTATGCATTAAACATATGTTCATATGCTTGTTTTAAAGTTTATGCGACCTGCTTGTGCAATCAGCTGTGCAGTTATGAAGCTTGTATCATGCTTAGTCTGCTTGTTCGGTTCCCCCCAATATGTCCAAACCCTTAATCACGCCTGGTCCTCATTTCACAGAGCACCTCATAATTTACTTCACAATGATGAAAGCTAAACACTCATTTTCCTCAATTCTAAGCCACTAATAATTATTTTAAGCTTTATACTGCTTAGCACTGCCCAGACTAAAACTCACTTGTGCCATAAGTCCTTACCCACAATAGTAGCTTAAACTTTACACTGCTTAGCACAGCCCAGACAAAAACTCATGTGTGCCATAAGTCCTTACCCACAAAGTGTACTGAAAAAGCCACATTGCTTTTAGTTAGCCCTTTAATTTAATCAATTACACGTGGCTTCCATCAGCAATTTAATACTAATACAGCAGTATATTTAGCCACTATTGGTGCAGTGGTGCAGCGGTCGTGTTGTCACTTCACAGCAAGAGGTTTTTCAGTTTGACTCTAGGCTGGGGTGCCTTCTCTGGAGAGTCTGTATGTCCTCCCTGTGTTCATGTGGCTTTCCTCCGGGTGCTCTGGTTTCCTCCCACATTACAAATCCATGCATCTGGTGTGTTTCTCCCAGGGCCTTAGCTGAAAACTGTCTTTGTTCCAAGTTGGACTTTCATGGTTAACAGATGTTAAATAAATAAAATAAAGAATTTACTTTTTTAATATTGAAAAAAGGCTTGTCACTGTTGCAATCTTTGTCAGTCTAAAATGAGTCTTTTTTATAAACCAGTTCCTTTTTCTTAAGCACACTCACTCATTTTGTCTTTCCCAAACCCATTTTACAAAATAAGTCTATTATTCTACTGTGCAGACCTAAAACAGTCCACAGTCCTGCTTCCTCAAGAGCTCATTTTAAACCTGATACTTTTCTCTTTCTGCATTTATAATCCCCCTTCACTTTCTCCTACTCTAAAAAATATTATAGCTGGATGACTTGCTGTTCTAAAAGTGCATGGTAAGGACTATCCAGCACTCTCTTTAAAACTTGTGAGAAGTAATGATCTTATACAAATGCTGATAAAAGCTGACCATATTATTAAGCACAGCACATAATTCTCCTTTACCCCCTCAGTTCATCTCACTCTGACCTGCTCATCTCCCATCTAAATTTCTAGTACTCTACGTATTTATTTACCAATCACTATCTCTTGCACATTCATGCAATGCGAGAGGAGCTTGATTCCTCTTTACTGCCCAGTTACGAATACCCCCTTTACTCTTGTACACTGCCAGTAGAATGCTTATCCTACAGTCATCTAGACTATGCCTTTCTCTCCATACTACTATGACGACCCTCAGGAGCCGCTTCTCCCTAACTCCCCAACAGCTTGATCATATCTGATGTAATCGTATCTGGACCTGCTGCTTTCCCTGATTTCATTTTCCTTAGTGCTGTTCAAACATTTTCTAGGTCGGGCTCTTCTTCCTAGTTCATCATGGAATATCTATGGGGCAGCACAGCTTCTGTGAGGTTGTACTCCTTCTGTCTGCCTTTGAGGTCCTGTGCACTGGTAAGCAGGTCGTTGCTTCAATCCCTTATGAAAAGTCTCTGCTGATTCTCTTTCTCTGTTTACCTTATAACTTAGTAGAGTTTCTTTCTTGCATCTAATGAGTGACTTCCCAGAAGCTGGTATCTTGCTTCTGAGGCCTATATCTTTGCAATTGTGACTGCTTTCTTAGCCCCTTTATTATCCAGCTTATATTCCTTCTTAGCCTTGTCCATCTTTTCTATCTCTTACTTTTTCCTGCACTCCTTTTTATTTTTTTGATAATTTCCTGAATTTCTACATTGCATCACCAGTTCTCCCTAATGCACCTCACTTCAAAATCTGTCACGGCCACATATATTTTCTATAGTCTTCATGCATGGCCACATATATTTTCTATAGTCTTCATGCATGGCCACATATATTTTCTATAGTCTTCATGCATGGTCACGTATATTTTCTATAGTCTTCATGCATGGCCACATATATTTTCTATAGTCTTCACGCATGGCCACATATATTTTCTATAGTCTTCATGCATGGTCACGTATAGTTTCTATAGTCTTCATGCATGGCCACATATATTTTCTATAGTATTTATAGATGGCCGAGTATATTTTCTATAGTCTTCAAGCATGGCCACATATATTTTCTGCAGTCTTCATGCATGGTCATGTATATTTTCTATAGTCTTCACACATGGCTACATATATTTTCCATAGTCTTCACGTATGGCCACATATATTTTTTATAGTTTTCATGCATGGCCACGTATATTCTCTATAGTCTTCATGTATGGCCACATATATTTTCCATAGACTTCATGTATGGCCACATATATTTTCTATAGTTTTCATGCATGGCCACGTATATTTTCTATAGTCTTCATGTATGGCCACATATATTTTCTATAGTCTTCATGCATGGCCACATATATTCTCTATAGTCTTCATGTATGGCCACATATATTTTCTATAGTTTTCATGCATGCTGTTTTAAATTATTGCCATTCTTCTTTGACTTCATCTATTGCTTCCTCTTCTTCCTCGGATGCTCATGCCCTGAATATTTCCTTGCATTCCATTGCTGTCATTCCAGTCAACCTCTGAGTCTTCAGCCATGTTTCAATTGACCTTAGGGCCTTTTCTGATTGCTGATTACAGCTGACTTCAATTCCTTAGTGTTGTTCTTACTTTTTCTGGGATAGGTCAATAGTTTCACTGGGGATCACGTTAAAATCTTTGATTCTACCCCATGCCCTTTCTTTACTAGGAAGAAGTCTACCTGCGTTGCATGTTGGCCAGTCACGTATGTTCTCTTGCGACTGTTTCTCTTGGTGAACCATGTGTTGGCTACCATTAAGCATGTGCTATGCAGAAGTCTAGAATGGCCTCTCCTTCATTATTGCCATTTCCCCACCTATGAGGCCCGGGGCAGGTCACACATCCTGTTCTGTCTGTCCTGATATGAGCATTCAGGTCCCTCATTAACAACAGCAGCTCCTGTTATCCAGCTGTATCTAGTAGGTCCTGTAGCAACTGCCTACATATGCTCTTTTCCTCGTTGTCACAAGCTGCTAGGGGGCACAGACAGAGTATGAATGTACTACTCAGGATGAGCACTAGTCATAGACTTTGCATTCCTAAGCCAGGTGGCCTTGCTGCACTGCCCATCCACTTTGTCTCCTGGACACACAGGATGTGCAGTTTCCTCCTTACTATCATGTCATCCACTTCCAAGCTGCATTCAGTCCATGAACCTGTACTTACTTTAGCGATAATAGTTCATTTTAAGAGGTGAATTTGTTTCATGTCCACCTTTTGCTTAGTAGAGCTATCTTGGGAAACCCAGGCTGGGCAACTGAACAACAGCTAGTCAGTAGCTTAATGGCTGAAGGCTGATGGGTTTTTATGGTATGTACACACTGGCTAATAGAGGCACAATGACCCCTCCTACTGTTTGCATGGGTCCCTGGAGCGGATAAAAGTAGGCCATGTCCTCAACCTACTTATCATCTTCCCCTGGCCTTTCCCTAGTAATCCTCCTTTCATCTGACAATGAATAGCAAAAGCACAGAGATTTCAAGTTGAAGCGATTAAACATACTTACACGCACCAGATGTAGGATTTTGAAACCTTTCTGATGGGGGTTACTGGCTAAGGGATTAAAAGACGAATGTGAAGAAAACTAAAAGAGCTGGGCATGACGCAGTAATGAGTTCACAGTTAGCAAACCACTGCTTTTAAATGAGAGATCTAGCATTGACAGCCAGTGTCTCATAGCAAAACACTGCTCTAAGAAAGTGTGTTCAACCAACCAGCGAGAACCTTAAAGTCAGTTATATTAAGCACAGATGCATGAAGGGGGCTTGCACCTCAGAGAGAATTCATCTGTAATTTTCAGGCCATTTATTGGACTGGGCTCTCATTAATGGATCTTGATAAAGTAAGATCTAATACAACATAATGCAGCCTTTATTTATTTTCTCTTTCTATAGTTCACAGTTATAATGTCTGTGAATTGATTGCTGCCCTGTTTCAAACATCTTTCCATTACTTACCATGAGAAATCTTTTTACTGTTACGGTGCCGCTCTTCAGACGAATCTGATTCTTCATCATCTTCTTCAATTTTTGTAATTTTCTTTTCGATTTTCACATTTCCTCCCCCTGTAATATTAAAAGAAACAGAAGAAGTAGTTACAAATTTGATTTTTGTTCTGGAAATGTTTTCCAAAACAGTGTATTTTAGTAGATGTAGCTATCTACAGTGCACTACTTTTAAAGCACAGAATATGTAATTACGGTAATGATATCACAATATAACATTGCCATCTGTGCTGGGTAAACTTATTTATTTTTTCCATAAGAAAATCCAACATTTCTCTACAGCATTAATTGCAAAGAAAAAGGCAATTTCTGGCAGGATATGATGAAATTCAAATTTTTGACAACTTCGTTAGCAGCACACATTGTGTAATGTGTGAGAAAAAAACTATGTAATAATTAGCACATATTCAATTATGCTGCCACAGAACAATGCACTGAAACCATTGTTTATCAGAATTAATGCACATCCCTCTACTGGCTTATTATACTTGTCTATGAATAGAAATTAAGTAATTTAATATCTCTGATTGTCCTGTATCAGTCAAATTATGAATAGTACTATATATGTTAATGCAATGCCTTTGCCAGGTTCTACTGTGAAATGTTGATGTCCTCAAACACAACATGTCAAAAGGATGAAAAAGAATGTCCAAAATTCAAAATGCAAAATATATATATATATATATATATATATATATATACACACATATATATACATATATATATATATATATATATATATATATATATATATATATATATATTTTTTTTTTCTTTTGGGGAGGGCAAGTTCTGCTGCATCCCAGTGATGGGGAGGCAACCCCCATTGCATCCCTCTAAGCTATATGCACCAACTACATGGTCAAACCAAATTTGAAGAAGAGAGAAATCTCCAAAACAAGTAAATTATTACTTGCACAAACTTAGAAACCGTACCAGCAATAACTTCCCATGGGAAAAGGCTTTCATCTTTATTGAATTCATCTTTTTTTCTCTTTGTGTTACTGATATTTGACCAGTTTTACCTGTAGCATGTAAAGGGGCCCCACCTTTGGTTACCATCATAAGTAATGTATGAACATAACTTATCTACAGTATGAAGCTATGGATTTTTTCATCCTGTGTAGGGAAATTAACTTGCAGCAATGTTACATTACACATAGTTTTTAATATCACAGAACTGTTGCTTGACAATATAACTAAATACATTCTCTGAAAAATAACTGTAGCTGAAATGATGAGGGAGGTAATATTAAGAATGCGCTTTAACTCTTCAGATGTACTAGCAGTATCTGGTAAGCATAATACGTGTTATTGCCAGGGAGACTAATAAGTCTGATGCAGAAAGAACACATCGGATATAAAGCAAACAGCCACCATAACATATAATACCTTTCAGTACACTATAACGGAAAAAACATGAAGTTATTCCTAAGCAGCATGTGATAAATCATCCTTGCATATAAAAGTAGCAAAATGACCCTCTCACACATAACCCCCATTGTCATTTCAAGGTACATTGCACCACCGTGATGACTCACTGAAAGCACCTAGTAAGGTCATCTAGCACAATATTTATTATAAAACAATAATAATTGTCTATTTCACTTTTAACCTTAATAATGTATCTTTGCTTACGTGTTATTAGCTTTGGATATTAAAGACTACAAATGTTGTTGTATCTTTCGGCTTTTCCCAGTTAGGGGTTGCCACAGCGAAACTCCGGTCTGCTAATGATTGGCAGTAGATTTTTATGTGCTGAGTTGCCAGCCCTGATGCACAACCTTCAACGAAGGTATGCCCATTCACACATGTCTCCACACAAAAGACGCTTTAGCTGGGAATCGAACAAGACAACGTGTTACTGTGAGGCGACAACGCTACCTCAGCACCACCACAGATGTCAATGCATGTAAAGACTGAAAGTTCACATATATCAAGTACTTATAGATCATTAACAATATGTGATTGTTGTTTACATAAACTCTCTAAATAGCTCACTTCATATGTCGCTATCTGCATTAAGAAAGCTGTGAAGTGTAAGTTTATGGTTTATATTGGTGGTGGGTATGTTTACACATGTGCTTCTCTTATTTATTATAGTATGTTTTTAGCATATTCTTATATTTCTACTGAGTCTATTCCTGTTGTATTTGTGGTTCAGATGTAAACAGAGCTTTCAAATTTGTTTTACTTTATTTACATTTTTGTATCTTATTTTTTTATTTTTATTTAATTTAAATATATTTATTAATTTAATCTAGCTTCATTTTGTAAACTGTCATTCATATGGTATGAGCCTGAGTATCGAAATTTCGTGCAGTGATACACACTTTTTCCTCTGCTTTGAGCTGTATGACAACAAAGTTTACTTTGACTTTGACTTATAGATTTAATAGTTATAAACACAGCTATATGTAACACACTGCTCAGCATTTTTTTTTTGCATTATGTAGCAGATGTATTAGGGAATATACTTAATTGTAAGTGCTGGAGTTTGCTATATTATTCACATCATAAGTTATCCCTACCTGTAACATCGGCATACTGTAACCAAATATTCCGTGTAAATAGTTGGCAGAATCAGATGACAAATATGCCAGCATGTAAACTAAATGTTTCATTTTTTATATTCAACTATTTATTTAGTCATCATTAATTGGAGAACGTTTAGCTACGCTGCAATGTTACGAGGAACAAAAAAACTAGATTCTGAAGATTGTTGATGTCATCTGGATCAGTGAGAATGGTTAGTTTCACAGCCCGTCATTTACCTGCAGATACGCCCCTGTTGAAAAGAGGATACCTGTTTCCCAATACAAAGATAAGACCCCAACATGCAAGGAAAACAGTGTTTGTCTAACTCGAGTATAACCATTTCTAGCGGCATTTTGCTGGCTCGGGATAACCAGACTTGTAGACAGATACCTGTTTTGGAATCAACAGTTGCCTTCATGTAACTGTGATAAGAAAAAGTAGTTACATTTTGCATTCCACACCTGGTTCTGTATTATGACTACTGCATGATGGACGCACATCCCCTTCCCCATTAGTTAAATGATTAAATATATATATGGTCTCTCTTTCTCTCACTCTCTCATTAAGTCTTCTTGGCTTTATATAGTATATATAAAAGTTTAACAAGCTATTGAAACTTACAGTACTTGTGTAGTTCTCTACGTAAAGTTAAATACAAAGTGACTGCCTTCTTGAATGAAATCACCTACACTAGTTTTAGACCACACATACATAGCTATTGACTGTTTTGTATATTACATGAATTAGTTAGACATCATAACCCTGTATATTTTACTTCTGCAGAAATTTATGGATACATGAGTTATGTCTTTGATTGTGTCCTGTAGTAAACTCCTTCTCAAACTTTATTACGTTCCCCACTTTGAGCAAAATGATCAGTAGCAAATAAAGTTAAAACTCAGTGAATTAACTTTTCCACATGGTGTTCAACATTCTAGGTTTTACACTGGAATTGCATTGCCACTGATTGCTTTATGCACCTTCTATATCAGTACAGATCACATAACTATATATTTTATTCATGTAGAACTTTATTGATCAAGACTTGGTGGTGGTATTTCTTTGCATATTGCAGTGCACAACTACAGTATTTCCTCATCAAACCTGCATGTGCAGTATCTAAAATGTACAAGACACAATTATTGCACTCAGTCTTCAGCCAGCAACCATAAAAGGACATCTCTTAACTCCCTTGGTCGTTTTGGTTTATTCAACTCTTGGTCCACACTTTCTACTCAGTATCCATCAGCAATCTGTCCCCACAGGCTGTTTAAGAATAGTTAAAGTGAGGTACTATGCATTAAACATATGTTCATATGCTTGTTTTAAAGTTTATGCTGGCTGCTTGTGCAATCAGCTGTGCAGTTATGAAGCTTGTATCATGCTTAGTCTGCTTGTTTGGTTCCCCCCAATTTGTCCAAACCCTTAATCACGCCTGGTCCTCACTTCACAATGCACCTCATAATTTACTTCACAATGATGAAAGCTAAACACTCATTTTCCTCAGTTCTAAGCCACTAATAGTTATTTTAAGCTTTATACTGCTTAGCACTGCCCAGACTAAAACTCACTTGTGCCATAAGTCCTTACCCACAATAGTGGCTTAAGCTTTATACTGCTTAGCACTTTCCAAGGTAAAACTTACATCTGCCATAAGTCCTTACCCACAATCGTAGCATAAGCTTTACACTGCTTAGCTCTGCCCAGACTAAAACTCACATGTGCCATAAGTCCTCACCCACAATAGTAGCTTAAACTTTACACTGCTTAGCTCAGCCCAGACTAAAACTCATGTTTGCCATAAGTCCTTACCCGCAAAGTGTACTGAAAAAGCCACATCGCTATTAGTTAGCCCTTTAATTTAAGCAATTACACGCGGCTTCCATCAGCCATTTAATACTAATACAGCAGTATATTTAGCCACTATTGGTGCAGTGGTGCAGCGGTCGTGTTGTCACCTCACAGCAAGAGGTTTTACAGTTTGACTCTAGGCTGGGGTGCCTTCTCTGGAGAGTCTGTATGTCCTCCCTGCGTTCATGTGGCTTTCCTCCAGGTGCTCTGGTTTCCTCCCACATTACAAAGACATGCATCTGGTGTGTTTCTCCCAGGGTCTTAGCTGAAAACTGTCTTTGTTCCAAGTTGGACTTTCATGGTTAACAGATGTTAAATAAATAAAATAAAGAATTTACTTTTTTAATATTGAAAAAAGGCTTACCACTGTTGCAATCTTTGTCAGTCTAAAAGGAGTCTTTTTTTATAAACTAGTTCCTTTTTCTCAAGCACACTCACTCATTTTGTCTTTCTCAAATATATTTTACAAAATAAGTCTATTATTGTACAGTGCAGAACTAAAACAGTCCACAGTCCTGCTTCCTCAAGAGCTCATTTTAAGCCAGATACTTTTCTATTTCTGCATTTATAATCCCCCATTACTTTCTCCTACTCTAAAATATATTATAGCTGGATGACTTGCTATTCTAAAAGTGCATGGTAAGGACTATCCAGCACTCTCTTTAAAACTTGTGAGAAGTAATGATCTTATACAAATGCTGATAAAAGCTGACCATATTATTAAGCACAGCACATAATTCTCTTTTACCCCCTCAGTTCATCTCACTCTGACCTGCTCATCTCCCATCTAAATTTCTAGTACACTACGCATTTATTTACCAATCACTGTCTCTTGCACATTCATGCAATGCGAGAGGAGCTTGATTCCTCTTTACTGCCCAGTTATGAATACCCCCTTTACTCTTGTACACTGCCAGTAGAATGCTTATCCTACAGTCATCTAGACTATGCCTTTCTCTCCATACTACTATGACTACCCTCAGGAGCCGCTTCTCCCTAACTCCCCAACAGCTTGATCATATCTGATGTAATCTTATCTGGACCTGCTGCTTTCCCTGATTTCATTTTCCTTAGTGCTGTTCAAACATTTTCTAGGTCGGGCTCTTCTTCCTAGTTCATCATGGAATATCTATGGGGCAGCACAGCTTCTGTGAGGTTGTACTCCTTCTGTCTGCCTTTGAGGTCCTGTGCACTGGTAAGCAGGTCGTTGCTTCAATCCCTTATGAAAAGTCTCTGCTGACTCTCTTTCTCTGTTTACCTTATAACTTGGTAGAGTTTCTTTCTTGCATCTAATGAGTCACTTCCCAGAAGCTGGTATCGTACTTCTGAGGCCTAGTTCTTTACTATTGCGACTGCTTTCTTAGCCCCTTTATTAGCCAGCTTATATTTCCTCTTAGCCTTGTCCGTCTTTTCTATCTCTTACTTTTTCCTGCACTCCTTTTTATTTTTTTGATAATTTCCTGAATTTCTACATTGCATCACCAGTTCTCTCTAATGCACCTCACTTCAAAATCTGTCACAGCCACATATATTTTCTATAGCCTTCATGCATGGCCACATATATTTTCTATAGTCTTCATGCATGGCCACATATATTTTCTATAGTCTTCATGAATGCCCACATATATTTTTTATAGTCTTCATGCATGGCCACATATATTTTCTATAGTCTTCATGCATGGTCACGTATATTTTCTATAGTCTTCATGAATGGCCACATATATTTTCTATAGTCTTCATGCATGGTCACGTATATTTTCTATAGTCTTCATGAATGGCCACATATATTTTCTATAGTCTTCATGCATGACCACATATATTTTCTATAGTCTTCATGTATGGCCACGTATATTTTCTATAGTGTTCATGCATGGCCACATATATTTTCTATAGTCCTCATGCATGGTCACATATAGTTTCTATACTCTTCATGCATGGCCACATATATTTTCTATTGTCTTTATGGATGGCCGCGTATATGCTCTATAGTCTTCAAGCATGGCCACATATATTTTTTGCAGTCTTCATGCATGGTCATGTATATTTTCTATAGTCTTCACGCATGGCTACATATATTTTCCATAGTTTTCATGTATGGCCACATATATTTTTTATAGTTTTCATGCATGGCCACGTATATTTTCTATAGTCTTCATGCATGGCCACATATATTCTCTATAGTCTTCATATATGGCCACATATATTTTCTATAATTTTCATGCATGCTGTTTTAAATTATTGCCATTCTTCTTTGACTTCATCTATTGCTTCCTCGTCTTCCTCGGATGCTCATGCCCTGAATATTTCCTTGCATTCCATTGCTGTCATTCCAGTCAACCTCTGAGTCTTCAGCCGAGTTTCAATTGACCTTAGGGCCTTTTCTGATTGCTGATTACAGCTGACTTTAGTTCCTTAGTGTTGTTCTTACTTTTTCTAGGATAGGTCAATAGTTTCACTGGGGATCACGTTAAAATCTTTGATTCTACCCCATGCCCTTTCTTTACTAGGAAGAAGTCTACCTGCGTTGCATGTTGGCCAGTCACGTATGTTATATTGCGACTGTTTCTCTTGGTGACCCATGTGTTGGCTACCATTAAGCATGTGCTATGCAGAAGTCCTGAATGGCCTCTCCTTCATTATTGCCATTGCCCCACCTATGAGGCCCGGGGCAGGTCACACATCCTGTTCTGTCTGTCCGGATATGAGCATTCAGGTACCTCATTAACAACAGCAGCTCCTGTTATCCAGCTGTATCTAGTAGGTCCTGTAGCAACTGCCTACATATGCTCTTTTCCTCAGTGTCACAAGCTGCTAGGGGGCACAGACAGAGTATGAATGTACTACTCAGGATGAGCACTAGTCATAGACTTTGCATTCCTAAGCCAGGTGGCCTTGCTGCACTGCCCACCAACTTTGTCTCCTGGACACACAGGATGTGCAGTTTCCTCCTTACTATCATGTCATCCACTTACAAGCTGCATTCAGTCCATGAACCTGTACTTACTTTAGCGATCCTTAGTTCATTTTAACAGGTGAATTTGTTTCATAGGTTCATAGGTTCATAGGTTCATACTAGGCTATCTGCCCGAGGGCATTTATAAGCCTAGCCCATTGTTTTGTGGCTTACGCCACCCCTTTAGTATGGGGAACTATACCCATTATTTTGCTGTGCCTCTGTCGAGCAGTGACACTGAGGTAATTCCTGGGGTATATCTGCGATCTCCCATCCATTGGTCAAGATTTCTCTTGAACAAGGCCAGCGAGGTGCTCTGCCTCACATGTACCGGGATTTTGTTCCACAGCATAGGGAGTCTTTGGGTGATGACTCTATCTCTCCAGCACGTCCTATTAATAGCCGTGTCGAGGTTTAAGTCTCCCGCCCTTGTGGCTCTGATGGATCTAGATTTTTTGAGGTGAAGCATATTCATCAAATCTGGGTTTGACATGGCCTTGTATGTTAGGCAAAGGTCACCTCTCATGTCCACCTTTTGCTTAGTAGAGCTATCTTGGGAAACCCAGGCTGGGCAACTGAACAACAGCTACTCAGTAGCTTAATGGCTGAAGGCTGATGGGTTTTTATGGTATGTACACACTGGCTAATAGAGGCACAATGACCCCTCCTACTGTTTGCATGGGTCCCTGGAGTGGATAAAAGTAGGCCAGGTCCTCAACCTACTTATCATCTCCCCCTGGCCTTTCCCTAGTAATCCTCCTTTCATCTGACAATGAATAGCAAAAGCACAGATATCTCAAGTTGAAGCGATTAAACATACTTACAAGGACCAGATATAGTATTTTGAAACCTTTCTGATGGGGGTTACTGGCTAAGGGATTAAAAGACGAATGTGAAGACAACTAAAAGAGCTGGGCATGCAGTAAGGAGTTCACAGTTAGCAAACCACTGCTTTTATATCAGAGGTCTAGCACTGACAGCCAGTGTCTCAGAGCAAAGCACTGCTCTAAGAAAGTGTGTTCAACCTACCAGTGAGAACCTTAATGTCAGTTATATTAAGCACAGATGCATGAAGGGGGCTTGCACCTCAGATAGAATTTGTCTGTAATTTCCAGGCCATTTATTGGACTGGGCTCTCATTAATGGATCTTGATAAAGTAAGATCTGATAAAACATAATGCAGCCTTTATTTATTTTCTCTTTCTATAGTTCACAGTTATAATGTCTGTGAATTGATTGCTGCCCTATTTCAAACACCTTTCCATTACTTACCATGAGAAATCTTTTTACTGTTATGGTGCCGCTCTTCAGATGAATCTGATTCTTCATCATCTTCTTCAATTTTTGTAATTTTCTTTTCGATTTTCACATTTCCTCCCCCTGTAATATTAAAAGAAACAGAAGAAGTAGTTACAAATTTGATTTTTGTTCTGGAAATGTTTTCCAAAACAATGTATTTTAGTAGATGTAGCTATCTACAGTGCACTACTTTTAAAGCACAGAATATGTAATTACGGTAATGATATCATAATATAACATTGCCATCTGTGCTGGGTAAACTAAATAGCTTTTCCATAAGAAAATCCAACATTTCTCTAAAGCATTAATTGCAAAGAAAAAGGCAATTTCTGACAGGATATGATGAAATTCAAATTTTTGACAACTTCGTTAGCAGCACACATTGTGTAATGTGTGAGAAAAGAACAATGTAATAATTAGCACATATTCCAATTATGTGGCCACAGAACAATGCACTGAAACCACTGTTTATCAGAATTAATGCACAACAGTCTACGCGCTTGTTATACTTGTCTATGCATAAAAATTAAGTAATTTATTATCTCTGATTGTCTTGTATCAGTCACATTATGAATAGTACTATATATGTTAATGCAATGCCTTTGCCAGATTCTACTGTGAAATGTTGATGTCCTCAAACACAACATGTGAAAAGGATGAAAAAGAATGCCCAAAATTCAAAAGGCAAAACAAAAAAAATATATATACATATATATATATATATATATATATATATATATATATATTTTTTTTTTTCCTTTTGGGGAGGGCAAGTTCTGCTGCATCCCAGTGATGGGGAGGCAACCTCCATTACAATCCTCTAAGCTATATGCACCAACTACATGGTCAAACCAAATTTGAAGAAGAGAGAAATCTCCAAAACAAGAAAATTATTACTTGCACAAACTTAGAAACCATACCAGCAATAACTTCCAATGGGAAAAGACTTTCTTCTTTATTGAATTCATCTTTTTTTCTCTTTGTGTTACTGATACTTGACCAGTTTTACCTGGAGCATGTATAGGGGCCCCACCTTTGGTTTCCATCATAAGCAATGTATGAACATAAGTTATCTACAGTATGAAGCTATGGATTTTTTCATCCTGTGTAGGGAAATTAACTTGCAGCAATGTTACATTACACATAGTTTTGAATATCACAGAACTGTTGCTTGACAATATAACTAAATACATTCTCTGAAAAATAACTGTAGCTGAAATGATGAGGGAGGTAATATTAAGAATGTGCTGTAACTCTTAAGATGTACTAGCAGTATCTGGTAAGCATAATACGTGTTATTGCCAGGGAGACTAATAAGTCTGATGCAGAAAGAACACATCGGATATAAAGCAAACAGCCACCATAACATATGATACCTTTCAGTCTACTATAACGGAAAAAAACATGAAGTTATTCATAAGCAGCATGTGATAAATCATCCTTACATATAAAAGTAGCAAAATGACCCTCTCACACATAACCCCCACTGTCATTTCAAGGTATATTGGACCACCCTGATGACTCACTGAAAGCACCTAGTAAGATCATCTAGCACAATATTTATTAAAAAACAATAATAATTGTCTATTTCACTTTCAACCTTAATCTTTGCTTATGTGTTATTAGCTTTGGGTATTAAAGACTACAAAATGTTATTGTATCTTTAGGCTTTTCCCAGTTAGTGGTTGCCACAGCGGAACTCCAGTCCGCTAATGATTGGCAGTAGATTTTTATGTGCTGAGTTGCCAGCCCTGACACACAACCTTCAACGAAGGTATGCCCATTCATGCATGTCTCCACACAGAAGACGCTTTAGCTGAGAATTGAACAGGAAAACGTGTTACTGTGAGGCGACAATGCTACCTCAGTACCACCACAGATGTCAATACATGTAAAGGCTGAAAGTTCACATATATCAAGTACTTATAGATCATTAACAATATGTGATTGTTGTTTACATAAACTCTCTAAATAGCTCACTTCATACGTCTCTATCTGCATTAAGAAAACTGTGAGCTGTAAGTTTATGGTTTATATTGGCGGTGGGTATGTTTACACATGTGCTTCTCTTTTTTATTATAGTATGTTTTTAGCATATTCTTATATTTCTACTGAGTCTATTCCTGTTGTATTTGTGGTTCAGATGTAAACAGAGCTTTCAAATTTGTTTTACTTTATTTACATTTTTGTATCTTATTTTTTTATTTTTATTTAATTTAAATATATTTATTAATTTAATTTAGCTTCGTTTTGTAAACTGTCATTCATATGGTATGAGCCAGAGTATCGAAATTTCGTGCAGTGATACACACTTTTTCCTCTGCTTTGAGCTGTATGACAATAAAGTTTACTTTGACTTTGACTTATAGATTTAATATTTATAAATACAGCTATATGTAACACAATGCTCAGCATTTATTTTGCATTATGTAGCAGATGTATTAGGGAATATACTTAATTGTAAGTGCTGGAGTTTGCTATATTATTCACATCATAAGTTATCACTACCTGTAACATCGGCATACTGTAACCAAATATTCTGTGTAAACAGTTGGCAGAATTAGATGACAAAAATGCCAGCATGTAAACTAAATGTTTCATTTTTTGTATTCAACTATTTATTTAGTCATCATTAATTGGAGAACGTTTAGCTACGTTGCAATGTTACGAGGAACATAAAACTAGATTCCGAAGATTGTTGATGTCCTCTTGATCAGTGAGAATGGTTAGGTTCACAGCCCGTCATTTACCTGCAGATATGCCCCTGTTGAAAAGAGGATACCTGTTTCCCAATACAAAGAGAAGACCCCCAACATGCAAGGAAAACAGTGTTTGTCTAACTCGAGTATAACCATTTCTAGCGGCATTTTGCTGGCTCGGGATAACCAGACTTGTAGACAGATACCTGTTTTGGAATCAACAGTTGACTTCATGTAACTGATAAGAAAAAGTAGTTAAATTTTGCTTTACAGACCTGGTTCTGTATTATGACTACTGCATGATGGACACACATCCCCTTTCCCATTAGTTAAATGATCGGATATATTTGGTCTCTCTTTCTCTCACTCTCTCATTAAGTCTTCTTGGCTTTATATGATATATATAAAAGTTTAACAAGCTATTGAAACTTACATTACTTGTGTAGTTCTCTAAGTAAAGTTAAATACAAAGTGACTGCCTTCTTGAATGAAATCACCTCCACTAGTTTTAGAACACACATACATAGCCATTGACTGTTTTGTATATTACATGAATTAGTTAGACATCATAACCCTGTATATTTTACTTGTGCAGAAATTTATGGATACATGAGTTATGTCTTTGATTGTGTCCTGTAGTAAACTCCTTCTCAAACTTTATTACTTTCCCACTTTGAGCAAAATGATCAGTAGCAAATAAAGTTAAAACTCAGTGAATTAACTTTTCCACATGGTGTTCATCTCTGTAGGTTTTACACTGGAATTGCATTGCCACCGATTGCTTTATGCACCTTCTGAATCAGTACAGATCACAGAACTATATATTTTATTCATGTAGAACTTTATTGATCAAGACTTATTGCTGGTATTTGTTTGTATATTGCAGTACACAACTCAAGTATTTCCTCATCAAACCTGCATGTGCAGTATCTAAAATGTACAAGACACAATTATTGCACTCTGTCTTCAGCCAGCAACCATAAAAGGACATCTCTTAACTCCCTTATTCTTTTTGGTTTATTCTACTCTTGGTCCACACTTTCTACTCAGTATCCATCAGCAATCTCTCCCCAGAGGCTGCTTAAGGATAGTTAAAGTGAGGTACCATGTATTAAACATATGTTCATATGTTTATTTAAAGTTTATGCTGCCTGCTTGTGCAATCAGCTGTACAGTTATGGTGTTGTAGCATGCTTAATCTGCTTTTTCCATTCCCCCCAACATGTCCAAACCCTTAATCACACCTGGTCCTCACTTCACAGTGTACCTCATAATGTACTTCACAATGATGAAAGCTAAACACAAATTTTCCTCAATTTTAAGCCAATAATAGTTATTTTAAGCTTTACACTGCTTAGCACTGCCCAAACTAAAACTCACTTGTGCCATAAGTCCTTATCCACAATAGTGACTTAAGATTTACACTGCTTAGCGCTGCCCAGACTAAAACTCATGTGTGACATATGTCCTTACCCACAAAGTGTACTGAAAAAGCCACATCACTAGTAGTTAGTATATACAATTAAACTTGGCGTCCATCCGGCATTTAATACTAATTCAGCAGTATATTTAACCACAGAATATACTTTTTAATATTCAAGAAAGGGCTTCTCACTAGTGCAATCTTTGTCAGTATAAAATGAGTCTTTTTTATAAACCAGTTCCTTTTTCTTAAGCACACTTACTCATTTTGTCTTTCTCAAATCCACCATCTTACAAAATAAGTCTATTGTTCTACTGTGCAGACCTAAAACAGTCAGCAGTCCTGTTTCTTCAAGAGCTCATTTTAAGCCTGATACTTTTCTCTGTCTGGAATAATAATCCCCCTTCACTTTCTCCTACTCTAAAAAATATTATAGGTGGATGACTTGGCTATTCTAAAAGTGCATGGTAAGGACTAAGTAATATCCAGTACTCTCTTTAAAACTTGTGAGAAGTAATGATCTTATACAAATGCTG
>NC_056751.1:693746217-693753717 GCF_019279795.1 Protopterus annectens
CCAATACAACATTCAGCAATGGGCTGGCAGTTTCAGTAATATATATATATATATATATATATATATATATATATATATATATATATATATATATATATAAAGTGTTTTTATGTTTCACTATTATTTATATGTGTCACTTTTAGCATTTTACCCAGAAGATACATTTTATTAACTCATTCATTAATTAATGAATATTTTAAACCCACTTTGTCCTCAGGACGTTGGAGGGTGAATGTGGGACTATCACAGCTCTCAAAGGCTATAACCCAGAGAAATAATAATTGATTATATGGGATACATGCACAAATACACAGACACACACACACACACACACACACACACACACACACACACACACACACACACACACACACACACACAGACATACATTGACTGACTACATCTACATTTGTAGGCAATTTCATTTCACTAATAGGTATATACAATTATAAAAATCTGTCATCCTGCAACAAATACATGTGCTGGCTGTTGAATATCTGTTCTTTTTATATATTCTTTGCCTTTGGCCTTCTGCCTTAACTCACTTTCATGACCCCCACACATGCATGTATAATGAGTACTATGTAAATCGATCAGTGAATATCAAGACATGCAAAAATATTAATAATTTTACTAAACAAAATAAAAAAGAGCTACCTGTGGAACCTTCGCATATTAACGAAATATTTAATAAGTATGCAAATGATTCCACAAATGCACTTTATTTTTCAAACTTACCCAGAGATGTTTTTTTGCTTTCAAATCCCTTTTGGAATGATTGCCTTTCCTGTTCTTCAGAATCTGAAGTGTATTTTCCATGTTTGCTAGACCCTGTTTTAGAAAAAAATGAAATAATGCATTATGCAACAGTTTTTCTTTTTTTTTTTTCTTTTAGTCAGTATGTTTAATGACATAAAATGCACTTTAAGACAGGCCTATTGCCTATTACCTCAGAAAATTAAGACAGTTAACTGCAGTATTCATTAAAAATCTTTGTGATGTATCCTAAAACAAATTGTCCTATATGGAAATGGAAGGTGGGTCCATCTGCAGTAAAAGTATATTGTGTCTTTCGGCTTTTTCCCAGTTAGGGGTCGCCACAGCGGAACTCCAGTCCGCAAATGATTGGCAGAAGATTTTTACGTACCGAGTTGCCAGCTCTGATGCACAACCTTCAACGAAGGAACACTCATTCATGCATGTCTCCACACAGAAGACGCTCTAGCTGAGAATCGAACCGAACAGCGTCTTACTGTGAGGCGACAAAGCTACCGCAGCACATTGTGCAGTGATAACGACAACCTTCTGCAGTATATTAGATAGTTATAAAATGTCTAGAGTAATAACTGAATCATGAGGCTATATAATTAATATACTGCATTGTCTAGCTAGAAAACAGAACAAAAGTTGAGCTCTGCAAGTTAACAAGGATGGATTGCATAACAAACAAGTAACAGACTATTAATTAAATTTGTACAAACATGCATTTGTTGAAATGATATTAAGTTTGCAACTGACCCTGGGAACAGGTATGCTTTGGGGGGGGGGGGGTAGAAGTACAACATATGAGTCACTGTCTTTCTACAATGCTTTCAGGTCACAGTCTTTTCTGAACAGCTTGTCAAATCCCAACTTACAAAAATATATATATTCTTCAAATATGCATGCCAACATGTACTGCCACTATAACGCCGAAACATGTTCCAAGATTCCATAAAATATGAGTAAATCAGTGTTTACTGCACTCTGAGACAGGTATAAATATGCCACCAAATGCCCATGTTAGCCCCTGAATCTAAAGCCTGTGGTGCCCAGTGATACCACGTAACCTGCTAGGCCATCATGAATGCTTAGTCCATCCATTTCAGTGGTTCCCTTATTGTTGTGTAATCTGCATTGAGATTGTGGTTTATCACACATGCCAAGACTGTCAACCAGCATTTATGAATGGAAGACTGAATTCTAGAAGTCAATGTTTTTTTAACAAGCAGAATTCTTCTTTTAATCACTGAATTCTGCTGACTCTGTACTTACAGAACAGAGGAACACTGGAGCAATACCATGCAAATGATCCGTATTGCCATAAAAGGTTTAGCCATATGAACTTTTAAGAAGACACACTTGAAAGTTTTTGTCCCTTAGCTCATTGACTTAATAATGCTCACCTTTCAAATTGAGCAGTGTGGTATATAATAACCCTGATCTAAACTGTTGTCTACCAATTGATTCATCAAGACTAGCCTTAAAAATAGCCAATGCACTGCTCTGTTTGACCTCTAATGGTAACTTTTTCCATAAGGTGGAAATACATTGAGTTAAGAACCTATGCCTCAGAAAGTATTAAAGTTTGGGCAAAACTAAACAACTTATCAAAATATCACACAGAAGGAATTTCTCAGTGTTGCATGTTTCAAGAGAAGCAGATTAGCCAGTGTATTCAACAAACCCACTAAATTGAAATTAGTCATGGGGTAGCCTGAGCTTATTCTGTCATGCATTTGATGCATGGCATAGAAGCTAATCCTGAGCAATACCCAATATGTACACACAGACAGACACACACACACACACACACACACACACACGCGCGCGCGCGCACGTGCACACACATGCTCACACACAGACACGTGCACACACACACACACACACACACACACACACACACACACACACACATGCACACACACACACACACACACACACACACACACAAGCACGCATACACACACACACACACGCGCACACACACACACACACACACACACACGCACGAGCACACACACACACACACACACACACACACACATCTATATATATATATATTTATCTATATGTTTGATTTACAGTTCTAGAATGTTTGGACTCTTTCCCAGGGAAAAAATTTGGTGGGCCGTCTTTGGGACTTTACCTTTTTCTCCACTATGGTGCAATGTCGGAGTTGGTATATTTAAGTAGGGGTGGTGTGGGGGGCAAAGCCCCCCCCTTAGCTTTTTGTTTAAGTTTTTTTTTTTTTTTTTGTGGAGCAGCAAATTTCTTCCCTGGGAACATTAATGTAGTGTTTTTTTTTTTTTTTTTTTTTTTTTTATTAACACACTTTAACAAAAGCGCTTTTTCGATGAAAGCGCTTTCGTTAAAGTGTGTTCAGTGGTTATGGATTCAGACATTTGATCTTTCGATCAAACGTCCTAGATCCATATATATATATATATATATATATATATATATATATATATATATATGTTTCGGGGTGTGGGGGGGCTTGCCTGGTCTGCCAAAAAGCAGTTTAAAAGAGGAGAGTTATTTTCAGGGTTCGCTCTTTTCCTCGGTTTTCAGTCATCTTTTTTTTTCAGTTTGTTGGCACTCTGCATTTCATGTTCTGACATTTCAACAAGGAGCCTTCACAGCCTCATAATAAATCATATAATTGCTAAACATTACATACCGTTACTGTAAAAGAGGAAGTGGTTCTAATCTGCAGTCGATAAAGATGCAGACATTTTATGCTTTTTGTTTTTGTGCAACTCCATACTACACTTCCATTAGTTTTAAAACTAGCAAACCATATGGACCTTGCTTAAAGTTAAATCATTCCATCTGTATTGAAACAAATGTTTATAGAACAGCATGAAAACTGTATATGTTTTAGAGAATTCTCACCAAAGTAAATTATCTTCATACCTTTATGAATTTCTTTTATCACTGTTGTCTCGATTTTGGTACTAACTAGAAGTAAGAGAAATATAAACAAAATTGATTATACGTATGAAAGAAATTCTTGTATTAAACTAAAAAACTAAGACTGAGCAGCTAGGACGATTCTGTTGTCACAGAGAAGGTTCATTTGGAAAATGTTGACATTGTAAAAATGTATTTCTTGCTGTCCGTTATTGAGGAAAATATGATTGCAATAAAAATGTGTTACGTAACTGGAAAAATGGTGATGATGATATAATTTAAAAACATTTTCCTACTTGCCTTTAGAGCCTTTCTTCATGTTGTCCTTCCCATGTGATGACATATCTTCATCAGAGTCTGAATCTTCATCTTCATCTCTGCCCATTTTTGAACTGAACTTGCTTCCACCTATGACATAAGTCAAAATGGAATAAATTCTAATTTACTCCCTATGCATGAGCTCAGTTATGTCTGTTCCGTGTTTTGGGATTTCTAGAATATTAGCGACCTGCTCACAGTGTTGTGCATTTTATATAGGCAAAACTGACAGCAAATTGAAAGAGAGAATCAGGGAACACATATACAAGATCAGAGTGGCCTCACCATGCAGTGCATTGTCGAAACATGTGATTAACACCTCCAAACAACACATATTTAAGTTTCAAGTGATACAGGTGAATGAACCCACATTGAGGAGAGGTGACATCCAGAATTTAACTGAAGCAAAGGAAATCGAGTGGATAATCAGACTCAGAGCTGACTGTTATCCTGGCCTCAATGATAGGGTATCCATTAAACCCATGCTGAAATCTAGGCCATTACGTTATTGAGCATCATATATCTTACATCCATCCACTTACACCTTGACATCTCCATTTGTTTCATTCACTTTCTTCCTATTTTTCCTTCCCTTCTTTCCCTCACATTTTCTCCCTTCTACCCTTCCTATTTATCCTGTCACTTCTCCCCCCCCCATCCACTTACAGCTTGACATCTCCATTTGTTTCATACACTTTTTTCCTATTTTTCTTCCCTTCTTTCCCTCACATTTTCCCCCTTCCACCCTTCCTATTTATCCTGTCACTTCCCCCCCCCATCCACTTACAGCTTGACATCTCCATTTGTTTCATACACTTTTTTCCTATTTTTCTTCCCTTCTTTCCCTCACATTTTCTCCCTTCTACCCTTCCCATTATCCTGTCACTCCCCCCCCCCTTCCCCCCTTTCCCCCCTCTTCCACCCCCATTGTCCCCTCCCCCTGCTTCTTTTTGCACAGTATTCATTTAGGCCATTTGATATAACATCACATAGTCTAATCATTAACTGTTTTAGATATTCTACACATATAGACATACATACATTTTTATGCGTTATCTGCCTACACACATTATTTTTCATAAATGCATACACACAATATCATAGTTCCACATTTCCGCTCCACTTCCATTAGTATATGACATGGATATTTGGATGTATGCATTACAAACATGATATGTGTGGATGCATACTTTAGCTTTGTTGCAAAGAATGGAAATTATTATTTCTTCTTTTTATGTATAAAGTATGTTTATAAGATTAATTGTTTAGCAATACAGCATGGCTGACTATATATATATACATGCTATATATTTTTATGTTTTATTTATGATTTTAGAAGTTGCTTACAACAAGCTATGCTTGAAAAAAGGACAGCACTTCATGTCCCTTTAATTTTTAAACAATGCATGCACTTCAATTAATTCAGGATGTGACATCATTGCATTTTTAATGTTTGTATATTTAAATGTTTGCACCAAGCACTTTAGTTATTATTGGCCTGAAGAAGACCACCAGTTGAAAGCGCTTGCTGTTTTTATTTAATAAATATTTATAACCTCCGCTTAACGCTTGTATTTACTTGATTGTGCATGACAAGCTATCGTTTAGTGGAGTTGCACTAACAAGAATCTGTGGCTGTGCTACTAGGAAGAGGAACACACCTGCTGGTTTTGGGTATCAGCAATTGCCTGCATAGGCTATTTATATCAAGGAGACATCTGAACCTGACTCGTATTGTATTTGGAACTTTACAGTGAACTATTTGGGATTTAAAATTTACTCTGCACATTGCTTCCCACACATTCTCTTTTTTCTTCTACAAACAAATGATTGACAGGTCTGCCTAATCAACATTCCCCACAAAGGGGATTATTCCCTTTTCCGAGAGATTATATATATATAGATATGTATTATATATATCAATATATATATATATATATATATATATATATATATATATATATATATATATATATATATATATATATATATATATATATATATATATATATATATATACATATATATATATATATATATGTATATAATTAACAGGTAGTGTGCGGTTGCAAATGGGAGTTTGTATATAGAGCTTGTATATAGGTAGTAGATAGATAGATACATACATACATAGATATAAATATAAACCTATGTAGATACGTATATATATATATATATATATATATATATATATATATATATATATATATATATATATATAGTATAAATTGCGCTGTTACTGGGTTACTGGAGACAGGAGAAAGCCTTCTAGTATATGAAATGTATTCAATGTCTAGTGGCTACAGTATCTGAAATGTATTCAATGTCTTGTTGCTACAGGTGGACCTAGCAACACGTATTTACTGCCAAATCCTGTGCCTATGTCTTTAAACAGAGTTGATGAAGAATTTCTGAACTACAGAAGGTAAAAGTACAACAGGAAGGGAATTTGTAAAGAACAGAAGAAGGAAGGAAGTTTGGATGGATGGCCATCTTACCCAAGAATTCAGGCCATTATCGTGTGTAAGTATCAAAAGTACGTCAACTGACAGCTCAAACTGCCTGTTGTGAGACACTGCAAAATGACATTTCCAATAATTATTTTTTAATATTGTCTCTAGGAAAGGCTCTTTTTTCAAAATTTATGTACAGTAAATACGTGGAAGCCATCATTGAATAACACAAAGAAATTAACTTTATCATATTTAATAAAATATGTGGCCTGCACAAGCAAATGCTGACAGGACTCCTGCAATGATATTTATAAAATATTATATCACAGTAATGTCTCAGTTCTCCATTCCTTATAGGCTACAGAATTGCACAGTTTGTTACAGACATGAAATCAGCTAGCTGGAAACGTCATCAGTGGCCTTCATCGCTTCATACAACAAATCATGGCAATGCTGGATATTGTTACGCTAAAAGATGAGTTGTTTCTAATCTGTAGTTTAAACAGATGCAGATATTCTATGTTTTTTGTCATGATCAACTAAGTGCTGCACTGTTTTTTTTTTTGACTGCTGATATTTTTTTAAAATTTTAAAACCATAACTTAAAGACCTTGCTTGTAATCAAGTCATTGCATCTGTATTGAAACAAATGTTTATAAAATGGCATCTAAGGTTTTTATGTTTTAGAGAATGTTCACCACATTAAATTATTTTCATACCTTTATGAGTTTCTTTTACCACTGTTGTCTCGATTTTGGTACTAACTAGAAGTAAGAGAAACATAAATTTGATTATATGTAAAAAAAGAAAATTCTATATTAAACTAAAAACATATGATATTTTTGACTGTGTTGTCAAAGACAAAGCAAATTTTTGGAAAATGTTGAAACTTTAAAAAATGCATTTCTTGCTGTCATTTGTCCATTCATATTATGTTTCTAGTAGACATATGTCACATAAATGAGAAAAAAATGTTGATGACAAATATTTAACATCCTCCAATCCAAAGGAAATGACTACTTCATTTCAACCATTCCCTTATCCTATATGCTTT
>NC_056751.1:693756217-693761217 GCF_019279795.1 Protopterus annectens
ATAACAGACATTAACAAATGTTACAATGAGGAGTTCCTGCTGTATAATAAGTACTAGGCTTATGAGCATCTGAGCTTGCTATAATCAAGGTAGTTAGTGGAGTGGAAAGAAAGGTAGTGATTGGATGGGGTGGATGATGTTAGAGTGGGACTTGCAAGGGCATAGCCAGCATGTTTTTAGGTGTGCTTTTAGTAAAGTTTTGAAGTGGGTGCATGATGGTACGGAGGTAATTGTGGGTGGGAGTGAGTTCCATAATTTGGCTATGGGGCAAGAGAATAGTGATTCACCAGCAGAGTTATTGGCTTTAGTGATCTGCAAGTGATTTTTGTTGCTGGATCTTAGTGGTCTGGTGGTGCGATAGGGTTGGAGTAGATTCTGGAGGGATGGGACATTTAGTGGATGGTTTACTAGTTTGTGGCCGAGTGAGAGTTGATACCACTGAAGGAGGTGAGGGAGTTCAAGCCAGCCCAGTTCGCAAGTGAGAGACAGTGGTGACTACGGTAGGATGCCCCTGTGGCGAATTTGGCGATTTTGTTGTAGCAGGTCTCTAGCTTGTTTAGATCACATCGCCTTAGGTTGGTATATATTGGAGAGGCATAATGTAGGGTGGAGATAAGGTGGGAATTTGCTATTGAAATCTTTGCTGCTTTGGTGAGAAATTGCTTATTTCTGTATAACGCTCCTAGGTTTTTGTGGACTTTTTTTATGGTCATAGATATGTAAATGTCAGGTTTTAGTTTATAGGTTCATAGGTTCATAGGTTCATAGGTTCATACTAGGCTATCTGCCCAAGGGCATTTATAAGCCTAGCCCATAGTTATGTGGCTTTCGCCACCCCTTTAGTTTGAATAAAAACTATGCCTATCATTTTTCTGTGCCTCTGTCAAGCAGTGACACTGAAGTAATCCCTGGGGTATATCTGCGATCTCCCATCCATTGGTCAAGATTCCTCTTGAACAAGGCCAGCGAGGTGCTCTGCCTCACATGTACCGGGATTTTGTTCCACAGCATAGGGAGTCTCTGGGTGATGAATCTGTCCCTCCAGCACGTTCTATTTATAACCGTGTCAAGGTTTAAGTCTCCGCCCTTGTGGTTCTGAGGGATCTAGATTTTTGAGGTGAAGCATATTCATCAAATCTGGGTTTGACATGGCCTTATATGTCAGGCACAGGTCACCTCTGAGCAAGCGGTATGAGACTGAATAAAGCTGGAGTTCTTTCAGTCGGGCAGCATAAGACATATTTTGAGACCCTTTATCCTTTTGGTGAGGAACTTTTGGGGCCTTTCAAGCTGCATCAGATG
This sequence comes from Protopterus annectens, assembly GCF_019279795.1. Taxonomy (NCBI): domain Eukaryota; kingdom Metazoa; phylum Chordata; order Ceratodontiformes; family Protopteridae; genus Protopterus; species Protopterus annectens. The sequence continues at coordinate 693,757,520 of NC_056751.1, forward strand.
TCTGGTCAGATACATTCGAGCGGGCATTGTACTCAATCACAGGTCTAATGAGTGATGAGTACAGGGGACGATGACCTCCCTTGATCTAGATGTGAATCCCTTCATGATCAGGTGGGCGATATAGAAGGTTTTCCTAACTACTTTAGCAACATGAGTGTCAAGCGAAGACTACTGTCAACTTGGGTCCCCAGATCCCTGATGACTTTTTCTGTGCTCAGTGGATTGTCACCTATATGGTAGCTAGGGGTAACCTTGTTTTTCCCGAAGGGTATGACTATGCATTTTTGGCGTTTAACTTCAGGCCATGGCTCTGGCACCAGTTATCCGTTTCTGTGAGGCCCTTCTGGAGGATATCTGTGTCAGATGTGTTTTCGACTATGGCGCCAGTTTGCAGTCATCTGCAAACTTTGTCAGCCATAACCCTCCTGTGTTTGCTTGTACTTCAGAAAAGTAGATGCCGAACAAGAGTGGACCCAGGACTGAGCCCTGTGGGACACCACTTGTGACAGGCTTTGAGTCTGACATGGCTCCAGCAACTCTGACCCTGTGGGTTCTGTCGCTTAGCCAGTTTGCAACCCATCTTGTGATGTATGGGTTTACATTCAAGCTGATGAGTTTTTCGATGATACCTGAGTGGGGTATTGTGTCGAAGGCCTTTGCCAGGTCGAGGTAGGCTGTATGGACTGCCTTTCCCTCATCAATGGCCTTGGTGACTGTCTCGAAAAAGTCAACCAAGTTTAAGAGGCAGGATCTGCCTTTGACAAAGCCAAACTGGGTTGGATCCAAAGTCTGCAAGTTCCCTATGTCTTTATTTATGAGTTCCATTATGATCCTCTCCATGGCTTTGCAGATAAGGCTTGTCAAGCTAATGGGGCGGTAATTTCCAGGGTCTGTGGAGGCACCGCCTTATGAAGTGGGACCACAGTCGCCGGCGCCACTCCTTGGGTACGTATCCTGAGGTGAGGCTAAGATTAAACAGCTGTCCTAACTGTGGGTTTAATTCCTCGTTGAGTTCATGAAGCACACAGCCGGGGACACCATCCGGTCCCATGGATGCTGTGTTTTTGCCTTAGTGAGGGCAGTTCTCACCTGGGCGTTGGAGAGTTTGGGGGCTACAATCCTCTGGAATAGATATCTCTCCTTTTGGGGGGGAGGGGGGGGAGAAGTTTGCACTGAACCTGTCAGCCAGTATGTTAGCAATGTGTGTAGGTTCAGTAATTTTCACATCATTTTGAACTAATTCTGAGCATATCTGGGAGTTTCCTCCTAGGTTTCTAACATAGCTAAAGAAGGCCTTATGATTGTCTTTAGAGTCCTTGGCGATTTTTCTCTCAAAATTTGCCTTGGATGATTTTATGAGAGCTCTTAGTTTTTTACTTATAATGATCAAAGGTGTCTTACCTTTCAAGGATTTTGCTCTATCTTGTAGTAGCTTCCTCCTTTTGTTGTAGAGCTTGTTTATGGCTGGGGTCCACCAGACTGGACGCTTGCCTTTGGTACAGAGAGTCTTAGTTTTGTTTGGGATTGCCTGATCCATGCAGTCCTGTAGGTGCTGGTAGAAGGCATTTGTAAGTGATTCAGCGGTTTGAGTAATGTTTACCACTGGCTCAGGGGCCTTAAAGGAGACCACACTAGTTTTTAGAAGTGTGAAATCGGCTTTTGAGAAGTTTTTCACTGTGGTCTTTTTGTTTCAGGTGGGGCGGGATGAGGACCTCCAGCGAGATTAGTTTATGATCTGATCTCACCAGTGAGGGGTATACTTCGGTGTTGAACATTTTGATCCCATGTTCGTGATGATGAGATCAAGTATGTTTTCACCTCTTGTGGGGATGGTGACTAGTTGTTCCATGGCATTTGAGTTTATGAACTCCAGGAATCTTTGGGTTAGAGTGTTCGGGCTTGAGTAGTGTTCCCAGTCTATATTAGGGTAGTTGAAGTCACCTAGTATGATGGTGTTTGGAGATACATTTATCCCTCCAATGTTTTCAGGAAGGCCATGTGAGGTTCCTGAGTTTGAGAGGGTGGCCTGTAACATGCTACAAATTGCAGAGCAGTCTTGCCTATGGTTAATTGCACCTGGATGGTCTCCGATGCATCGTGCGTTGCCACCAACCTTGAGGTGTGGGTGTCCTTTATGAATATGGACACCCCTCCTTTCTTGGTGTTGTCCGGATTTTGGGGCGGAACGTATGATATGAGGTGAAACCTGTTAGTGCTGGGGTGCTCTCAGGAGCCTTGAACCAGGTTTCTGTCACAGCACAGACATCGATGTTCTCCATATTGAGAAGGGCCTCGAGTGCGTGCATCTTGAGATTGAGACTTCTGGCATTGAGCAGCATTACCCTTAGTTTTTTCCTTTTGGTGTTCTAGGGTGGTAGGTTTAGAATTTGAGCCTTGCCTAAAAAGGCACTATGGGGTGGCAAGAGCCTTTGCCAATATCCGGAAGCCCAGGGGTGACAGGTGCAAGCCGTCCCTTGAGCAGCGTGGCTTGTCCAGCATGTCATCCCAGGCAGACAGACATTGGATCCCCTTTGAATGACACCAGAATTTAAGCCAATTATTAAAGTTGATCATCTTATCACTGTATTGTGGCATCATTCTAGGTGAAGGTAGGATACTGCTCAAGGTCAGGGTCATACCTGCCTGGGCTACATAATCAGAGAGCTCCTCGGCGTCCCTTTTCATGTAGTCCAAGGAGGTGCGTCTCAGGTCGTTGACACCAGCGTGGACAATGACTGAGTCGCTGTACCTGCTGTTGAGAGACCTGAGTGCTTGCGTTATGTGGCGGATTCTAGCGCCCGACAGGCAGCTTACTGTGACCTTCTCCTTACTCAGTCTGGTGAGCGGGACGTCAGTGTGCCTGACTATGGAATCACCAATGACAAGTGTGTCTGGCATTTTGTTTGGCCTTAAGGGCTGTGACTGTTTGACACTCTGACTGTGTGGTCTATGTGTTGCATGTGTTGGGTCGTGAGGTGGTAGTTGTTTGGGTGTCTGCTTTGGTGGCCTCTGCTGTTTTGGTAAATTTTGACCAGAGCCTCCGAGTATGTCTTTGTGTGAGTATGTGTATGATTTGAAGTTGTGATGGTACCATGTGTGACTGGGTATGTATTGTGTGTGGTTGCCTTCTCCTCCTGTCTGGTCTTGCCAGTCCTATGTTGAGAGAGCTCAGCCTCCAGTTTGGCCGTATAGTTGCATCTCTCGCATGTATTTGTGTTTTGTGGGAGAAGGAGAGGATTGTCTGTGTACATGAGGCAATTGTAACATTGCCTCAATATTCCCAGGTTCACCAGTTGAGCTGGAGAGGACACTAGCAACTGATCCCTCGACATACTAGAAGTAGTAGATAAAGAACTTTCAAAGGACTCCGGGGGAAGTGGGTTTTGGGCTGGTGGGGTACTATCTATAATAAGAGTGCTTTATCAAGGTGCAAGTACTGTAGGAGTAAGTGCTAGGCTTTACAGATAGAGAATAGTCTACTTGGGAATCAAGTAGAGATGAACTTTTCAGTTATTGTCTATTTCCACTCCTAGCAATTTGGTGTGTTCAGTTGGGTATGTAGTGGTGTTGTCTTTTGTTGTGATGTTAAAGTTAGAGTTGTTTTGAGTATGTTTGGTGGGTTGGAAGATGAGTAGTTTAGTTTTGTTTGGGTTGAGTATTAATTGGGCATCGGATAACCATGTTTCAACAGAGGAAAA
>NC_056751.1:693766217-693768717 GCF_019279795.1 Protopterus annectens
TGCTGACCATCTAAAACATTCCAGCTATACTCTGTGGCATATTGTTGACTCAGTGACAATCTCTGCTTAACATACAAGGCCATGTCAAACCCTGAGTTGTTGGACATGCTCCACTTAAAGAAATCCCAATCCCTCAGAGGCACAAGCTCCAGGGATCTAAACCTTGTCATCACAATGAACAAAACATGCTGGAGGGATAGGTTCCTGACCCAGACACTCCCCAGAGTCTGGAACAGACTGCCCATACATGTCAAGCAGAGTGCCTCTGTGGCCCACTTCAAAAGGAACCTTGACGATTGGATGGGAGAGAGGAAATTCACCCCGGGGATCATGTCAGTCGCCCTGTCAGACAGGGGTCTAGGAAAGTAAGTACTGTGGGAAGAACTAGCCAGGGAATTGTTATGGTTAGGCTTGTATAGTCCCTAGGGCGATAGCCTAGTACCAACCTATGAACCTATGAATCTATATATAAATATATATATATATATATATATATATATATATATATATATATATATATATATATATATTTATAAATTGTGCTGTTACTGGGTTACTGGAGATGACTAGACAGGAGAAAGCCTTAGTTCCTCTTTATTAGTATCCGAAATGTATTCAATGTCTAGTTGCTACAGGTGGACCTAGCAACACGTATTTACTGCCTAATCCCATGCCTATGTCTTTAAACAGAGTTGATGAAGAATTTCTGAACTACAGAAGGTAAAAGTACAACAGGAAGGGAATTTGTAAAGAACAGAAGAAGGAAGGAAGTTTGAATGGTTGGCGATTTTACCCAAGAATTCAGGCCATTATCGTATGTAAGTATCAAACCTACCTCAACTGACAGCTCAAACTGCCTGCTGTGAGACACTGCAAAATGACATTTCCAATACTTATCTTTCAATATTGTCTCTAGGAAAGGCTCTTTTTTCAAAATTTATGTACAGTAAATACTTGGAAGTCATCATTGAATAACACAAAGAAATGAACTTTATCATATTTAATAAAATATGTGGCCTGCACAAGCAAATGCTGACAAGACACCTGCAATGATATTTATAAAATATTATATCACAATAATGTCTCAGTTCTCCATTCCTTATAGGCTACAGATTTGCACAGTTTGTTACAGACATGAAATCAGCTAGCTGGAAATGTCATCAGTGGCCTCCATCGCTTCATACAACAAATCATGGCAATGCTGGATATTGTTACGCTAAAAGATGAGTTGTTTCTAATCTGTAGTTTAAAAACATGCCAATATTTTATGTTTTTTGTCATGATCAACTAAGTGCTTCACTGGTTTTTTTTGTCCGCTGTTTTTTTTTCAATTATAAAAATTATAAAACTTATGGACCTTGCTTAAAGTCAAATCATTGCATCTGTATTGAAACAAATGTTTATAAAATAGCATGAAAGCTGTATATCACATTAAATTATCTTCATACCTTTATGAGTTTCTTTTACCACTGTTGTCTCAATTTTGGTACTAACTAGAAGAAAGAGAAACATAAATTTGATTATATGTAAAAAAGAAAATTCTATATTAAACTAAAAACATATGATTTATCAGCTAGGACAATGACTGTGCTGTCAAAGACAAAGCACAGTTTTGGGAAATCCTGACACTTTAAAAGTCATTACTTGCTGTCAATTGTCCGTTGAAATTATGTTTGCAGTAGGTATGTTACATAAATGAGAAGAAAGTCTTGATGACAGCATATGTATTGTCCTCCAATCTAGGAAATGACTACTTCATTTCAACCATTCCTCTATCCAGTAAGTTTTTACAAAATAACTCTGCTGGAAAGCTGATCATTTGAAGTGTATTTTCCTACTTGCCTTTAGAGCCTTTCTTCATGTCGATCTTCCCATGTGATGACATATCTTCATCAGAGTCTGAATCTTCATCTTCACCTCTGCCCATTTTTAAACTGACCTTGTTTCCACCTATGACATAAGATAAAATGGAATAAATTCTAATTTACTCCCTGTATGTGAGCTCAGTTATGTATATTGTTTGTTTTGGATTTCTAGAAAAGAATAGCCTGCTGCTTCCAATCTAAAACACAAATGTTTAAGTAGATGGACGTGCATCTTTTTTGGAATACAAAATGCATGTACAGAGATGACCACATCTCAGTAAAACGTTGATTATAGTGCTAAATCATAAAATCTAAAGTCATTATACTGGAATATAATGCTGCACTCCAAGTATTGTTAACTGTCGTATCAGAAATAGGACATGAAATAGCCTACAATATCCTTCTAATGTAAAATAACTTGAAATACACAGCAAACAATGACATCACAGGACAAATATACTCACTAAAGCAGGTGAAATGTAATGCCTCACCTTTGTATGGGTACATTATTACTTCTCTACTCACACAGACCCATGTCATATGTAGTAGCCATATACTGTATATTGGATTTTGTGTGTGTGTGTGTGTGTGCGTGTGTGCGTGTGTGCATGTGTGCATGTGTGTGTGTGTGTGTG
>NC_056751.1:693778717-693856217 GCF_019279795.1 Protopterus annectens
GAGATAGGAAATTCACCCCAGGGATCATGTCAGTCGCCTGCCAGACAGGGGTCTAGGGAAGTAAATACTGTGGGAAGAAATAGCCAGAGAATTGTTATGGCTAGGCTTGTAAAGGCCCTAGGGTGATAGTCTAGTACCAACCTATGAACCTATGAATCTATATATATATATATAAATATAAATATATATATATATATATATATATATATATATATACATTGTGCTGTTACTGGGTTACTGGAGATGACTAGACAGGAGAAAGCCTTAGTTCCTCTTTATTAGTATCCGAAATGTATTCAATGTCTCGTTGCTACAGGTGGACCTAGCAACACGTATTTACTGCCTAATCCCGTGCCTATGTCTTTAAACAGAGTTGATGAAGAAATTTCTGAACTACAGAAGGTAAAAGTACAACAGGAAGGGAATTTATAAAGAAGAGAAGAAGGAAGAAAGTTTGAATGGTTGGCCATTTTACCCAAGAATTCAGGCCATTATCGTGTGTAAGTATCGAACCTACCTCAACTGACAGCTCAAACTGCCTGCTGTGAGACACTGCAAAATGACATTTCCAATAATTATCTTTTAATATTGTCTCTAGGAAAGGCTCTTTTTTCAAAATGTATGTACAGAAAATGCTTGCAAGCCATCATTGAATAACACAAAGAAATGAACTTTATCATATTTAATAAAATATGTGGCCTGCACAAACAAATGCTGACAAGACACCTGCAATGATATTTATAAAATATTTTATCACAATAATGTCTCAGTTCTCCATTCCTTATAGGCTACAGATTTGCATAGTTTGTTGCAGACATGAAATCAGCTAGCTGGAAATGTCATCAGTGGCCTTCATCACTTCACACAACAAATCATGGCAATGCTGGATATTGTTACGCTAAAAGATGAGTTGTTTCTAATCTGTAGTGTAAAAATATGCCAATATTTTATGTTTTTTGTCATGATCAACTAAGTGCTGCACTGTTTTTTTTGTCCGCTGTTTTTTTTAAATTATAAAAATTATAAATCTTATGGACCTTGTTTAAAGTCGAATCATTGCATATGTATTGAAACAAATGTTTATAAAATAGCATGAAAGCTGTATATCACATTAAATTATCTTCATACCTTTATGAGTTTCTTTTACCACTGTTGTCTCGATTTTGGTACTAACTAGAAGTAAGAGAAACATAAATTTGATCATATGTAAAAAAAGAAAATCCTATATCAAACTAAAAACATAACATTTATCAGCTAGTACAATGACTGTGCTGTCAAAGACAAACCAAACTTTTGGGAAATGACACTTTAAAAAATGCATTTCTTGCTGTCATTTGTCCATTGATATTATGCTTCTAGTAGACATATGTCACATAAATGAGAAAAAAATGTTGATGACAAATATTTAACATCCTCCAATCCAAAGGAAATGACTACTTCATTTCAACCATTCCTTTATTCTGTTATTCTGTAAGTTTTTACAAAATAACTCTGCTGGAAAGCTGATCATTTGTAGTGCATGTTCCTACTTGCCTTTAGAGCCTTTCTTCATGTCGATCTTCCCATGTGATGACATATCTTCATCAGAGTCTGAATCTTCATCTTCACCTCTGCCCATTTTTAAACTGATCTTGCTTCCACCTATGACATAAGATAAAATGGAATAAATTCTAAGTAACTCAGTACACATGAGCTCAATTATTTCTGCTGTGCGTTTTGGGATTTCTAGAAAAAAATGCCCTGCTGCTTCCAATGTAAAACACAAATCAGAAAGTACATGGACCTGCATCTGTTCATAAGACACATTCGATATTTGAAACGTGTGTGTGTGTGTGTGTGTGTGTGTGTGTGTGTGTGTGTGTGTGTGTGTGTGTGTGTGTGTGTGTGTGTTTGTTAGGGGGTATGTTTGAGATTGTTCTTGAAACTGAAAGTATTCACTTTATTTGGGATAAATACTGTGGAACTAACAAAGAACACTTATGCACATGAAGACCTACATGCTCTTTGTGTATAAATGACTAAACTCAGGAATAGCCATGGTTATTCTAAAATATTTTGCTAGCATCATTATAATTTTGTTTCTAGTACTCACTCAAAGAAAATCATTGCTTTGTTTTCATCCAAAAACCATCATGTAAGCAATATTTCTACTATTTCAAGGGCTGGCATGTTGTTTCCTAGAGGGCATTAACAGGGTTCTGCCCTTGAGCCTTGAGACAAGGTGCCAGCATTATGGGGAAGCTGGACCTTAGCTAGAACTCAGTGAGTGCAGAGCTTGTCCGGACCAAGGTGCCAAGGAATGAATTTAAAATCTTTACATCTGAGAATATAATTCTTCCAGTTGTTCTAAATGAAATGTATAGATGCAAAATAAGGGGTTTATATGTCTACCTTAAAGATACAAGATACAGGGTTTGATTCTTATCTTTGAAGGGGCTGTAAGTTAATATGATGATTAACATGCCTACCTCACAGAATCAAAATACAAGGTTTCATTCTCACTTTTCAAAGGAAAATTGACTAAACTTAAAATGGCCCACAGGCACGACTAATCTGTTACTTAACTATAATCCTATGAAATGTGTAAACTTAAAGTTAACATCTTTAAGGCATGTGTCAGTCAGCATATATGTCTCTGGTTTCCTTTCTCCTTTATTACTTAGTCTATTTAATATGTAACAAAAATATTAGGAACAGTAATAAAAAAGGCTTCAGACTGGAGAAAGGAACAGGATTCTGATGCCCTTTGTTTGTTGATGACTTACTATTGATGTTAACAAATAATGCAGCATCAGTACTTCAGACAGAGAATACATTACAACTCTCAAAAATATCTAGTTTGAAATGTAATCATATTGAAACAAATTTAATGGTATTAAAATAAATCATTTGTTAAAAAAATAAAAAAAGTCCATATTTGAAAAACATTCTAACTGAAATTATAAACAAATTATCTTAGAGTTACTTTTATTAATTTAGCTGTCATAATTAAAATTATATTTTAACTGAAATTATAAATAAATTATTTGGTGGTTATTTCTATCAATTCAGATTTTATAACTAAAATGAATTATGAGTTATAATCAGTTCAAAGTTACTATTAGAAATTACTGTAAGATATTTTCACTTTTGAAGACAAACTGGGATATAAAAAGATCCCTTACGCTCATGTAAGCTGTTACAGCTGCAAAGTACTGAATACATGATCCCATAGAATAAAATTCAGAGATATATTTAGCCACTATGAGGATGACTTCAGCTAATTTATATATCTCTAAATCATGCATAATTACCACCAGTGCTAAATAGCACTTTTCAATGGTAATTGCCATTGATGTGTCTACATTACATTGGCACACGAGCTCCCTCATTCACTCCCCCCACACACATATAGGCATTCGTACACATACATATACACAGTCACAGATATCTACTGATGCACACAGACATTCAAATGATCCAACACCCAACCTTTACCCGAATTCACACACAAACACAGTCATCCATTCACTTACACACACACATAATTTCTCCACAGCTTGTCTGATGACTCTCTACTACTTTTCGATAACCCCAAACATTCCCAGAGGTAGTTGTTTCTAAATCTCCTATTTACCTGAATAGGGTCTTCACCTAAATATCTGTATGAAGTACTGCAAAAGTTCACATGTTTTAATGTTTCATAATGATTTAAATGTTCACATCCATGGATGTCCTTGGTATATTTCTGCTCTACCCATTCCAATTTATTCTTGTTTGTTTTTTTATATGGTTTCTATATTATTATTCCAAATGTGTGTCTGCTATAACTTACAAACAATAATTTCTGATTTCCAAGACTTTATAAATCTTTTTATATAGCCTATAGTGGTTGTACTATCATTAACCAATTAGCTGATATAATCAGAAAAAACTCAAAGCTGAATATACCCATATACCCAGGTCATTAAATGAATCTACAGTTTCAATCACTGTGTGCTGTACTATATATTCACCTTTCAGTTTATGTTTCCCAAATCTCATATGCTTAGTTTTTGATGTATTTATCAACATATTATTCTCCCCTGCCCATATGATCAATTTAGTCAAGTTCCTTTTTCAGGCATGCCCTGTCTGTAACAGATGTAATCCGTTTTCCATTTTTAAGTCATCTACATACAAATTAGACAACACCTCAGATAAGAAAGATAGACCTGAAATAAACAGCTTAAACAAGTATGGGCCAAGTACAGATACCTTTGGGAAACCCTTACTGTTTCCTAGAATTTCACCTGTCCAAATGCTGTATGATACTTGTCATGTCCTGTTGGTTAGCCATACAGCAATCCATTGTATCAATATTACATTAATACTTAGTTGTTCTAATTTATTGATAAGGGTTTTGTATTCAACTCTATCAGAAGCTGAAATTATGCCTATATTCATATCATCACAGTACATTGTTTCATTTATCGGTGTTATTATATTATCGTAGAACATTACGTTACAGGTAGATATAAATCTGTTTTCAACATATGCATTCTGATATAGAGTTTCATGTGCCAGTCTTTCCAATTCTGACAATAATTTACCCAAAATAACCTTATCCATTATTTCTCCACAAAAAGAAAGTAAACGTATGGGGTCTGTATGACTCAGGGTTTGTCCTATTTCCTTCTCCTTAAACGTAGGTTTAACAAGTGCATGTTTCCAGTCTTGAGGAATCTCCTCCAATCTAAATGACCTAGCGAATAACAGATATAATATTACTGTAAGTTCATGAGAAGGTGTTCTCAGATCATTATTACTAATTCATTCTCTTCCCTGTGTTTTGAGTTCAGTTTGCATAGTTCTTTTTCAATATAATCTAATTTAATTTCAGGTGAGGTTACTTAGCTGTTGCTAGCATAATGTATCACATCCTTTGTGAAGCCAAACTGTTTCATATAACATTTTGTAAACATATGTATATGTTGTGTTTGAGAATATATTTTAAAATCTACACACGGTTTATTGGTTTGCATGTTTTTACTCCTATCACATTTTATGCATCTGTAAACTGGTTCCTTATTATGTTCATTATCTTTATATACATTTTCTTTATATTTTTCCTGATCTTGTCTCACATTATATTTGTCTGTCCATTTTATTTATTTCAGTTAGTTATAGTTCAACATCATTTCCAATACTTGTATTTTTTATCTCGCATCTTAATTAAGTATCTTGTTCCAATGGAAAAAAAATACCCTTCTGACCTTGTTGTGTGTCTAAATCCTGATGTCAAACTTTTTTTTTTTGCATTCAAACAAAGTCCCTTTTAAAACTTACCACCTTCTTTCTGCATTTTCTTTTCTCTGAATGCATCACTCCAATTAATTTTACACAGAGATTGCTTTGTTTTCATGTAGTCTGTAATTAATTTTACATATAATGGTTTACATTTCAATTTGGCACAATTGTCTAACAACAATTTACCCTTTATAATCCTATGATCACTGCACATTAACAGTGGTAAAACTTGACGTGAAGTAACGTCTTTTCCTCAGGAATATATACAAAGTCCAGTATTTTCTGTTCTCTGGTATGTTTGTTTACAATCTGCAATAATTGCTGTTCCTGAATACGCATTGTAAATAATTTCCTTACTAACGCCATAGAATCAATTTTAATCCAATCTGTTTCTTGTCCATTTAAGTCCCCAGCCACTATCATTCCCCTCCTGTGTTTCCTACAAGAAATATATGAGTTCCTTTAGGTCATCAGCACATGACTTTGATGGTCTAAACACCCCAACAATTGTAGTACATATGGATAGAAGTTTATGTTCACTATTTTGCTAACATTTCCTGCAAGGATAATACTATGGAATGCCTTGCCCAGTGTCAAGTATGTCATGTGCACCGAATAACCAGCATCAACTGCTGTGAGTGACCATTTCAAATAATTCTATAAGGTTAAGAAATGATGGCCTCCATTGATAAAGCTAAATTGATATGAATGCGGGGGTTAAAAGGTTATTAATGTCTAGCTTTATCATGTCAAAATGATACATTCCATGGTTATTCAAACGTAGTGAGTTTATAACTTCCATGTTCCAGGGTTACACAAATATGGCTGGTAAGACTAGTGGGTTATAGTTTCCAAGGTCAGTGGTTGGACCTCCCTTACGTAGGAGCATGACAAAGGTTGTTTTCTAGTAATCAGGAACATAGCCCATTGCAATAGGCTTAATAGTGGTTTCAGTAGGCCAATCATATAATCTCATGCATCAGCTGCCTTCTATGCAGTTTAATGCATAAGTAGAAAATGAGAGTAGATTCTCAGGCCTTTTTCCACATGCTGCATGTCTAGGGAGAATGTATAACTACCAATTAGTATACCTCATGTCTTTGATGCAGTTTCTTAAGTTTCCTGTTATATTATCAGGACTTGTGTTCGTTGTTTTAAAGATCAGGAGTAAGGTGCTTTCCTTCCATTCCTTTTTGAAGTAATTTTGCTCTTGTCATATAATTTTTTTTTCTGATTCTAAAATGTTTCTTATTTTAAAGAAACAATTCCACAGGGTAACAGAGTAACACAGAGCTGAAAGTCACAATATACATCCACTGTAGTTTAAAAACAGTTTATTCCATTCCAGAAAAACAGGTAAGCGCTTTCACCCAGTAGGGCTTCATCAGACCATAAAAACAATAAAAACAGCATACATTATACCTAAAACAGTGGGAAATCAGTACTTAATAATTCTTAAAGAGACATCAAAGCAGATGAAAACATACTTCATAAAAATAACACGTATTTATAACATAAATGCATATAAATACACATATAAAAACATTTACATATCTATAAACAAATCATAAAATAAACAAAATAAAAAACAAAAAAGACTATCAAGTCCTTAGCCCCCTGGATTTCAAAATAGGTTTAAGGGGCACCTTATCATTAAACCCAGGGTACTGGTCAGCCCTGAGTCTAATTATCCATCTAGTTTCCCAGGTCTCAGTTACATTCCTAATGTCACCACTCCATGGATTAGGATAAACCACCTCAATAACCATAAACTTGAAACTGTGGGTCTCATCAGTATCTACAATATGCTTAGAAAGTGCATTGACTGTGGACCTAATCCTTATCTGATAGAGGTGTTCCCGGATCCTGTCCCTAAGCTTCCTATCTGTCTTGCCTACAAGATAATAATTAGACCATCAGGTAAGGGTGGATCTATAGTCATCATGGACAGACTTTCATAATGAATCTATGGGACTTATATTGAGGAATGAGAGGTTCTACTGCCGTACTGATTTGGAGTCCGTAAGGTTACATGTTCAAAGGATCGGGTATATGTTAGAGGATTTGTATAAGAGCCATGTCATAACTGAAGAGATTTTAAATATCTTACTGTTGAGGACCCTATTATACCAATAATTCAGGGCCTGCCCAAGATCCATATGAATGGTGCATCCCTACCTATGAGACCTATTGTCTCAGGTAGGGGGAGGTCCACTGAACCTTTCTCATTGTACATCGAGAAATTGTTGAGACCAGTAGTGGATGCTAATGAACATATTTTAAGGGATATGAAGCAATTTTTGCTGGATTTATATGCGTCCATGAAACAGCTACCCATAGATCTTGAGTATATATTGGTTACTATGGATGTTCAGTCCCTTTTCACCATCATCCCCAATAGGAAAGGGGTTGAGAAAGTGCATGAATATTTATTGTTGAGCACTGAATACACTAGGTCTTCAATTAATTTGTCGTGCTTCTTTTTAGAGGTGGTTTTAGAGAATATTTTTTTCAGTTTTGGTACACAGTGTTATTTACAGTGAGATGGCGTAGCTATGGATACTTCATGTGCCAGTAGCTATGCCAAATCTCTTTATAGCAGCTTGGGAAATGGATTTTCTGTTTAAATTGGATGATTTTTTGAATGATGTTATTTTTTATAGGTGTTTTGTAGATGATTTGTTTTTTGTTTGGAAGGGCAGTCAGGGTGACTTAGTGCATTTCTTTGGTCAGGTTAATAGTTCCTTTGATTACCTGAAGTTTAGTTTCAAGTTTTCTCGCCACTGGATCTCCTTTTTGGATGTGTATGTAGAGAGGTTGGGTAATGGGTTATTGAATACAGGAGTTTATAGGAAGCCATGCCATTGCAATGCCCTTTTACATAGACACAGTATGTACCCTGGATATGGGTTTGCCAATGTGATCAGGGGTCAGGCCATGAGGGTGTCTCATTACAATCCTTCAGATACTGTTTTTTTGCAGTGAGTTGGATGATTTACAACAGAGGTTTGGTGCTAGAGCCTATAGTGAGAAAGAGAGATTGAGGGTGGAATGGATGGACTAGCTGATCTTAGAAGGGGTGCAGCTGCTCTATATTTTTCTGATGTTACAGGAAATGGTGAGCCTAGTGTTTCAGTTAGGCCGGATGTTGTTAGAATCCCCTTGTTTTACACTGAAGATGTGGGTTCAGTTAAGGATATTATCAGGAAACACTGGGAGGTCTTGAAAGTGGACCCTGATATCATGGAGATTGTTGGGGAAGTTCCATATTTTGCATATAAGAACAAACCTAATTTGAAGAGGCTGTTGTGTTACCCTTACACCATGGTGATGTGGGTATGTCTCCCTGTAATCAGTGTAGTTCCTGTGACTTCATAGATACTGGTGGTGCCTTTGTGCATCCATTGACGAACCGTAGGTTTTGGTTTTGAGTGATTGCCAACTGCATGACAGAACACGTGGTCTATTTAGCATACTGTGTGTCCTGCCACATGTTTTATGTGGGCAAGACAGATAGGAAGCTTAGGGACAGGATCCGGGAACACCTCTATCAGATAAGGATTAGGTCCACAGTCAATGCACTTTCTAAGCATATTGTAGATACTGATGAGACACACAGTTTCAAGTTTATGGTTATTGAGGTGGTTAATCCTAATCCATGGGGAGGTGACATTAGGAATGCAACAGGAAACTAGATGGATAATTAGACTCAGGGCTGACCAGTACCCTGGGCTTAATGATAAGGTGCCCCTTAAACCTATTTTGAAATCCAGGCGGCTAAGGACTTGATAGTTTTTTTTTTTTTTTATTTTATGATTTGTTAATAGATATGTATATGTTTTTATGTGTGTATTTATACGTAAGTCACTGAAACAATTAGGGTGGCTGGAACTCCCCCACCATCTCTCATTCACCCAACTAATTACTGTGCACAAAATAATCTACAGATCCACAGACTGTCTTGCTCTCTCAAATCTACTAGCCAAATACCATTCCAGCAGGCATCTAAGATCTGAAAATCATCTACTTCTAAAAGTAGATAAGCCCACCTTACCTGCTGGTCAACTCCTCCATTCCTTCACGGTCGCCAAACTATGGAACTCACTTCCACCTTCTATAAGAAACACAGGCAGCACCACCACCTTCAAACCAATGCTGAAAAATCATCTCAACTCTTCCTGGCTATGTTCCTGCTCTATAACCTAACCTCTGCACTCTCCTTATATGATTACTAAACTCCTATGTCTTTTGCTACTAGTGACTGATGATACTCTCTCCATATTTATTTTTTATTTTTATCTTCACTTGTTGATACTGGTACAATAATACTGATTAATATATCTCTGTTTATACCACTCTGATTGAATTCATTGAATTCTGCTTTAATGTATATTTTCTGCATATATTACTGTAATCAAACAAACTAGATTCCTGCTTTTATGTATATATTCTGTATATGTTACTCTGTTACTATCTGTAACACTGTTTCTGCTTCTGTACTAATCAATGTTTATATTTTTTCTGTATCTTGTTGGATCTTTCCTCCCCGGGCCTCCACTGAAAATGGGCTCTTTTAGGCCCAGTGGACTTTCCCAGTAAACAAATGCAATAAAATGTGTCTATGTTATAAATACACGTTATTTTTATGAAGTGTGGTATCATCTGCTTGGATGTCTCTTTAAGAATTAATTAAGTACTGATTTCCTGCTGTTTTAGGTATAAATGTATGCTGTTTTGATTCTTTTTTATGGTCTGATGAAGCCAGGGTTGCCAGACATCCCTATTTGGGCAGGACTGTCCCGAGATCAGCAGCCTGATACCGAGTCCCGCCCTGCCGGTTTAAATCCCGGCCAGCCTCCGCTCTGTTTGTTTTTTTTTTTTGATTGGCCCGTATACCTGGCATACAGGCCAATCAAAAATCGCTAAACATGGAGCTTCTTCTGTTCCACATTAAACAGAAGTAGCTCTGCGTTTAGCGATTTTTGATTGGCCTGTATGCCGGTATACAGGCTAATCAAAAATCACTAAACACGGAGCTACTTCTGTTGAATGCTCTGCATTAAACACGAGAAGCTCCGTGTTTAGTGTAGATCTACTGTTCTTTAATGTGGAAGCGCTTACCTGTTTTTCTGGAATGGAATAAACTGTTTTTAAACTACGGTGGATGTTTATTGTGACTTTCAGCTCTGTGTTACTCCTTTACCCTGTGAAATTGTTTATTTTAATTGTTGGACTGCTGGTGGGCATCGGAGTATTTACCCTCTGTGAGTTGCTACTATTTGTCCTGTTTTTTTTTTTTTTTTTTTTGCTTTATTTTCTCTGCAATTATTAAGGTTAATAAACTTTTGTTTGTATTTCCTGCATCATGTGAAGATGTCAAGTACTTCTGATTTGGAGTCATGTAATACTGCATTCTGATGATGCAATAGCAGGGATAATAAGACTGTAGTCACTAGGTGTGTTTTCTATAATCTACATCAGAATTTAACACACAAAGTGACAAAGACTGCAATGCATTTAATCAGTCACATAGTCAGACCATAAATCAATAAGGAACAAAATACATGTACATTCAAATAAAAATGATAAAAGAGAAAAGGTAAAGGATATGATTCATAGTGAAGGAATAGCGCATAGCTTAGAGTGTAATAACATAAATATAGCACTGTAATACATAGAGGTCTACCATGGATAATCACTCTTGGAGAAAACTATGAGTATGTGATTATGTTGGTGTTTGCTATACTTCAACTAGATTAGCATTGAAATGAAAGCTGTTAAAAGAATTTAATCAGTTTCTTGGCAAGGTGGAATCTCCACCCGTATGTGCCAGCATTTGGTATACTGTGGGCTATTTTAAAAACTTTGTGAGGACAGCTTGCAGTGGAAGGGAATGAAACTGTTTTGTATGTACTGATCCTTCTAACCAATATTTTTGTTGTTTCAAAAAATGGTCTGCACTTTTTGAGGTTGTCTGCTAATACTCAGTGACAATATAAATATAAATATGTATATATATATATATATATATATATATATATATATATATATATATATATATATGTGTACATATACATACATACATATATATATATATATATATATATATATATATATATATACAGAGAGAGAGAGAGAAAGAGTTTATTCAAAATGGTTGATAACTCATTTGTGTGGGTATAAAAATGAGTGACTATGCAACTCTGTGAGCGCTCATTTGTGTTAATCACATTTGGATGAATTTAAGTTTTATATAATGCAGGTAAGTAGAAGTGTGTGGGAAAATGAATTCTTTGAAAGAAGCAGTTGTGCTTTTGGAAATGTGCAAAATCTTGTTGTAGCAGTTAGTGTGAATGTGTACGTATTTGTGGGTTAGGGTTAAAGGTCGGTTTAAGTAAAGGGAGAGATTTAATGGGTGTGTGTGTTCTGTATCCTTTTGTATTGTAAAGTGGTATTGTTGAGGAAAAATCTTTTGGTAAGGTCTTTATCCTTATAAGGTCTTCTCCTTTATAACCAGCTTATACTAACACATAAGATTCTCTACTTCTCAGATAAAACCCCTGCATTACAAAACCTAATACATCCTTACTTCATAGGTTCATAGGTTCATAGGTTGATACTAGGCTATCTGCCCTAGGGCATTTATAAGCCTAGCCAGAGTGTGTTTGGCTTTCACCACCCTTTTAGATTAGTTGACTGTGCCTCTGTATAGTAGGTCACATAAGGTAGCCCTTTTAAGGTTAGTTTACTGTACCTCTGTCAAGCAGGGACACAGAAAAGATCCCAGGGGTAAACTTATGATCTCCCATCCACTCGTCAAGATTTCTTTTGAAGAGGGTCAGTGAGGGGCTCTGCCTAACATGGATTGGGATTTTGTTCAAGAGTGAGGGGAGCCTCTGGGATATGAATCTGTCCCTCCAGCATGTCCTATTTATTTCTGTGCTGAGGTTCAAGTCCCTGGAGCGTGTAGCTCTAAGGGAGTTGGATTTCCTGAGGTGAAGCATGTCCATTAATTCTGGGTTGGACATGGCTTTATACGTCAGACACAGATCGCCTCTGAGTAGGCGGTACGCAACTGAGTAGTGTTGGAGTTTCTTTAGCCGAACTGCATAGGGCATCTGTTTGAGCCCCTTGATCCTCTTGGTGAGATACTTTTGGGGTCTTTCCAGTTGCTGAAGGTGTCAGGTAAGGTACATCCCAAATGGGGCATTGTACTCAATTATGGGCCTGATAAGTGATGAGTAGAGGGGCACAATGACCTCTCTTGATCTAGATGTGAACCCTTTCATGATAAGGTGGGCTATATAGAAGGTCTTTCTAACCACTTTGGCAACGTGATTGTCAAAGGAGAGATTGCTGTCTACTTGGGTCCCTAATTACTTCTTCCGTACTTAATGGATTACCACCTATGTGGTAATTTGTGGGCACTTTGTTTTTTCCAAAGGGGATGACTATGCATTTTTTGGCATTTAGCTTTAGGCCATGGCTCTGGCACCAGTTATCCGTCTCTGTGAGACCCTTTTGGAGGGTGCTTGTGTCAGCCGGAGAGTCGATTACAGCACCCAGTTTGCAGTCATCTGTGAACTTGGTCAGCCATAGTCCACCCATGTTAGCCTGTATCTCAGAGAAATATATACCGAACAAGAGAGGTCCCAGGATTGAGCCTTGTGGGACACCACTTGTAACTGGTTTAGAGTCTGACATGGCGCCTGCTATTCTGCCCATGTGGGTTCTATCCCTGAGCCAGTTTGCAACCCATCTTATGACATAGGGGTTGATATTTAAGCAGGTGAGCTTATTTATGATGCTCAAGTGGGGTATTGTGTCGAAGGCCTTTGCGAGGTCCAGGTAGGTTGCATGGACTACCTTCCCTTCATTTATGGCTTTGGTAACTGTTTCAAAGAAGTTGACCAGGTTCACGAGGCGAGATCTGCCCTTAATGAAGCTGAATTGGGTAGGATCCAGTGTCTGGAGGTTCCCAATGTCTTTGTTTATGATTTCCATGATGATACGCTCCATAGCTTTGCAGACCAGGCTAGTCAGGCTTATAGGGCGATAGTTACCGGGGTCTGTTGTGGCACCACCTTTGTGGAGTGGGACCACTGTTGCTATACGCCATTCCTTGGGTACATATCCTGTAGTAAGGCTGAGATTGAACAGTGACTTTATATGAGGGTTTAGTTCTTCTTGGAGCTCGTGTAAGACGCAGCCCAGGATACTGTCTGGTCCCATTGATGCTGTGTATTTTGCTTTGGAGAGGGCAGCTCTCACCTGTGCATCTGTGATCTCAGGAAGGCTACACTCTGTTGGAATCAGACATTTGCTCTTTTGGGGGGGAAGTGGGGGGAGAAGTTTGCACTGAACCTTTCTGCCAGGATGTTGGCAATGTCTGTGGGTTCAATGTATTTTTTGTCATTTTGCACTTACTCAGAGCATATCTGGGAGTTGCCTCCCAGGTTTCTGACATAACTAAAGAAGGCCTTGTGATTATCTTTAGTGTCTTGTGCAATTTTTCTTTCGAAGCTGGCCTTAGATGATTTTATGAGGGATCGTAGTTTCTTGCTAGTACTGATCAGTGGCACCTTCCCTTTTTGGGATTTTGCTCTGTCATGTAGTAGCTTTCTCCTTCTGTTGTATAGCTTATTTATGTCCGGGGTCCACCAGACAGGTCTCCTGCCTTTGGAGGAGTGAGTCTTGGTTTTATTTGGGATAGCATGCTCCATGCATTCCTGTAGGTGTCCATAGAATGCTTTTGTAAAGGATTCTGCATTTTGGGCCATATTTTCCACTGGCTCGGGGGCTTTGAAGGATTCCACCTCAGTTTTGAGAAGTGTGAGGTTTGCTTTTGAGAAGTTCTTCACTGTGGTTTCCTTGGCTAGGGGTGAGGATGGAATATGGATGTCCAGTGAGATTTGTTTATGGTCTGATCTTACCAATGAGGGGTATACCTCTGGTGTGGAACATAGAGACCCCATGTTGGTGATGACCAGATCCAGTATGTTTTCCCCTCTTGTGGGAGTGGTGACCAGTTGTTCCATAGAATTTGAGTTTATAAATTCTAGGAACCGTTGGCGAGGGTGTTTGGGCTTGAGTAGTTTTCCCAATCGATGTTTGGGTAGTTGAAGTCACCCAATATAATAGTGTTTGGAGAGACCTTCATATTCTCCAGTGTTCTCAGGAAAGCCGAGTGAGGTTCCTGTGTTTGGGAGGGTGGTCTGTAGCAGGCTACAAACTGAAAGGCAGTTTTGCCCACTGTAAGTTGCACATGGATGGTCTCTGATGCTTCGTGCAGTGCCACTAACCTGGAGGTGTGGGTATCTTTGATAAATATGGATACTCCCCCTCCTTTTGTGGTTCGGTCTGAGTTTTGGGGCTGGAAAGCATGGTATGAAGTATAGCCTGTTAGTGCTGGGGTGCTCTTGGAAGCCTTGAACCAGGTTTCTGTTACTGCACAGATATCGATATTCTCCACATTGAGGAGAGTCTCGAGTGCGTGCATCTTGAGGTTTAGACTTCTGGCGTTGAGCAGCATTACTCTTAGTTTTTTTTTCTTTGTGTTGTCTATGGGGGTGGGTTTGTCTTTTGAGCCTTGCCTAAAAAGGCACTATGGGGGAGGCAAGAGCCTTTGGCAGTATTCGCAAACCCAGGGGTGACAGGTGCAAGCCATCCCTAGCAAAGCACCGTGGCTTGTCGAGCATGTCATCCCAGGCTGACAGACACTGGATCCCCTTTGAATGACACCAATACTTTAGCCAATTGTTAAAACTGATCATTTTGTCTTTATACTGTGGCATCATTCTTGGTGAGGGTAAGATGCTACTCAAGGTCAGGGTCATACCGGCCTGGGCTACATGATCAAAGAGCTCCTGTACATCTTTTTTCATGTAGTCCAGGGAGGTACATCTCAGGTCATTCACACCAGCATGGACAATGACGGAGTCATACTTGTACTTGCTTTGGAGTGACCTGAGTGCTTGTGTTATGTGGCAGATCCTGGCACCCAACAGGCAGCTTACAGTGACCTTCTCCTTGTTCAGCCTGGTGAGTGGGACGTCTGTGTGTCTGAAAATAGAGTCACCTATTACAAGTGTATTAGGTGTGTTGTTTAGCCTTAAGGGCTGTGACTGTGTGGCACACTGACTTTGTGAGCTATGTGCTAAGTGGATATTGTTTTGTGGTAGGTGTTGCTTGGATGTCTGCTTTGGAGGTCTCTGCTGCCTGGGCAGATTTTTATTTAGAGCCTCCGAGTATGTTTTTGTGTGTTTATGTGTTTGGTTTGCTGATGCGATAGGTCTATGTGAGACTGGATTTGTGGTGTGTGTGGTTACCCTCTCCTCCTGACAGGCTGTGCCAGTACTGGGTTGAGAGAGCTTAGCCTCCAGTTTGGCTATATAGTTGCATCTCTCACATATATTTGAGCTTGTTGGGAGGAGGAGAGGGTGGTCTGTATACATAAGGCAGTTGTAACATTGCCTCAAGATTCCCAGATTCACCAGCTGGACTGGAGAGTAAACTCAAAACTGACCTTTGGACATGCCTGAATAATATAGGGAACTACTTATTGACTGATCAGAAAGAACCAATAGGGAGCAAGTGCTTAGAAGGAGTATAAGAGGATGTAGTGCTTTAGTTTGTGTTTACCTATGAGATTACTTATACGAGCAAGTGCAGGGCTTTAGAATGAGAATAGAGTGCTTAATTAGAGATTTAGAGCAGTTCTAAGGGAAAAAGTGAAGAGCAGACTTTGTGGAGCCGGGAATAGTTTAAACCTGTTTAAGCGGCGCTGCCCGACGCTGCTCTGTGCGCAACACCGCGCAAAAAGAGAGTAGCAGGGTTTTAAGAGCGAGAAATCAAGGAATTTAGAATTGACCCAAAATGGCTAATAAAATTACAGCTTCTATGCAGTAACCACTCCTACAGGGACAGGCAGGCTGTTCACTGTTAACCACTGCCACTGGTGAACACAGAGACTTCCCTTTAGCCCAAGCAAGCACTGGCCTCCAAGAAACTTACAAACAGTTCAGAACAGCAAATCTGTAACTGAACTTTCTTAAATTTCAGAAAGTGGGAAAAGAGTAAGACTTTTTTGTTTTTTTTTTTCTTTTTTTGTTTTAGTTTAAATATAGCAGAGATACACAAGTAGCAAAATATTCACAACAGTGCAATAAATGACCCCAGACTTGAGTGCCAGGCCAAAGTCAGGTAAAATGCAATTTTAAGAGAAAAAAACGATTTTAAATTAAGTGCAACACAGGAAATGCAGTAAACAGGCTCTAGATGTGTTCTAAATACTGTTTCTAATGCAGATATAAACTTTAGCAAGCCGGAAAACGCCGAAAAGTAGGCAGCAAAGCAGTAATTCTAAACAAAAAATCAGAAGAAAATACTTAAAATCTCAAAAGTGGCTCCTTTCTTCTCTCAGCGCTTTCTCCCCTTGGTAGGTGCTTCAGCAACAACTAACAAGCCTGGAAAGATGCCAAAACCACAAGGCAGCAGGGTTTTAAGAGAGAGAGATCAAGGAGTTTAGAATTGACCCAAAATGGCCAATAAAACTACAGCTTCTAGGCAGTAACCACTCCTACAGGGACAGGCAGGCTGCTCAGTGTTAACCACTGCCACTGGTGAACACAGAGACTTCCCTTTAGCCCAAGCAAGCACTGGCCACCAAGAAACTTACAAACAGTTCAGAACAGCAAATCTGTAACTGAACTTTCTTAAATTTCAGAAAGTGGGAAAAAAGCAACATTTTTTTGTTTTTTTTTTTGTTTTAGTTTAAAGGTAGCAGAGATACACAAGTAGCAAAATATTCACAACAGTGCAATAAATGACCCTACACTTGAGTGCTAGGCCAAAGTCAGGTAAAATGCAATTTTAAGAGAAAAAAATTATTTTAAATTAAGTGTAACACAGGAAATGCAGTAAATAGGCTCTAGATGTGTTCTAAATACTGTTTCTAATACAGATATAAGTACTAGAGTTCTACACTCTAACAATAAACCTCTACTTAAAATCACTAAAGCCAGCAATTCCGCAGGAGCCTTTCTATATTCAAACTTTATAGCCAAAAATGGAACACTCTGCCCACTAATATTTTATTTTTTTTCATTTTACATTTGTTGACCGGGCTAGTCCAACTGGATATATTCTGGCCCTGTTTAAGGGTCTCTAAAAACATTTCCAAACTAACTGGATCTGGAACTGTGACTCCCTAGACTAGTCTAACTCCCATCTTCTGTTAACATCTGTTCCCCCTGGCAATAAAACGATGATGGCATCCTAGCTTAATTTGATGTAATTGTTTTTATTATTCTGTCAATACCCTAATTTTACTTAATGCAAGCTGTATAATGCATGTTAGCACTATTTGATGTATGTTTTTTTCTGTTTCCATTCTAGGTTTATTTCATGTAATCTGTATAAGTTATACTTCTGTGTACATGGACACTATTATACATGTTAAGTGTGAAGCTTTTCTCACCAGGCCTCTGCTGAAAAAGGACTTGTGTCCAGTTGGACTTTCCTGGTAACCAAATGTAAAATAAATAAAAAAGGTAAGGTATAGGGTTGGTGTTGGGACAGAAGTATGTTTAGGGCTATGGTTACCACATAAGACAAAGCCCCCGTGCCCACTTTTAATCATATATGCTAACTGTAACCCCAGCCTTACACATTACCATACAAAAAACACTTTCAATATCACTATTCAGATGATGCATTACATGGATTTTGTAGATGGGTTTGACTGATAATGAAAGAAAAGTTGTCAATATTTTGTGATTTGCTCATTTTGTATGTTACACATTTGTGCATTAGCACTTTTTTATCTCATTTATGCGTAACTCATTTGTACCTTTGACCAATAATGATATTACCATTTTATATATATATATATATATATATATATATTTATATATATATATATATATATATATATATATATATATATATATACATACATGTATCTACTTTTACATCACGAATTACCACTAGACCAAACTACAAAATATTAAGATCATAAAGTTGAATATTCAGTTTACTGAAACTTGACAAGATCGAGTCACTTAATTAAAAACAATTTCTAAAACTTTACAATATCACGTCCCAAAACATTTAAAACCAGAAAGCAAATGTTGACTTCCTAAACTCTAAGGATAAAAAAATACAATTATTTTAATTTTCCATGCTTTTACATGGGGGCTGTACCCCCCTGCACCCACCATGTGGGGGTTGCATCCCCCAAACCCTCCACAAATTAAATATACCAACTCTGAGGTTGCCCTACATTGAGGAAAAGTGTAAACTACTAGTACAGTATGTAACTCCTATTTTATTATTAGCAACAAACATCTTTAACTGCTTAAACTATCCAAACATACAGTGCCAGCTCTACTTCTGCATCTACCATTATGAACAAACTTAAAACAGCAACATTTATTTCCAGTTAACGCTTCATTCTCTTCCAAACACATACCTGTCAAACATTAGAACTTGTTTTTCATTTTCAAACTTTAAAATTCCAAAAACTTCTCCTGCAACATCAGCAGCTCGCAACAAAACATCCGCTATATTGTTTTTTTTACATACTTACTATAAAATCTTAAAGGGACAATGTAGTATTTCACCAAATACCATTTAACTAATACATCTTGACATTCTGTGACTTGATCTTTTTAAGTTTCAGTAAATTGAATCTTCAGCTTTACGGTCTCGATATTTTGTAGTTTGGTCTAGTGGTAATTTGTGATTTAAAAGTAGCTCCAAACACAGATAGAGATACACACACACACACACACACACACACACACACACACACACACACACACACACACACACACACATATTTATAGCTTAAATTTGTTTACCATGATAGAGCACAGATCAGTTCTGATTAATTTCAGTCTCTGCCAGAGGTCAAATCTGACCAGATATACAAAATAGACTAGAGTGCAATAATTCATAAGTGACTGTAAAATAATATAATTGTAGAGAATGCTTATGATCATACCTGTCAACTGGTCAGATTTTCACAAAATTCACCTTTTTGCCTTATATTTTTGGTCTGTTCCTCATAAAATGTTTGGTTTTCTGGACTTTTGTGGCAAATCAGTGAGGACTGAATTCATTAAATATTAACAGAAATTTTGAGTTTTAGGTTTTGCATCCTTCAGAAAATTTATGATAATACAAGATGTTTTAATCTAGCAACTTTCTAAGTTTACAAGATAAATATTTAAAATGTGTCCCTATTTTTGGGATGTTGTCCCCCATTATTTTTGGCTTTGACCAGATTTTTTTGTGCTAAGAGGTTGAGAGCTATGCTTTGGATACATAATAAATCCATTATATTCATTTACAACATGTACAAAAGTTTCAAAATATTGAGAAATTAGAGTAAAATAAATTAGTGATGTGAAAAGGAGAAAGGGATCTTAGTGGATGAGTTACAGTGGGGAAGAGTTAAAGTAAACGTAAGTGACATGACCTGATGGGTGACAGGTACATTCTACTTCATTAACTGAAAGAGATTTTTAATAGAGAAGGGAACCTGGAATAAGAGAAGGAGTCTTTATTATTTTTGTGTATGGAAAAGTAAGGGATCATTTTTTATGTGTATTACCAAGATGTAGATGGAAGTTGAATTAGGGGTTTAACCACAGACCATGATACTCGAAAGAGGTGACCTGGTCTAAGGGATAGTTGTGATAATAGATTGTTAAAGTTTTCTTCAATCTGCAGAGTTTTTGCACCATAAAGCATAGATTTACTTTTGGATGAATTTAGGATTTGGTTTTTAATAGTAATTCACTCACTGAGCCGACTGAAGTCTGAGTGTAGAATTTGCTGTATGATAGTTGGGGAATGGTTGGAGTGTTAGAGGTCCAAGTTATCTATTTAGAGGAGGAGAAGAAGAAGGTAAGGAAAACGAAATGGAAGTTTGCTGATGTATACACAGGATATAAGGGGGCAAAATAGAACTTTGCACAGGGTTGGGTGGATGGAAATAGGCCAAAAGTGTGATGGGAATGTGGGTTGTTTTTGTTTGTGAAGTAATTTATTATAGCAGAGTTCCATATATTAGGCATGGTGTTGTTGGTAAGGCAAAGATTAAAAATGTGTTTTAGATGTGCAACAATGAAGCCATGGCAGTGGGATATGAACCATGGATGTAGATTGTCTATACCCGGGGACCTTCCAGATGTATATTTTTCCAGTGAAGGGATAATGTATTTAGAGAAAACTGGCTGGAAATAAAACAGAAGATGATCTTGTGGGTGGGATGAGGAGTATTTGTGGGGATGTTTGTAGCACATTTTGGAAGGTTGCTAAATTGTCTGTGGAAATCATCTGCAAACAAGCTGAAGGAAGTACTTCTAGAAGTGTGAGGCAGGTTACATTGGTGAATATGGGTAGATAACGTCTTACTGATACAGCAGCTGAGGAGTTTAACATGTACCTAATCATGATTCATGAACCTTGTATCAAAAAAATATTTTATCTTTGGTGAAGCAACTAGTTTTAAAAAATGAACACACACGCACACACACACACACACACACACACACACACACACACACACACACACACACACACACTCACACACCTATCTATCTATCTATCTATATAGGTATAGATATATATTTATGTATGTGTTTTGGGTGATTATCATGTATTCAGCATTGCCTCTGCTTAATCAAGAAATGTTGACTAAACTATTTGACAATGTTGAATACCTGAAGTAACAAAGAATACCTAATTAGGAAAGTCCTTACTGCTCCAGACCCAGAAACAAAATCTAAAATGAGTCCTGAACTGGGCTAAGTCCGGTAGTTCAGTATATTGGGTGCTCACAATTGTTGGCTCTGATATAATTTAGTTGACATTGTCTTATTTCATACAGGCAGTGTCAAACACTTGAAAGTAAACCATATATATACATGTGTGTGCACGTGCGCGCGTGTGTGTGTGTGTGTGTGTGTGTGTGTGTGTGTGTGTGTGTGTGTGTGTGTGTGTGTGTGTGTAGATATATATATATGTGTGTGTGTGTGTGTGTGTGTGTGTGTGTGTGTGTGTGTGTGTGTGTGTGTGTGTGTGTGTGTGTGTGTGTGTGTGTAGATATATATATGTGTGTGTGTGTGTGTGTGTGTGTGTGTGTAGATATATATATGTGTGTGTGTGTGTGTGTGTGTGTGTGTGTGTGTGTGTGTGTGTGTGTGTGTGTGTGTGTGTAGATATATATATGTGTGTGTGTGTGTGTGTGTGTGTGTGTGTGTGTAGATATATATATGTGTGTGTGTGTGTGTGTGTGTGTGTGTGTGTGTGTGTGTGTGTGTGTGTGTGTGTGTGTGCATGTGTGTGTAGATATATATATATATGTGTGTGTGTGTGTGTGTGTGTGTGTGTGTGTGTGTGTGTGTGTGTGTGTGTGTGTGTGTGTGTGTGTGTGTGTGTGTGTGTGTGTGTGTGTGTGTGTGTGTGTGTGTGTAGATATATATATATGTGTGTGTATGTGTGTGTGTGTGTATGTGTGTGTGTGTGTGTGTGTGCATGTGTGTGTGTAGATATATATATATATGTGTGTGTATGTGTGTGTGTGTGTGTGTGTGTGTGTGTGTGTGTGTGTGTGTGTGTGTGTGTGTGTGTGTGTGTGTGTGTGTAGATATATAAATAGGGATCTACTTTACAAGCTCGAAGTTCCAAAACTTTAAACTGCAGATGACTGAGACCAGATCAATATGTTGAAACTTCAAAATTGTATTAAAAAAAATAAAAACAAATAATTTTTTACATTTTTGCAGGGGAGCAAGCCCCCTGTGCCCCCCCCCCTGCTAAGTAAATATACCAACTCCAAGATCACACTACAATGAGGAAAATGGTAAATTTCCCATCCCATGTTGTACTGCAATCGCCATTCAAAACGTTTGAAGTTTCAAAACCTCGATCTTATGGTCTCGACCAATTCCAGTTTGAAGATTTGAAACTTCAACTTGTGAAGGAAATCCATAGATAGATATACATATAGGGTCTATGTCATGAGACCTAAAGTTCAAAAGACTGGAAACCAAAATATCTAAAACTTGAAATATCGACAATGGGAATTATATCTAAAACTTGAAATATCGACAATGGGAATTAGTTCCTTCTCCATTGCTGCTCGATCTTGGAGTTGATGTATATAATTAGTAGTGGGTATGAGGAGTGCAGGGGGACACATTAAAATACTCTATTTCCTTGTTTTGCAGTTAGATGACTGCTTTGCGTACAAGATCATGGTGCTTCTGAGAACTTGCCCTCCTCCCATTCTGTGATCTCTGAGTCAATATATATAATTAGCAGGAGGTAGAGTGTTTTTTGTGGGTTGTGATCTTTCAAGATCTAAAAACATCTGTCTTTTTGTATTCAGTCTTTGGAGCATTCACTGTTTGATGAGACAGTCATAGACAGATAGTTATTTGTGTGTTTGCATAACATTTGATTGAATGCCATTTAGTTCAGTCTCAGATGACTGACTCCAAATGGTTGAAGGCCCATTTATGTGAATGCCTATTTGGGTAAAAGTGCATTTAGTCAAATGTGTTATAGCTATACATAATTTGTAACAAGAAAGCATTAATATGTGAAAATATATGAACATATTTTCCTGATGATGAGGGTTGTCTATATATAATCACTGGTTATTCAGCATCAGCAGAGATTCCTTGTGCATGATGGTTTCTATTTTTGTACAACAGATATGCAACTGTGGTGTGATTATATTCAACCAAAAGGGTGGGGGGTTGCCCCCTACAAAAAAAAAAAAAATTTGCAGCATTTTTACTTGGATGCTTTAATCAATTGAAATGTGACCAAAAATGTTTTTAACCAAATGGACATATATAAAATTAAATGCTGTGATATCAAATGTCATAGCATTATAATACCAGTATCATTACTGAGTAAAACGTATGTCTTGCATTTAATTCTATTGCATTGAGTTTCTGCACATTAAGATAAAGACAGTTTGTAGTTTCACAGAGCTGACTTATGTACAGAATGTTTTGTGCTCTAGGCAGTAGAGTTTTAGACACAAAAATCTAATCAAAGCAGTTCTAAGCAAGCAATAATGCCCTCCAGGGTGTGTGTTAATGTGCAATTAATGCATGCCCATGGGTGTTATGAGGCCAAACGCCACAGGCGGAAGGCCTCTACACCCCTGGAAGGGTGTTAATAACACATTAACACACACCCCGGAGGGCATTATTGTGCTTAGAGAATGACCTCTGTAAATTTGTTGTGTTTTACTTACTATATATTTTTATTACTGTATTTTTTAGTATAGTTTTGATGCAAAATAGTTCCGCTGCCTAACGTTTCAAACTTGCTGTAGTGTATATGTTAATGTTGTTGGAGGAAGTATTTCACATCCAATTTAACATTTAAAAAATAACTAGGCATTTCCTTTATTTTTGGTCCCTTACTCCTAAATCATTTTATTGGCAGTCATTGGAGATTGAAATGACTAAATAATGACATACATTTGAGCTTCAGACTTTTATTTCCTTGAAAAAATTCATGCTGACATAAATTCTTTACTTAAGCAACTCTGTAACTTTATAAGAGCAATAATTAAAATCTGTTTCTATTTCAGAGCCTTTGTTCCCCCTTTATTTTAGGCTTTATCCAAATTTCTTCAGTTGAAAGGTGCAGAGGTATGCAAACCTCTTTACTGCTGCTGCTGTTGTAGTCATCTGGCTCGCTCACACACGCACACACACACACACACACACACACACACACACACACACACACACACACACACACACACAGCTCTGCATCAGAAGAATGCATTCTAATGAAAACCCTGTTATTCTAGCAACTTTCTAAGTTTATAAGAGCAATATTTAAAATCCATCCCTATTTTTAGCCCTTTGTTTCCTCGTTATTTGTGATTCTGTCCAGATTTCTTGTGCAGAGGTCTGTGGTTGAGAGGTACGCAAAGCTCTTATGTGATGTTGCTAGGGATTGCTCGATTGCTCTCACTCTTCACTTTCTCTCTCTCACTCTGTTTCACACACACACACACACACACACACACACACACACACACACACACACACAAACACACACACTCACACACATGCACACTCTCTCTCTTCTGCTTTCATGCATGCATTCACTTACACATGCAGACAGCAACATAAACACACAGAGACACACACACACACATACACACTTTTTTCTGATTCATCCATTTTTGATCATCCTCTCTGTTACTTTCATACATGCATACACTCTCACAGACACACACCCACACGCTTTTTATTTTACACTCGCTAAACAGAAGAAGAGCTGCTTAGCGAGTGTAAAATAGTAGTTCAACCGATCTCACACACTCATACACGCATACACTCATACACACAGACATAAATATATACACACACATTTTTTTATTTTACTTTATTTTTTATTTTATAGTCACTAAACAGCAGAAGCACTTCTTAGTGAGCGTAAAATAATGGCCTCTGTTAGTTTTTTTTTTTCAGTCCAAGCTCCATGGTGGTTTAATATGCTGCCGTGAAGTAGCGGACTCATTTTTCAGCAGGCATTACATGTACATTAACGCTCGTTCTTCAGTCAGGTACTGATGTACAGTAAGCCCATTCTGTAAACTCAAAAGTAAAATATTTCTGATGACAATAATGTGTTTGATACAATTTAGTAATTTCTTCATCTGTTTGATTTTAAAGTTGGGAATATAAACCTGGAATGTTTATATGTTAAGATTTTCAGTAAAATATGTTTTTAGTTTTTATTTTTTACAAAAAAGCAAAACATTTTAACATATGTGCATTATATATTGTCAAAGATGAGAAAAGTTTGGCTGATCTTTACACAGGCTATAAAATGTAGTCAGTATTGTGGAAATGTAGGTTGATAATCTTTGAGTGATACATTGGTGTTTTATGGGTACCTAATCATCACTCATGGACACATGGTCAAGTGAAATTATTTTATCTTTGGTGAACCAACTATTTTTAAAAAATTAACATGATAGCTATATCAATAAAATGTCTGAAACTAATATAAGGAGAGAGGATTATCACATTACCTTTATGAATTTCTTCTACCACTTTTGTTGTAGTTTAAAGCCAGTTAGAAGAAAACAAACTGAATCATATGTACAAAGGCAAATCATACCTTAAATGTAAGAAACAATTAAAATGTAGCACCAGAAAAAGATATACAGTATTGAACCTGGAATGCCTCCATTTGGGAAATATGAACAGTTAAAAAAGTATATGCATTTCTCACAATAGAATGATTATTGTAAGCATTTCTGCAGTAGAAATGTGGTATGAAACCGAAAAAAATTATGGTGGCTGAAACTTTTATTATCTTTCAAACTTGAGGTAAGCAGTACTTCCTTACAATTGATTCCTTATTCTTTTCTGTTTGCATAATGACCTGTAAAGGTCAACAGTCAGTTTAGCAAAATAACCACCTGCCCAAGGCTAGTAACGCCTAATGAGGACAAAGGAACCCCATCTCTTTACATCAATGGCCAAATATACTAACGGTCACTTGAAGTGCATTCCTCAACTTACCCTTAGATACTGACTCAGAGTCCATGTCTTTAAATCCACTCAGTTTTGAATGGGAGTTACCTCCTGTGATATAAGAAAAGAACAAAACAAATTGTAGATTATCACTACTCATGCGTGCAGTTATTCAGAGAAACATTTGACTGTAAGTGCAGTAACTGTTATTTCAAGAATGTCCCCTGTGTTGTCTTAACTTAATTTGTACACCTGGAAATAACAATATCTATATTTACATTACTGAAAAAAACAGGAAAATATAACACTTTAAAAGTCAGTATACTGGTAAATCATGTTGTAGCTCATGTGCTGTGAATGTTGAATAAGAAATAACATATGAAAAGAAGACCATTGTGGCTTACATGTAACTGCAGCTCTAACACCCAGCAAAACATGAGGTAACAGGACAAATTCAGTTAGTCCCACAGACATGTGAAAGGCATTTCCTAGCTTATGGTGAGTGACTTTAATTACACAATACCCAGGAGTATGAACTTTGGTTTTAGGTGATTGCCACTGTTGCTATGTCACCCTGACCTCATGAGCCAAAACGGGAAAAAGGGAGTGTGGGTGGATATGTGTTTATGCATGCATGTATGCATATATTTATATCTTTATATCTATAGCTCTCTCTCTCTATATATATATATATATATATATATATATATATATATATATATATATATACGTTTATTTATGGGTCTACTTCTAAACTTTGAACTTTTACAACTTTTTTTTTGAACCATTTAAATGGTGATCACCGTACAACACAGAATGGTATATTTACCTTTATTTATTTATTTTCCTTGGTGTAGTATGATCTCAGAGTTGGTATATTTAATTAGCAGGGGGTGTAGGGGGTTCCAGGGGGCATGGCCTCATGCAAGAGGTTTCAAAATTTCGGTCTTCTAGACCATAAGAAATTTGAAGTTGTGAAAGTTCACAATTTAGAAGTAGACCCATATATATCTATATCTATCTATCTATCTATCTATATATATATATATATATATATATATATATATATATACATACACACATATATATATATATGAATATAAATACGGCTTTTTGTTGATATTATTCTGCCCTTGGTTATTATTATTACTGTCTGCATTATTTATCCTTTGTTGATCAGGTTAGTTCTACTAGGTCAGTGGCCTCTTTACAGGGGAGAACCAAGATGGCATCTATCGTGATTTGGCCAGGGCACTGGGAAAACTCTCCTACCATTTTGGCTAAGTGCCATGGGATCTTTTACACTGCCCTGTTCAGGGTTGTAGGTTAACTAGAACCTATCCCTCTGGCATAGAACCAGTTTCTATTGTTCATAGGTTCATAGGTGTGTACTAGGCTAATGGCCCTGGAACCTTTACAAGCCTAGCCCATAGGGTTACCCTGGCATCATGCCACCCGACCTTAGTTCCCAGTGCCTCTGTCGAGTAGAGCCACTGGAGTGATCCCTGGGGTGAATTTTCTATTTTCCATCCACTCATCAAGATTTCTCTTGAAAAGGGCCAGTGAGGTGCTCCGCTTGACATGTATGGGAAGTCTCTTCCATTAACTGAATACTTCAGGATTAGAACCCTGAACACCATCATATAAGCTAACTGCCTTAGTTCTTTGAGCCACATAAGCTGCTTGCATAATATACTCACATACACAATGCTATGCATACCACATATGCAACAATGGGCAATTTAGAACATTTCAGACTCAAGCAATAGCATGTTCTTGCATATGGGAGGAAACTGCAGACCCTCGGAGCAGTTTAAGCAGAAGGCGAGTTTGTAAACTTTACACAAAAAGTACCCCAGCTAGGAGATGAAGCAGATAAACAAGCAGTGTAAGACAAAGATGTTAACCACTGCACTTTATTTTTTTCTTGGTGTGTGTGTGTGTGTGTGTGTGTGTGTGTGTGTGTGTGTGTGTGTGTGTGTGTGTGTGTGTGTGTGTGTGTGTGTGTGTGTGTGTGTGTGTCTGTGTGTGTGTATGAGTATACATTTGTGCATATATGTAATTTATATGACACAACCTAGCTCATTAATTGCATGACTTTAAATTTTATTCACACCTTAACAAGTCAGTTCCACCTGTACAGGAATTATGAATTTGTGTACAGTGAAAAAGCAAAGCAGTATGATAAGGAATTTATCACATAAACACTTACTAGTGAAAATACTGTTTGTGTGTGTGTATGTACGTGTGTGTGCGTGTGCGTGCGTGCGTGTGTGTGCGTGCATGTGCGTGCATGTGTGCGTGTGTGCGTGTGTGTGTGTGTGTGTGTGTGTGTGTGTGTGTGTGTGTGTGTGTGTACGTGTGTGTCCGTGTTCTTTATGCTTAGTTATACATGCATTTTTATTTATGATAAACATGCAGGATACATTACAGAAATATTTTTATCCCATTTTAAGAAACTTTTCAATAATTACAAATAATGCCAACATTATCATCCTTATTTTCATTGGAATATTTAAAAGAAAATTAACTAATCATGTTCTACTAATTGATCAGTGAGTTCCTAAAACAGTATGCAGTCTTGTAAATGGGATGTTACAATGCACCTTGTTTGGGATGTGAATTTACCTCACTTTATAAAATTGTATTCCGAGGGGTTTACTTACTCTGTTGATGAACTGCGCACTGGGAGACTACATACCACTACCCACATAGAGTGCTGCTTCATATCTGTATGGCTTTCGGATGTGCCACTGCAAGTAACCTGTCTTATGTACAGCTGTTTTTGGCAGCTCTGAAGCAGTTCTGGCACCTTCTGCAGCAGTAACTCTATGTCAGAGCTCCATCCTACAATGACAACACTGTGTTTAGAAAGCTCCATAGATGCTACAGTTTCATATCACCTGAGCATGTAGAATAAATAAAGATTAACTCAATATGGATAATGGAGTATGAGTGTGGATAGGTGGTTTGGAACAGGGAATCATGTCCCAGAGCTGTACAATGTTTCATGAGTGTGATAAGGTATTTGGTGAAACCAAGAGGTGACTGCATATTTACAGTACTCATGTTAGTCCACAATCTAACATGAGTGGTATGTTGGTCTTTTAGTGAAAGTGGTGCACTGATATCTGTCCTAGGTCCCATACTCAGCAGGCATAACACAGAGTAGATTAATAACAGCTTCATCATTTGTTGCCATGAAAACAGAGTAGTTCTAACTTGCATAATATGTTAATGAGTGGTTAAGGAGGTGCACTAGCTTTCAGTGGCTGAAGCTCTGTTATGTTTATAACTGTGGGGAGCAATAGAATGCAGTTCCTACAATCATATGATGAGCACTGGTCATCTACCTATGGTGTATGTTATGCATATGATTCTATAAATTAATGTTTAATCACAGCTGGTTATTGTTATATTGATTTAGCCTAGCCTTATTCTGCAGAAAACAGCAACATTGGAATGGGAACCTTACTTTTGGGAGTAAGTTTTAGGTATTGATTAGTCCATGCTTTAGCTATTAACATTTGGCAATGCAAACCCACTGCATTCCATGATTCACATGCTTATGAAACATGGAATATAAAGAGCGATTTGACTTGCAAACCTCCTGCGTGCCTAAACTCCTCTATTTATGTAGCCCTATATACCATTACTCCAGGCATTTTCCTTGCTTTGAGAATACCACAGGGTTCTGCTATGTGGTTCCTACCATGTACCAGCCCTAAACAATTGCATACTTTGCTTATAAACAGTAATCATGTATGTATATTATGACAGAATGAACACAAATTCTGCATTTTCAGTTTGCCTAAATGGCTGAAATAGCATTAAGCACAAAGAATTATGTTCATACCTTGATGAAATTCTGTTACCACTGTTTCCTCAGTCTTGATAACTTTCTTTACCTGTCCTAAAAAAAAAAAAAAAAAAAATATATATATATATATATATATATATATATATATATATATATATATATATATTTATATAAATATATCACAATATATCACAAGGTTGCATTTCATTGTAAATAGAGGAACAGTACATCAAAAGTAAAGTAAAAAAATTGACAGAAAATGAACTCTGCTATTTTCCCAGAGAATGTGTCCTTCAGGGTGCAGATAGAGAATTCAAATAAAGTCTCAATGCCAATTTTTATTGAACGTATATATGTGGTATTAAAGAATTATGTTTTTATTGAACATATATATGTGGTATTAAAGAATTAAGTTTTTATTGAACATATATATGTGGTATTAAAGAATTATGTTTTTATTGAACGTATATATGTGGTATTAAAGAATTATGTTTTTATTGAACATATATGTGGTATTAAAGAAATATGTTTTTATTGAACATATATATGTGGTATTAAAGAATTATGTTTTTATTGAACGTATATATGTGGTATTAAAGAATTATGTTTTTATTGAATGTATATATGTGGCATTAAAGAATTATGTTTTTATTGAACGTATATATGTGGCATTAAAGAATTATGTTTTTATTGAACGTATATATGTGCTATTAAAAAATTATGTTTTTATTGAATGTATATATGTGCTGTTAAAGAATTATGTTTTTATTGAATGTATATATGTGGCATTAAAGAATTATGTTTTTATTGAACGTATATATGTGCTATTAAAGAATTATGTTTTTATTGAACGTATATATGTGCTATTAAAGAATTATGTTTTTATTGAATGTATATATGTGCTATTAAAGAATTATGTTTTTATTGAACGTATATATGTGCTATTAAAGAATTATGTTTTTATTGAACGTATATATGTGCTATTAAAGAATTATGTTTTTATTGAATGTATATATGTGCTATTAAAGAATTATGTTTTTATTGAATGTATATATGTGGTATTAAAGAATTATGTTTTTATTGAACATATGTATGTGGTATTAAAGAATTATGTTTTTATTGAACGTATGTATGTGGTATTAAAGAATTATGTTTTTATTGAATGTATATATGTGGTATTAAAGAATTATGTTTTTATTGAACATATATATGTGGTATTAAAGAATTATGTTTTTATTGAACGTATGTATGTGGTATTAAAGAATTATGTTTTTATTGAACTTATATATGTGGTATTAAAGAATTATATTTTTATTGAACATATGTATGTGGTATTAAAGAATTATGTTTTTATTGAATGTATATATGAGGTATTAAAGAATTATGTTTTTATTGAACGTATATATGTGCTGATAAAGAATTATGTTTTTATTGAACGTATGTATGTAGTATTAAAGAATTATGTTTTTAATGAATGTATATATGTGGTATTAAAGAATTATGTTTTTATTGAACGTATATATGTGCTATTAAAGAATTATGTTTTTATTGAACGTATGTATGTGGTATTAAAGAATTATGTTTTTATTGAATGTATATATGTGGCATTAAAGAATTATGTTTTTATTGAATGTATATATGTGGTATTAAAGAATTATGTTTTTATTGAATGTATATATGTGGCATTAAAGAATTATGTTTTTATTGAACGTATATATGTGGCATTAAAGAATTATGTTTTTATTGAACATATGTATGTGGTATTAAAGAATTATGTTTTTATTGAACGTATATATGTGGTATTAAAGAATTATGTTTTTATTGAACGTATGTATGTGGTATTAAAGAAGTATGTTTTTATTGAACGTATATATGTGGTATTAAAGAATTATGTTTTTATTGAATGTATATATGTGCTATTAAAGAATTATGTTTTTATTGAATGTATATATGTGGTATTAAAGAATTATGCTTTTATTGAACGTATATATGTGGTATTAAAGAATTATGTTTTTATTGAATGTATATATGTGCTATTAAAGAATTATGTTTTCATTGAACGTATGTATGTGGTATTAAAGAATTATGTTTTTATTGAACGTATATATGTGGTATTAAAGAATTATGTTTTTATTGAACGTATATATGTGCTATTAAAGAATTATGTTTTTATTGAACGTATGTATGTGGTATTAAAGAATTATGTTTTTATTGAATGTATATATGTGGCATTAAAGAATTATGTTTTTATTGAACGTATATATGCGGCATTAAAGAATTATGTTTTTATTGAACGTATATATGTGGTATTAAAGAATTATGTTTTTATTGAATGTATATATGTGATATTAAAGAATTATGTTTTTATTGAATGTATATATGTGGCATTAAAGAATTATGTTTTTATTGAACGTATATATGCGTCATTAAAGAATTATGTTTTTATTGAACATATGTATGTGGTATTAAAGAATTATGTTTTTATTGAACGTATGTATGTGGTATTAAAGAATTCTGTTTTTATTGAACGTATATATGTGGTATTAAAGAATTATGTTTTTATTGAACGTATGTATGTGGTATTAAAGAATTATGTTTTTATTGAACGTTTATATGTGGTATTAAAGAATTATGTTTTTATTGAATGTATATATGTGCTATTAAAGAATTATATAAGTGGAATAAATGATAACGAGCAAAATTATTGTTCACAGTATCTGCAGCTGAGCATCAGCTGACAGCAGCATCTCTCCCTGTCCACTGGGAGTACCGGGTGCTTTAGCCTTTTCCAAGATTAAATTGACCTACAATCCCAGGCCAGTAAGGAGATCAAGAAAACTGGTGCAATGTCACCCTTTTCTGTCAGGGCAGAGTATATTCTAATTCTCTCTCTCTTTTTGGCAACTCTGCAAGCACAGAAATGAGCCATGTTTGTTTGTGTCTTTCGGCTTTTCCCGGTTAGGGGTCACCACAGCGAAACTCCAGTCTGCTAATGATTGGCAGTTGATTTTTACGTACCAGCTTGCCAGGCCTGATGCACAACCTTCAACGAAGGCACGCCCATTCACGCATGTCTCCAAGCAGAAGACGCTCTAGCTGAGAATCGAACCGGACAGAGTCTTACTGCGAGGCGACAATGCTACTGCAGCACCACCACCCTGGGTCACAGAAATGAGCCATGTACACTCCTAAAAAATCTGACCACTTTTGTAGCATTGTATTCACTAGTTTCGTATGCTGCTATATTACAGCAAGCCTAGATGGCCTCCCTCCCTGCCGGATGGGCAGGATGAATGTGTCTCCCCCATCCACCCCCTGTGGGTGCCCTGTGGAGTCCATATCACTAGGTGAACACAAGTCAGGTTGCAGTAAAGGGTTTATCCCTGTGTGCCATGGTGTCTCTCACATACTATCGTATTCAAATCCTAGCTGCTAGCAATACATCTTATACATATTAGCTGCCATTCCATTACCCTATGCAATTAAAAACAGCAACACTGGGGACAGATGTCCTTAACATGTTATGAACGGTTTACCTTTAAAATGGCGATCTCAAAAAGGTCAACCACGCTTCCGTGAACTCCGAAATGCAAACGTCCCAAATGTCGAAAACCACATGCGCGAACGGCTAAATCTCACCCCCTTTTCACCCATGGTAGCACTGGTGTGGAGGTGTGGCAGGGCTGGAAACATCGAAATTCAACATTATTTCGACATTTAAGAAGTGTTGCAGTTTTGAATTTGCGGAAAACGGGTTGACAAAGTGGTAGGTCGATCATATGCGATCGACGATATAAAGGTAAACCATTATGAACATCTACCATGATATAGTAATGTTAGTCTAATTATATTGTGACTCCATTCACTCTACAGTAATGACAAGGAAGACCACTGACCACTTGTACTTACCATGAGAGCCTTTCTTCATGTCTTTTTTTTCATGTGATAATGCATTCTCTTTAGAATCTGAATCATCCTCATGTGATCTGTCACCTTCTGAATTAAATACATTTCCAACTACAGCGTAAGCAAAAATAAGACAGTGTTAAAGTCATTCCCTGCTGATAGGTAGAAGTATTTACTTAATACATTTTAGGACTTCTGGTTAAGTGTATACCCTCCCTAATGAAAAAAAGAAAAGTTAGTACAATGATTGTTTAATTTCATGAAGGAAATCTGCTTCATCATAATAGACTATGCATACCTTGAATGGACAAAATTCCAAACTGCATTTTGTTAAAAGACATTATAAAAATAGCACTGAAAGATATATATTTCTGGAGGCCAACAGTTAAGGTCTGATGTGAAAATCCCTTGCCCCAGAAGACATATGGTGATAAGACTAATATGCACAGACTGTCTGTATAAGGAGATGTTTATCCTTCCAGTGGGGAACATACAAATAATACAAAATAGTGTGTTATGAGTCTTGAGTATATATTTAATTAGTTGCTCAAAACAGCTTAGGAAATAAAACTTGATTTGCAGTGTACGTGTGTGTGTGTGTGTGTGTGTGTGTGTGTGTGTGTGTGTGTGTGTGTGTGTGTGTGTGTGTGTGTGTGTGTGTGTGTGTGTGTGTGTGTGTGTGTGTGTGTGTGTATGTGTGTGTGCATGCACATATAGTCTCAAACACTCATATGAGTGACTTTTCAAGTTCAGAATAACAGCAATCTCCCATATGAGTGAAAGTTGTTTTCAAAGGAGTATTGGTGCCTGCATTTTCTTTGGGACCGCAGTGCAGTAGGCAAAGGGAAATTGCCCTTACGCCACTGTCATGTCATCTTGGAGTTGGTATATATAATTAGCAGGGGGTATAGGGGGGCTTGCCCCTTTGAAAAAAAGTAATTTTTTTAATTTTTGTTGTTTTGACCATTTTAGATTCATTACAAAGTGAATAGCATTTTGAATATTTGGTGCTT
The DNA here is from genome assembly GCF_019279795.1 of Protopterus annectens. NCBI lineage: Eukaryota > Metazoa > Chordata > Ceratodontiformes > Protopteridae > Protopterus > Protopterus annectens. The sequence goes on from NC_056751.1 coordinate 693,813,259, forward strand.
GATGATATATTCATATCAATGTTTACCTATGTATTTTTATATATATTTTTATATATATTTATATTCATGTCAATAAAACAACACCAGCGCTTCCAAATATCATGCAATGTTTATTCAAAATCATCACACCATACAGAACAAGCAATCATGGTTTTACCAAAGCTTTGTTAGATAATATCTTGTTAGATAATATACATACAGTTTGCTTCAATACACACTCACCTCTCCCTCTCTGGATATATAAATATGGTTCCTCTGCTTTTAATTGAATGTCCATTTGTTCAACAAATGTAGGGGATGTTGCATAATTTCAATGGTATATAGACAGATGAGTGATGGAAATGTCAAAGTTAGGTTTTGTCAGGATAGGTGAGTGAGGTTGGAGGGGGTGAAAGTATGCTTGTGAATTAGGACTGGGGCCAGGGATAAGTTAGGGATAAGTGTTGTATGTCTGTGTGCAAGTGTATGTATTTTAGGGTTAGTATCAGAGTTAGGTAAGGAAATAGATGTAGAGTTGTTAGTGTGTATTTGTGGGTGTGAGTGAGTCTTGTGTAGTGGCAGTGTTATGGGAAGGTTTTTCATATGGTAAGGTGTAGGGTTAGGGTTGGGGGCAGTGTTAGGGTTAGGGTTAGCTACAGTAAAGCACATTCGGTGTTTTTATCCCAGAGGAAAGAAAAAAATGTTCCCTTCATTTGGCTGACTTTGTTGCAGTGTGTTAACAAGGCAGTATGGAAATTCACCCTGGAAGTTTTTCAGAATGTGTCTGTAAAAATGAGAACAGTTAAGGAATTGCTAGAAACTGAGCAATTATTATTCTGACATTGTGGTTATAAGTGTCACAACCCTGCTGTGGGTACTAGAAAAAATCTATATTAAGGCAATTTTGCAAAATTTTGCTATTGTTGTTGCAAAGCATTGTATGTTAAGAAGACATTTGGAAATGAAATGGCTTATGGAAATATAAAATACCATAATTTATGGAAAAGGTGTAAAATGTTGTAACTGAAACATATTTTCAAATGCAGCAAACAAAGGTAGTGACCAGGAAACAAACGCTCCTACCACAAAAATAAAACACTAAGCACCAAGTCAAAACGCTGAGGAGCAGACCAGGACTGTTCAGCTGTATCAGCATGAAATAAATTTATTTGTTCATGTATTTTATTTCATGCTGATACAGCTGAACAGTCCTGGTCTGCTCCTCAGGGTTTTGACTTGGTGCTTAATATTTACAAATGCAGTAATGTGGGTTTGGGGTTGACATAATTGTATGGTGTTCACCTCACAAACACAATGTACAGGCTTTGATTCTTACCCTTGAAAGGGAAATTGGCTAGGCTTAAAATAGCCTGCAAGGGCAGCTAGCCTAATACTAATCTATGTGAATACATGCAATAACAACGGTTGAGAAACTGCATGCTGGAAAATGTGTAAAAAGTATTAAAGCAAAACACACTGTTGTCACTTGATGTGTTACTAATAATTGTAGAGTGTGAAAAGATCATGCAAGTAGGAAGGAAACTATATACTGTGATGACCAGTTTACAAAACTATATATAAGCCAACAAAGATCACTTTTATCGTTATAGTTACCTGTGAATTAGTAAAATAAGCAGTTGTGTTGGGAATTGAGTTGAATTAAATCAAAATGGCATTAAAGCATTGATTAATGCTTGAAATGCAAACTAAGAGGTGTTCAGTTTTTATATGACAAAAGGAGTTGGAAATCTCATGACTTTCTTACCACTAAAATCCAGAAAGATCCTCATTGCTTGTGTAAATTATCTACTGCAACTAGGTCAATTTATGCAATGGTGAGAAAATGTGATTTAGAGACAGCTATGGCTGCAGTGAGAAAGATCTCATTACTGGCTCAGTAACATATCTCTGAATGTTACTCTAACAGACTACTATCAGACTCGATGCCAGTAGTGTTACCCCTGATGGCCTAATCATTGATTTGGCAAAGGCAAACCAATACCATCACACATACACACACACACACACACACACACACACACACACACACACACACACACACACACACACACACATGCACACTCCCAGACATTCAAACATACATGTACACAGAAATGCACCTACACAACAACAAATGAGCCTTCCTGCTGTAGTTCACAGTCATAAAACACTCACCTATTCATCCACATTCATGTTATTGTGTACACACTCACATCCAGACCAAGAAATCTCTACCTAGCCCTTTTAGTGTGACCATCCTGGCAGATGCACACTCACACACATACACACACACACACACACACACACACACACACACACACACACACACACACACACATGCACACGCACATGCACACGCAGACGCACACACGCACACACACACAGACACACAAACACACACACAGACACACGCACATGCACACACACACACACACACACACACACACACACACACACACACACACATGCACACTCGCACACACACGCACACACACACACACACACACACACACACACACACACACACACACACACACACACACACACACACACACAATCACACACACACATTCATCCAGCTTCATTCATGCCCCTACAGACATGCATAGACATGTACCCCATATCTCCATTGAGCTTACCTTTATGCTGACTGCTTACATCTTTTAAAAGCATTCACTTTTTCCTCCAATAAGGGAAATGTTCTCAACTGAGAAATTCATTTCTCAACAGTGTAAATCAGCAGCTGTGACATTTCCAGGGGAGAGCATGTGGCCAGTTACCATTTGTCATTCCCCTGGATTGCCTCATTAGCATGCATCTCAGACTGCAGGACCACCCTTCATGAAGAGGCCCATGTTGCTGGAAAACCTCAATGGAAGAGTGGTCTATGAATTACAAAGACTTACTGTAAGCAGAAAAATGACTGTATCAATGCTTCCTACTCACACGGAAGCTTTTATGAATATGGGGGAATGTTTTCTGAACTAAAGTATAGCCAGAAATTGAAAATGTCAACTATCTGATACCTGACAGAGCTGGTACTAAACCTAGTGTAGTTTCTGTGAAGCTGCCTAGTACCATGCATGTCTACAGCTAGTGGGGTTTGACTTTATTGCCCTGAAATTGCCTATAAATAGACTTAAAAGAAAAAGTCATGGACATTCAGAATTGCCATTTAGCTGAAACACCTGATATCCTTTAAGGGTAATTTGCATATGTCCCATGTCACCTCTAATACAAGAGGTTTAAGGCATTACACAGTGGAAAGTCTAGCTTTGTTAGATTTTTCTTTTAGTGTTTTTTAACCAATTGTTTTTTCTGTGTGACCTTTTTACCCATTGTTTAAGCTGCCTAGTAGTAAAAAAATGAAAGGCAAAGTATTATGGAAAAGGTATTTCTGTCAAGATTTTTTTGTTTTAAGATGTAGATGTAGAATAGATAGTTAAGGGAGCCATTAGCCCCCCCCCCCTTACAATCTCCAGAAACTGTCAGAACATTACAGTGGCAGTGGTTAGACTACTTGGCTGCCACACTGCTCTGTCAGCTATGCGAAAACAATGGAGAGGTCAGGTTCTCCATTATCACTAGAAACTGTACATAACAAACTGTACATAACAGCATACTGCCACCTATTACCAATACATTTTGAGAAGCAAAGTCTAGACATGTATGGTTTTAATATTACATGCTGCTTCACTGATAACTAATAACACATGGTTGCACTCTTGTAGGTTACATGTCCAGATATGGCCAGGTAATAAGAGACATTCATAATGGGGCTGAGTCTACAATGCACACAATGTGGCTTCTTCTTCTTCTTTTGGCTTTTTCTGGTTAGGGGTCACCACAGTGGCTCACTTGTCCCCTCATGATTGACAGTAGATTTTTTTATGGTGGTGAGTTGCCAACCCGGCACCCAACCTTCCACAGAAGGCACATACATGCATGCACTCATGCCTAGGGCCAATTCAGAATGTCCAATCCACCTACAGCATATCTTTGTGATGTGGGAGGAAACTGGAGCACCCAGGGGAAACCCACGCAACCACAGGGAGGACATGCAGACTCTGCACAGAAGGTACCCCAACCAAGGATCGAACCGGAGAACTTCTTGCTGTGAGGTGACAATGCTAACCGCTGCACCACCGTGGCCGGCCAGTGCACATGATGTGGCTACAGTGGTGAAATGATATGTCTTGCACCCATAATAAATTGCAATGAAATCTCAAGTGTGACACTGTTGTCAGGATCACAGTAAGCTGCAGATGTTCATGAGGCAACATGGTACTCCAGCAGGAATGGACTGTACAGCGGCTACAGGTGTAAAGCTGTACAACCACTCTATGTGGAGCCATTATGGCAATGACATATGTGGCCTCTGTGCATGTGTGTGTGTGTGTGTGTGTGTGTGTGTGTGTGTGTGTGTGTGTGTGTGTGTGTGTGTGTGTGTGTTGTGTCTGTGATGCAAATTGTTACATAGAATTTTTTGTCAGTTGATTTGTATAGACTAGGGGGTCAGATTAATGTAAAAATACTTTACATATAAACAAAATGTTGTGTGAAGATAGCAATGAATAAATAACAGTAATAATAATAGTAAAGTACACAGTATAGAGGACAGTAGGAAGGGATGCTAAGAGCAAGGAGGGAAGAAGAAAAAGAAGAACATGAGGAATATTAAATACGGAGGAAAATTGGACAGTAAGTGTAAAATATAGAAAAAGGAATGAAAGAGCACACAGAAAGGAACTATATACAATATATACAATATATACAATGTGGAAGAGAGGTTATTGGTTTGTGTAGGAAAATTATGAGAGAACGACAAATGTGTCTGTCTGGTGAAGGGGAGAGAGAGGAGATTAGGTTGTTGGACAGGTACTTAATTGGCTTAAGTGGGATATAATGATGCCCATTTCTACCGGGATGGTAATTAGGGTTTGGATGGAGGAGAACTTTTTCTTGGATGCTGCTGCAACCTTTGATAGTCTATATTCAAGCTGTTCTAGGAGAATGCCTTTGCCTATGGAATTGCTGGCTGGCCTGGAGAGAAAGGGTGGAAATTTTAGAGGACAAAATAGGAGTGAATTAATTTTCTTCCCTGTTTGTTCGAGCTGAAGGTGAAAGTTCAGTGCAGAATCAAGCTATATTCCAAGGTATTTGAAAGAGAGGACTTGATCAAAAGGGTTGTCAAGATGGTCATGGTTAGGAAGGGATGGATGTTTTTTGTACCATTTAAGGGAGGTCTTAAACAATATTACTTTAGTTTTGGAAGTGTTCAGCATTAGCTTTTTGTTATAGGAGAAAGTCTGTAATTCCTGTATGGTGGAGGCATGACAACAGGAGGAGGTAACGGAAGAGTCCCTATTAAAAGATCGCTGACCAGGGATATTAAAATAATAGCTGAGTAGAAGGAAAGGCTATTTGTATTAGACAAACAGTAATTGAGGACATCACAATTGCAACAAAGATGCAGGGAAATTACCTGCTAGTAAAAGAATGCTTATCAAAAGTGTAAGACCTGGGGCAGTCAGGATTAGGAATTTCTGCAAAACAAAATCGAAAAACGTAATTGGGGTAAACAACAAGGGTGAAGTTGGATGTGGTCAAAAAAAGAATAGCAGTAAGGATACGGCAACTAGACAGGTAGGACTCCCTTATAATATTGGTCAGGAACATGACAGCAGCAGGAGATGATGACAAAGGATTATTTTCATGGCTTTTGATCAGGGACGTGGCAATATCTGTGGGATGAGGGATTCCTATATAACAAAGGTAATTGTATACATAACAAATAGAATGGTGGAGGGCTCATATAAAAGAATGTGATGGTGACATGACACTTTGAAATGCATTTTAAGGTAATGGTGAAGCAGAGAATAAAACATAAATGGAATTGGGTATATATAACACTGCATTCACTGGTCTTATTACACTGGGTCCAATGTCTAGTACAACCCTTGCAAAGTCTTTTGACAACATGTTAGTGTCATTCCTTGAATGTTATGTGGTCCAGTCATTTGAGGGCAAGGGCTCCATTGCTCTTTCCTCCACCATTTCATAGTGGATTTTCAGTGAATTGCAGAAATAAAAATAATGGCAAATAAGCAGGCTTACCTACAGAAACATATTTTCTATTGTCAAATGCTGAGGCTAGAAGTAATCTTGCAGTTGTCAGAACTGAAAGAAGATGCATGCTCTAATAAATGACATTATATGTACAAAGTACAATATATTCTTACATTGTCGACGGCGAGAACATCGATGTCTGTGCTGTGACAGAAACCTGGTTCAAGGCTCCTGAGAGCACCCCAGCACTATCAGGTTTCACCTCATATCATGCGTTCCGGCCCCAAAATCCGGACAACACCAAGAAAGGAGGGGGGTGTCCATATTCATAAAGGACACACACACCTCAAGGTTGGTGGCAACGCACGATGCATCGGAGACCATCCAGGTGCAATTAACCATAGGCAAGACTGCTCTGCAATTTGTAGCATGTTACAGGCCACCCTCTCAAACTCAGGAACCTCACATGGCTTTCCTGAAAACACTGGAGGGGATAAATGTATCTCCAAACACCATCATACTAGGTGATTTCAACTACCCTAATATAGACTGGGAACACTACTCAAGCCCAAACACTCTAGCCCAAAGGTTCCTGGAGTTCATAAACTCAAATGCCATGGAACAACTAGTCACCATCCCCACAAGAGGAGAAAACATACTTGATCTCATCATCAAGAACATGGGATCATAATGTTCAACACCGGAAGTATACCCCTCACTGGTGAGATCAGATCATAAACTAATCTCGCTGGAGGTCCTCATCCCGCCCCCACCTGAAATAAAAAAGACCACAGTGAAAAACTTCTCAAAAACTGACTTCACACTTCTAAAAACTAGTGTGGTCTCCTTTAAGGCCCCTGAGCCAGTGGTAAACATTACTCAAACCGCTGAATCACTTACAAATGCCTTCTAGCAGCACCTACAGGACTGCATGGATCAGGCAATCCCAAACAAAACTAAGACTCTTTGTACCAAAGGCAAGCGTCCAGTCTGGTGGACCCCAGCCATAAACAAGCTCTACAACAAAAGGAGGAAGCTACTACAAGATAGAGCAAAATCCTTGAAAGGTAAGACACCTTTGATCATTATAACTAAAAAACTAAGAGCTCTCATAAAATCATCCAAGGCAAATTTTGAGAGAAAAATCGCCAAGGACTCAAAAGACAATCATAAGGCCTTCTTTAGCTATGTTAGAAACCTAGGAGGAAACTCCCAGATATGCTCAGAATTAGTTCAAAATGATGTGAAGATTACTGAACCTACACACATTGCCAACATACTGGCTGACAGGTTCAGTGCAAACTTCTCCTCCCTCCCCCAAAAAGGAGACATAACTATACCAGAGGATTGTAGCCCCCAAACATCTCCAACGCCCAAGTGAGAACTGCTCTCCAAGGCAAAAACACAGCATCCATGGGACCGGATGGTGTCCCCGGCTGTGTGCTCCATGAACTCAATGAGGAATTAAACCCGCAGTTAGGACAGCTGTTTAATCTTAGCCTCACCTCAGGATACGTACCCAAGGAGTGGCGCACGGTGACTGTGGTCCCACTTCACAAGGGCGGTGCCTCCACCGACCCTGGAAATTACCGTCCCATTAGCTTGACAAGCCTTATCTGCAAAGCCATGGAGAGGATCATAATGGAACTCATAAATAAAGACATAGGGAACTTGCAGACTTTGGATCCAACCCAGTTTGGCTTTGTCAAAGGCAGATCATGCCTTTTAAACTTGGTTGACTTTTTCGAAACAGTCACCAAGTCCATTGATGAGGGCAAGGCAGTCCATACAGCCTACCTCGACCTGGCAAAGGCTTTCGACACAATACCCCACTCAGGTATCATCGAAAAACTCATCAGCTTGAATGTAAACCCATACATCACAAGATGGGTTGCAAACTGGCTAAGTGACAGAACCCACAGGGTCAGAGTTGCTGGCGCCATGTCAGACTCAAAGCCTGTCACAAGTGGTGTCCCACAGGGCTCAGTCCTGGGACCACTCTTGTTTGGCATCTACTTTTCTGAAGTACAAGCAAACACAAGAGGGTTATGGCTGACAAAGTTTGCAGATGACTGCAAACTGGGCGCCATAGTCGAAAACACATCTGACACAGATATCCTTCAGAAGGGCCTCACAGAAACGGATAACTGGTGCCAGAGCCATGGCCTAAAGTTAAACGCCAAGAAATGCATAGTCATACCCTTCAGGAAAAACAAGGTTACCCCTAGCTACCATATAGGTGGCAATCCACTGAGCACAGAAGAAGTCATCAGGGATCTGGGGACCCAGGTTGACAGTAACCTTTCGTTTGACACTCATGTTGCCAAAGTAGTTAGGAAAACCTTCTACATTGCCCACCTGATCATGAAGGGATTCACATCTAGATCTAGGAGGTCATCGTCCCCTGTACTCATCACTCATTAGACCTATGATTGAGTACAATGCCCCATTCGAATGTATCTGACCCGACACCTGCAGCAGCTGGAAAGGCCCCAAAAGTTCCTCACCAAAAGGATAAAGGGTCTCAAAAATATGTCTTATGCTGCCCGACTGAAAGAACTCCAGCTCTATTCAGTCGCATACCGCTTGCTCAGAGGTGACCTGTGCCTGACATATAAGGCCATGTCAAACCCAGATTTGATGAATATGCTTCACCTCAAAAAATCTAGATCCCTCAGAACCACAAGGGCGGGAGACTTAAACCTTAACACGGTTATTAATAGAACGTGCTGGAGGGACAGATTCATCACCCAGAGACTCCCTATGCTGTGGAACAAAATCCCGGTACATGTGAGACAGAGCACCTCGCTGGCCTTGTTCAAGAGGAATCTTGACCAATGGATGGGAGATCGCAGATATACCCCAGGGATTACTTCAGTGTCGCTGCTTAACAGAGGCACAGCAAAATAATAGGCATAGTTTTCTTCAAACTAAAGGGGTGGCGAAAAGCCACATAACTATGGGCTAGGCTTATAAATGCCCTTGGGCAGATAGCCTAGTATGAACCTATGAACCTATGAACCTATGAGTGTACCAAAGTAAATTGATCAGTAATTGACTTTAAAGTGCAATACACAATATGGCCCACTACTCATAATGTTATACAATGTGGCCCACTACTCATTATGCTGAAGAAACAGCCACATCTCTACATTGTTAGATAACAGCATTCGGTAGTGGACTTGTGATTTCTGGAGTCTGACAGCCCATATTAAGGAAGTACAGATAATTATTAACTTGGTATCAAGCCATGAATGTCTTCTTTTGTAATGACACTTTCCATAGCAGTGGGCTAAGGAAAGCTTCCACAGTGTGTGTCTTAGACAATATCCATAGTAACTGTATTCTATGCAGTGACACTTAACGTGCAGAAAGACTTCAGTAAGATCTGATTAAATGTAAGCACGACTGTTGATGGACAGACTGCACAAAATGCAACTGACAGGTAAGAAGAATGACATACAGATCAAGGTAATGTAGCAGCTTCTACCATACTAAAAGCTATTACCCAAGAAAAAATGGTTGTGAGTTGGCATATAGGTGTAGGTGTTTACCTCATAGACAAAAGGGCAGTGTTTGATTCTAACATTTGAAGGAAATTGGTTATTTTAAAATGGCCCACAAAGGCAACTAGCCTAGTACTGAACTACGAACCAAAAGGTGAGCCTCAGCACAGACAAAAAGGTGGGGGAGACTGAAAAACACAATGCATTCCTGTCTTCTCTCTTGGATGCTTGCAGATATGCTTTACTACTTTTGTAATTATTAAGAAATACTATAATGAAAATCTCTGCACATGTTCTTATGCCATGATGTCAACACTTTGGCCATCCTTGTAAAAGGACTCACAATCTGCAGAGCACATTTTTTACTCTGTTTCTTTAGTTTCCTTTGTGATCTATAATACTGTAAAACAAAGTGGAAAACTCAATAATTGATGATTATGTGCATACATTTTACTAAATTATTATGATTATTTTATAATAATGTTTTAAAGATAACAGGATGTAGGAGGGTCAGTTAAACATGGTTATCCTGAATGCACATGTAAGTAAAAAGTAATCAAAAGCAGGTTTTCAGCAACTTGATTTTTCAGGAGAGCTAAAGCTCCTGACTTCAATCTATTCCCTCTGCAAGGAATCAGGAAGCTTGCACATTTATCCTAAAACCAGCTCTGAGGTCACTGCACCTCACGAGTAATGGGAAAAACATCTTGCAGCAACCCTATTCAAGGAAGCAGATTTTGGTAAAACATTTGGTAGAATATCTGAGGCCAGATTCCAAGACCACTTGGGCATGGAGTAACATGCTATGCTAAGCAATTACTCCAAAAGATAAAAACTTCACCAGTCCCATTCAGTGTAATGGTACTGACAAGAGTACTATGTCCAAATCCAAAAGGGGATCTGTCTCTCTCTCTCTATATAGATAGAAGTCAGTGTTGTACAATTTATTTTGCCAATAGACAAGGTTGACTAATTGGTTGATCCCATACAAGTGAATGGAATGTGTTGATGAAGCAGCAGCTCCACCTGCCCATAGGACAAGGTACTGCAGCCAGTTACTGGTAAACATAAAGATGGAGCTGTAAAGCTTAAGTTTGGAGTCAATGAAATCCTGGCTGTGCAGTGTGTACATACTTGTAGTTCTATTTATGTGCCCCAAACTTACTTGTGGACACCATGCATTACTTTAGGTTTGAAAATAGACTGACTTAATTGGTAGATTAGTGGCCCAACAACCCACCTCTTTCCTTTGATGGTGTGAATAGAGACATAATAGCAGCTGTGTTGGTCATCATGCCTGTATTCACCATTCTGCCCTACAGGTGGAGCTGTTGTTGCAGATGACCTACTGACCTTGCAGCTCTACCTATATGTCATCCTTGGTACATGATGACATACAGATAGAGCAGCTACAGCTGAGTACGTAATCACAACTCCATGTGGCCACCGTAGTCCTTGGGCAGTTTCAGCCCTGTCCTTAGAATAGGTAATAAGATTCTTTAACACAAAATGTTTGTGAATTTCATTACCTTCTGTGGGCATTACAGGCCCCCAATCAGTTTAGTAAGTAGGTGACTTGTGGTGTTGAATTGGAAAAAAATCTTGTCTCCCATGGTGAAATCATCCTGGGGAGATGATTTCGGTTGTCAGTGAGAAAGGGATCTCAGAGGCTGTTTGCCCTCATTATGCAGCTTTTATGGAATCCAGCTGCCATACTGAAAACAGATTTAATATAGTTTTCTATTGTTTCACAACAATTTTATGATTAGTTAAATATCTATGCGGGAGTTGAAAAGCATTTCTTTCAAGGGTTTTCAAGAATTCGAGTCTTGTTTTTTTTCTTAGCTGCATTTTAGCTATGATTCTTTGTATGTGTAGATTTGTACAAAGCTGAATAAATAATTTTAATAATTTAAGTTTATGTAAAGTTAAATAAATAGTTTAATATAATATAGAAAACATAGTAAAGTGACTCTAAGAGTTTCTTCATTTTTAAATGTTTCCACTTACAAATAGAACCTGAAGAGCCCTTTTTCTTTTCATGTGATGACCAGATTTCTTCAGAATCCTCTTCATATTTGCTGAGTTTTGAGATGCTATGAGTATCAACTACAGAGGAATCAGACACAAAAGATAATTAGTACAAAGCATTTATCAAGTGCTAGCATATTTACTTAAAAAATGCATTTGTAGCATTTACACTATTTCATCTTTTTCGAGTACCTTGTATTTCACTGAAAGGCTAGAACTTCATTATCACATCTCTGTCATCAATAGATGGTGTTTTCCTGAATACCAGTTTTTCAACAGGGTACTGTCAAATCAAACTCTCTGAATGCAGTACATGAGTCTAAGGGCAGGTTACATCAAACAACTGCAAAAGGTAAGCCCCAAGCAAGAATTAACTGTGCTCTTACCTGCGGTCAAAAATTTCTGCACGCCTCTTCGATTGGTTATTGGATTATTATTATTAAATGGTGACAGGGCATTTTCTGTGGAGTCCGTAGATATTGACATGCATAAGATACTTAAAGTGACACTTTATTTTTAGTCATATCTCTGTACATAGTTTGAAACAACATTTCATTGCTGTGTATAGAGTGTATTAGTCAGAACACCCACTAGAGGAACTAACATCCTGGACCCCATCTTTAGAAATATAGGGGAATCACGTGCCATCCCTTATGTGTCCTCTTCACTTGTCAGGTCAGACCACAAAGCTGTTTCACTCAAAATAATATTCAATCCTGAGATGCCAGCTGTCACAGATATCTTTAGAAACTTCTCCAAGTTTAACGTCCTAGTTCTAACCAACATCATGATAAGTTTTAACTCCCCTACAAATCCCAAAAAGATTCCAGTGAGCATGCAGAAAAGAACACTGCAATGTTATACCACTAACAATTGCCCTGAAGCAGCTTTACCTTCATACCTCCCAACCTCTTAGCAAAAGAAATCTGGACAAAGCCAAAAATAATGGATGGTCAAACACCCAAAATCAGGGACAGATTTTAAATATTGTTCTTACAAGCTCAGAAAGTTGATAAAATAACAGGTCTTGCATTAGCATGCATTTTCCGAAGGATATGAAGTCTGAAACCCAAATGTTTGTCATTATTTAATGGCTTCAATCCTCAATGATTTGGCAGAAAACAATAACTTTTATGAGGAAGAAACCAAAAATATGAGGCAAAAATCCTGACATTCTACAAAAATCTGGACAGTTGAGGGGTATGTTTACCTTATAGAATCAAGCAGAGGGCAAACCCCAAAACAAACCTCCTTGATAAAAGCACAATATAAATAAACTCTACAACAAAAGGGAGAGAATTATGACCATAAATAAGAAAAGCAACTCCCACCATATTGGATCCCATATCGTTAGAACAGAAAAAGCAACTCAGGATCTCAATGAAAATCACCAAAGCCAAGTTTGAGGGAAGAATAGCTAACCAAGCAAAGAAAAAACACAAGGCCTTCATTAACTATGTTTAAAGTCTCAAGGACTCTATACACAGCAATGAGCTGAATTAGTAGTGAATGACACCATCTACATAAAAAATATAGCCAACCTGTTGGCTTATAAATTGGCTGTGGTGGTGCAGCGGTTAGCGTTGTCGCCTCACAGCAAGAGGTCCTCCAGCTCGATTCTCGGCTGGAGCACCTTCTGTGTGGAGTCTGCATATCCTCCCTGCGGTTGAATGACATTTAAAGACATGCAGGTAGGTGTGTGCATGAATGGGTGTGCCTTCTTTGAAGGTTGGGTGTTGGGCTGGCAACCCGGCACCATAAAAATCCACTGCCAATCATTAGCAGACCAAAATTCCGTTGTGGCGACCCCTAACTGGGAAAAGCCGAAAGACATCTTTGTTGGCTTATAAATTCATTGTCAACTTCACTCCTCTGTTCTACCAGTTATGTCACAAAAAATACCAGAAACTGATATACACCCATATATTATGCAAGACTAAGACATGAAAGTACTATCTAACGCTAAAAATACTGCATTAGCAATAGCCCAGGATATATTTTGAACAGCTGGAAGCTTGATCTATCTGTGCCACAAAGAACATTGTTCAGTCTGAGCCTCCATACAAGCTTTGTGCCAGACAAGTGGTTGACAGCAACAGTCATCACCCTGCACAAGTGAAGGCTCTCTACTGATCTGGGTAATTATTGGCCCATAAGTATGACCAACCTGGCATCTAAAGTCATGGAAAGATGCATATTGGAATTAATTAATAAGGATATTTGGAACCTCCAAATGCTTTACCTATCCTAATTTGTTTTTGTCAAAGACAGGCCATGCTTACTCAGCCTGGTGGACTTCTTTGAAAAGTCACCACAGGAGTTGATTATGGTAAGACCCCCGTATCTAGAGTTGGCCAAACTTTTTGACACAGGATTTCCAGTGGGGTACTCGAGCATGCTGAAGAAGGTCACCAAACTTGAAATAAACCCATATGTCACCCACTGGATTGCCCCCTGTCTCAAAGATAGGAGTCAGGTAGGGGATGGTACATCCTCAAAAAGACTAAGCACCTCTTAGAGAGCTCTGTCCTGGAACATCCCCCACTTGGCACCTACTTATCAGGAGTAAAGGTAAAAGATTTTATTATATAGGAAATTTTTTGTGTTTGTTTTTATTATGTTGTTATTTTAACTTCTTTAGGTTGCTGTTACTGTTTCTTTAAATGTTTGAGTTACGTTGTCAATTGGCAGTGTCTTATTGGTGGTCATTTTTTTGAATTTCTATTTAAGTACTGTTTTGGATGTGTAATAGTTTTTAGATTCTGAAGAAGCAAACAAGGTTTTTGAAAGCACTTACTCAAATAAAGTATATCAAGTTTTATTGGCCGTGCTTTACTACAGCTTTCTTTTTTGTTATTGACTCGTTTATTTGGCACCTTATATCCGCTGGGGCCAGTGTGTTTGTTTGAGCAATATATTTAAACTGAAAGACATCTAAACACAAAATATTAACAAAATTGAATTGAATTTGTATTAGGGAAGATGCCCTTTCCTCCTTGCTGCGGTGGGGGGGGGGGGCAGGGTAGCACATAACACATCCTATTCCAATAAATCTAATTTAACACCATAAACATCATATCTCAAAATTAAAAATAACCTAAGTTTTGATATTTTTGCAATCAGTATTTTGCTGCTGAGATTGCTTTAATTATACCCATAGACAGATAGATAGATAGATCGATAGATAGATAGATAGATAGATAGATAGATAGATAGATAGATAGATAGATAGATAGATATAGATATATACATGCATTTATAATATTATTACAGTTACTAAACTCATAACACACAACTTCCTGAACACAAAAACTCACTAAGACACCCTTTACCTATCGAACAAATTCCCCAAAGATAAGCATAACAAAACTTATACAAACACCACATTCCCCATACTGTACTGATCACAGAAGAAAAACATTTCATTTGGTCATTCAAAAACATATAAAAAAATTACCATCAGATGCACTTTGATAGTGATAGAGTTACGGAAATGTTTTTTGGAATGTAATGTGTAGGGTTGGGGTAAGGGACAGGGCTAAGCCTAAGGTTAGCACAAATGACTATGGATGGGCAAGGGAACTGCACCCCCTCGCACCACCTTTCTTGTATGTACTAATCCTAACACTGACCGCATCTGCCCCATCCCCATCTGTACATATTACCCTCTGAATAAAACATTTAGTAACACTATCACTACACAAGACACTCACACATATACACACTCTACACATACACAAATGCATACACACAACACTAATTCTACTGCAATACCTAGCCCTTACTCTAACCGTAGCCCACAGGCACTTGCATGCACACTACCACTATAAATGCTGCAACTTTTGACATATTCGGAGGTTTTGGCATTAACATACAGCCACTTACTGTAACCAAAAGTGCATGCAGTACAACATATAAAGCTTCCACATTTTTCCATTTGCCAAATCCGGCATTCTATAACTAGCCCATTCTGTAAACTGACATAGCAGTACAATATGCCACTACAGTATAGTATGCTTTACACTCACTGTAGTCAGAAATCATTAGTACTTTATTTACAGTAGTAAAATGAAAACAAGGCTTACTCATTCAGTGAGAAAAATATCTTAAACAAAGGCAGTCTTTTAGTTCTGTTCTCCTACCCACCAAATGTCCCAACCAGTCTGAGGCAAATTTCAGGTAACTGCACTGAGATCCTCAGGTGTGCTTCTGCTGTTATACCTTCTCTTCCAGTTTATTCTTCAGCTGGCAACTTCAGAGTCCATATTCTTGTTCAAAAACTCCACTTGTTCTGAAAGGCAAGCCTCTCTTCCAGTATACTTTCTGGTTCTCAACCATGAAATTCCCTCTCCACTTAGAGGCAAGCATCTTTTCTTTTCCTCTTTTGGTCCTTTTTTTTCATATATCGACAAACATTGGTATTCTACTGAGCACGTTCTAATGCTTATCCTCAGAACATGCAAATAACATGAAAAAAAGAGTGCTTTGTTGTGCCTCCTCACACTCACTGCTAGTTACATATACTAACTCCAAGACTGCACAACTGCACAATCCTTGGAGAAAGGTCATAGCCCCCCTACCCCAGGAACTGTCAATCTCATACATCTGTTAGCCATCTGTGCTGTTGACCAAACTCTCCAAGAGTGCACCATCCTTGGGAAAAGGTCATACTCCCCCTATGCCAGCAACTGTTGATCTCACACATTTATTGGTCATCGGTGCTGTCGACCAAACTGTGTGGACAATGCAGAGGTCGATTTAACGTCAAATCGAATACTGCTGGAGAACCCAGTAGTAGGTCAACATTTGCTTAGCTGACAAAATATGGTCAGCTACACAGATAGCTGACAGGTGTGCAATATCTCAAGATCTCAGGGAAAGGGCATAGTTCCATACTCAGAGAAATAAGCAATCTTGGAGTTAGTTAGTATATATAATTAGC
This sequence comes from Protopterus annectens, assembly GCF_019279795.1. Classification (NCBI taxonomy): domain Eukaryota; kingdom Metazoa; phylum Chordata; order Ceratodontiformes; family Protopteridae; genus Protopterus; species Protopterus annectens. The sequence goes on from NC_056751.1 coordinate 693,829,786, forward strand.
AGATGGTGTAGGGAGTCTATGCTCCCACATGTGGGGGTGCAGCAGGAGCTTGCCTCCTGCAAAAAATTATGTTTTTTTTTTTTTTTTAAGTTTAAGTCTTGCATGCATTGAGATTGTTCCCCAGCGCATGCTTAGTAGCACGCCAGCGTTTGCAAAGTCGACTTTTTTGTGGTTGACTTTATAAATGTCATTCTTTGGGTGCTTCATTTAATTTCAGTACAGATATATCCTATTATTAAAAAATATACAACATTTTTAAGCATTAACTGCATGCTGTTTTTGTCTTTTGCATCTGCTAGGCCACTAGCATGTCGACTAACCCATTTATTCCCAAAAGTACATGATATTAATGACTGTAGTATGTGTCCACCGCACAGTTCATTACACACTTACTATTACTTGACTCTTCTGAATGAACTTTTTTTTATTCTATTTTTATTTAGAAGAACTTCATTAATTTCTGTTAATGCTGTTGACACACCTGAACTTTTTCCTTTCAGATTTGCCTTCTTGTCATTGCTGGGTGCTTCTTTCACTGCAGGGGGCACTGTGGAGCAATAATAAAACAAGTACATTAATACAGTAATGCAACTCCTACCGCATTTCACACAAAGCGGCACTTTTGTTTCAAACAAAGCTGTTTATCTGAAAACATAGGCAGTTAATTTCACCCAGTGTTCTGTGATATATTGGAGCATATAGCAGACACTTATTGTAATCAATAGAAAGCAATGCCATATGAGTGTGTGTCCTGATAGGGTCCATGGTCCCATATACAGACCCATAACAATTTTGATGGTTTGAGTGATGGTAACTCAAACTTTTGCTTGCTTTATGTTTTTTGCCAGACTATTTTTTGCAGTGAAACAATCATGAGAGAAATGCTGAACAGGATGTTTACTTTCCTTCTAGTAAAAAAATATGCACAATATCTTTGAAAAAATGGACTAGCAAGATAATCACTTTCTTTCCATCATTCTGAATGTGTAGTATTTCCTGAATACAATTCTGAACCATCAGTGTCGTGTGCTAATTATGTCCTTGTAATTTGCTCTGTTTTAGGTTTTATGGTTGTGGAACTTGTAACCAATTTAAACAAAAAAACAAACTCCCACACCACTTTAAGGATGCAGTTTGTTAGACATTAAGATGTTTAATTATGCACCATGCATTTCAGCATGATAAAATCTGCACTGTCGGTTACCTCATTACTAAACATTTTATTTATTTTATTTTGATTTTGTTAACTGGGTAGAGCAGTAATCCCATTGAAGCTATTAGAATCTCATAAACATAACGGACAGATGCATTATTGACTGCAATCCACACAAATCCGGTTTAGGTATATTGATCCAGTTTGCTGGATCAATCGGCCTAAGGGGATATAGCTGCATGCCCTATAGCACCAGTGGGCTCACATGTCAGTCACCAGACTGAGGTGGTAAACTTGCAGTAGGAAATACCCCAGTGCCTAGTTAGCCGATTGGTAGCCTGAGGCCCACTCTTGATTCAGTTAGGGGGAAAGGCATGAGTGCAGAAATGAAATTACATTGCTTACTAACCTGCATTTTTCACATTGTTGTTTTTGCTAGAATCCTTCTTGTCAAGTAGCAGATCTGCAGAACAGTAGTAAAACATAATGCAGATAAAAACAGATTAAAAAGGTAATTCACACTACCTTTCAGCCATATGTAATTTTTCCTAGTTATATGTTCCATAGCATGCATAATTAATATTTTATGTGCAAGAGTAATGGGTTCAAATCTACTATTTTGTTGTACACTTTCATTTTTCTTGTCAAAATATTGCAAGAATTGTGTCATTAGGACCAAGCCCTGCACTTGTAGGTGAAACACATAGTCTGTCAGATAAGATCACAAAACAAATATTTCAGTGAAATTCCTTTGTATGTTAATTTCCTTTGTTTCCCATGGTTTCCACCTCTAAAAAAAATCTGCTTATAAAACTGACGGAGATGACAATGTGGAAGGTAATGTCTGCAAGCAAGAGATGAGATGGGGTAGTCAGAAAAACAAAAGATAGACAAAAATGTGGGGATAAAGAATGAGAGACGGAAGAAAGCAATTATAAGGAAGTGGCTAGTCAAAAAGGACATGCAAGCAAGCTAGCTGTAAACAATAGAAAGGAGGTAAAACATTCAAATCAGTTCTAGTGAGCTATGGCTACAGGTGATTCAGAAAAGGATTTTGTAACAGACGATTTAAAAACAGTTAGAGGGCAAGTAATGTTAGTAAGAACAAAAAATAAGAGAATGAATGTGGAAGAAATCAGTTTTAACTACAGCACAAATTAGCAGCTTTGACTGAGGATGTTTGGCTGCACATATTGAAAATAAAAAAATATATATATATTTCACTGGTTAAAAAAAAGAAATAGTAAAACTTAAATCATTTTTAAATGCCATGACTAGTAAGTTCGTAGGTTGCTAGTGAACAATAGACTAGTTAAGCCTTTTAAAGTCTAACTATGCATTCCTACTAGTCCACTCAAATAGTTACTCCTCTTGTTCATAAGGGATAAGGGTGGGCTAGACCCAGAGTAAATCTGTGGGGAGGAACATGCTTTACATCACAGATATTGCCAGTTTCATGCAAAGGTGAGAATTCTTCATGAGAGCTATATGTTATATGAACAAGTCCTGTTTGTGTAGCTGCGTAGATTTGGGTGCCTTGTTTTTATATTTGTGTTACAATCAGTTTTGCAGATCTGAAGTAGATCAAGCAGTCCTGGGTCATTTATAGCACTGTAGATCAGGCCTACACTGTAGCAAACTGACAACAGAGACAGGACCCTTATTTGTTCTCATACTGAGATTTGTTTTTTTTTTTAACCACATGTCTACAGATGTGAGGAAATCCTCATATATGTGGCACACTTATAACTAAAGTTATGGCATCCAGATCCAAGGAAATTATAGCCCCACTGTACTTTGCCCTCATTAGACCACTAATAGAGTACAGTACACCATTTGGCATGTACTTGACTAGGCATTTAGAACCTCAGATGTTCCACACAAAGAAAATACAGGGTGTAAACAACATGAATCTATGCAGATAAATTAAAAGCCATATCCCTAAACTTTTGTCTCTTATTGACTATTAAGGGCTGACCTATCCTGACTTAGAAGGCATTCACAAATCCAGCCCTGATGTAGCTGCGACACATACGCAAAGTCAACTGTCGATCTCACACATATGTTGGCCATGTGTGCTGTTTACCAAACTGTTCTGACAATGCAGAGGTTGATTAAACTTCAAATTGACCACTGCTGAAGAACCCTAATATTTATATCTATATATCTATAGATATATAGCTATATTGACCCACTGAAATACGTCAAATCTATAGCTGGTCAACATCTGTTTAGCCAACAAAATATGCTTGACTGTACAGATAGTCAACAGGTGTGCGAGACCTTAAAATCTCAGGGAATGGGCATATTTCCCTACTCAGAGAAATGAGTGATCTTGGGGTTAGTATATATAATTGTAGTTATTATATAGTTAGTATATATAATTAGCAGGGGGTTGGGGTGTAAGGGGGCTTGACCCTTGCAAAAAATGATGTTTTATTAAGTTTGTCTTGCATGCGCCAAGATGGTTGCCCAGCACTTGTGTAGTAGCATGTCGGTGTTTGCAAAGTAGACTTTTTGTGGTTAACTTAGTAAACATCAGTCTTCGGGGGTTTTGCTTTATTTCAGTTGTTGTTGTTGTTTGTCTTTTTGGCTTTTCCCAGTTAGGAGTCACCACAGCAGCACTCCAGTCCGCTAATGACTGGCAGTAGATTTTTATGGTGCCGAGTTGCCAGCCCGACGCCCAACCTTCAACAAAGGCATGCCCATTTACGCATGTCTTTCGAATGCCACTCAACCGCAGGCTGGACATGCAGACTCCACACAGAAAGCACTCCAGCCGAGAATCGAACAGGAGAACCTCTTGCTGTGAGGCAACAACGCTACCACTGTACCAACGCGGCTTGTTTTCCTTTATTTCAGTACAGATATATATATATATATATATATATATATATATATATATATATATATATATATATATATATATATATATATATATATATATATAAATACACAGCATTTTTAAGCATTAACTGTATGCTGTTTTTGTCTTTTGCATCAACTAGGCTACTAACATGTTGACTAACCCATTTATTCCCAAAAGTTTAGGGTATTAGTGACTGTGGTATGTATAATTATCCACTGCACTGTTCATTATACTATTACTATAACTGGACTCTTCTGAATGAACATTTTTTAAATTTTAGCATTTTAGCAGATACATTAATTTCTATTACGGCTGTTGATTCACCTGACATTATTTCCTTTCAGATTTGCATTCTTGTCATTGCTGGGTGCTTATTTCACTGTAGGGGGCACTGTATAATAATAAAACAGGTACAATAATGGAGCAATGCAACCATATTTCACACTAAGCAGCGCTTTTGTTTCATCCAAAGCTGTTTATATGGAAACATAGACAGTTCATCTCACCCAGTATTGGGGCATGATAGTAGACATTATTGTAATCAGTAGAAAACAATGCCATATGAGCGCATGTCATGACAGGGTCCATGGTCCCATATACAGACCCATAACAGTTTTCTTGCTATGACTGATGGTAACTCAAAGTTTTGTTTGTTTCATATTTTTTAGCAAGCTCTTTCTTCAGTGAAAGAATCATGAAACAGATGCTGAGCAGGCTATTTTCTTTCCTTCTAGTACAAAAAATATGTACAATATATCTGAAAAAATGGACTAGCAAGGTGATACATTTCTTTCCATCTTTCTGAACGTGTCGTATTTCCTGAATAAAATTCTGAACCATCAGTGTTGTGTAATAATTATGTCCTTGTAATTTGCTCTTTTTTAAGTTCTATGGTTGTGGATCTTGCAATCAATATTTAAAAAATCCCACACTTATTAAGGATGCAGATTGTTACAGATTGTGGATCTTGCAATCAATATTTAAAAAATCCCACACTTATTAAGGATGCAGATTGTTACAGATTAAGATGTTTAATTATGCACTGTGCATTTCAGTATGATAAATCTGCACTGTCAGTTACCTCTTTACTAAACATTTTATTTTGATTTTGTTAACTGGGGTAGAACACTAATCCCATTGGAACTATTAAGAGTCTCATCCTGGGGTAAATACAACAGACAAATAAATTATTGATTGCAAACCAGACAACTTTAGTTTAGATAGTGATCCAAGTTGCTGGATGAATCGACTAGGATGGCTGAAATTGAGGGCCAGTGTTATTTCTCCTAACATGAGTAGGGGGAGGCAGCCAATTTCATTGCTTTGCTGTCATCTGCTGGATAACACATGTCATCACATGCAGGATATGGAACTATAACGTAAATGGCTCTGCCAAATAGAGAGCTCATATGCTGTATCCATCAATGAAAATGTGTGGAAAGCATGCATGCCCCCCCCTAGCACCAGTGGACTCACATGTCAGTCACCAGGCTGAGGCTCTATGCTTGCAGTAGGTAATAACCCATTGCCTAGTTAGATGACTGGTAGTCTAAGGTCCACTCTTGTTTAGGTTAGGGGGAAGGAAGGGCAGCAGAAATGAAGTTACATTGCTTACTAACCTGCAGTTTTCACTGGCACATTCACATTATTGTTTTTGCACGAGGGTTGTAGCTGCTACACATTCACAAGTCAAACAGCACGCGGGTCAGCCAGTTTAAAGATTTAAACTTACTCAGCAACTCAAACAAAACATGCTGGAGAGACAGGTAAGTGTCTCAGAGGTTGCCCTTCTTTGGTACAGGCTTCCTATACACATTAAGTAGAGCCCTTCCCTGGCCCTCTTCAAGCACAGTTTGAATGAATGGATGGGGAGCCGCAAATTCACACCTGGAGTAGTGCCTATGTTCTTTATGGACAGGGACAATCTGTAAGATACTCAATGCAAAGGCTCAAATTCATGCCATCCATTTGCTCCTGGGGGGTCATATATTGAACAACATTGGGTTATATTGGCTAGGGTTGTAAGTGCCCTTAATCCATTAGCCTAGTAATCTCCTATGAACCTATGAAGAGAGAAACTGCTGTTTTTTTTTTAAGTTGGCTTAGATGTCTGTGCAGGTACAAGCCAAACAACACATTGTATTCTATTACAGGTCTTTTGAGGGATGGACAGGTATGTATGATGACCTATTTTGACCAACAGGAGATTTAACAATAATTTGGGTGAAGTGAAAGGCTTTCCTAGCAAAAAAAAAAAGGTATGAGGCAAAACAGAGTTTGAAATCCACAAATGTACATAGATCTCTAATGATAATGTTAGTTTGGGGGGGGGGGGGTCATTTATGTGGTAGGTGTTTCACAGTTCATGCTCCCAAATTGTACAATGCTATATTGTTTGGTATTCAACTTTAGGCTATGATCCTGACATCGCAAGTTTTTCCCAGTAAGGCCCTTTTGGAGGATCTGAGTGTCTTCAGGGAATATTGGAGCGTTTACAGTCATCCATAAACATAGTCATCTGGAGGTCTTTAATGACATCAGTGAAGTAGATGCCAAACAGAAGTTGTACAGCAGAGTCCTGGGGTGCTTCACTGGTGACAAGTATTTTGCAGAATAATATGTTACTAATTCTAATAGACAGGCATCTGTCAGTGCACCAGATGGCAATTCAGTGGCTTATGTGGGAATTTACGCTGTTTGCCCAGTTTTTACCAGCGTAGGGTATATTGTCAAAAGCCTTAGCTAAATAAAGGTAAGCTGCTTCCGTGAAGTAACCCTTATGAGGTGCTTTTCTCAATCGTTTAGTCTATGTTTAATAGGCTTTATGTACCTTTTACAAAGCCAGATTGTTTAGGGTCAATGTGTTGCAGGATCCATATGTCCCTGTTTATACCTATTATTGCCAAGTGCTGCAAAGACCCATGTAGGTTCATTATGATGCAGGTTGCTTTATTTAGTGTTTCCTCAAGAAACTTCGCTGGTCAGGATGAGTCCAGAAATTATGTAGGAGTACCTCTGTTTCTGCCTGTTTTCATTTGCTGGTGTCAAGGTGACATGTAGCTAGATTATTGGTTGCCAAGTCACAGTGTCAATCCACCTAGAAGCATAACACTGACTGATCAAAAGAAATATAGAGACATACAAACAACTTGCAGGGAGATTTTTTGATCACCATGTAAAACCACTAGGAACAAATGCCTATTTTCAGAACAAAGTAAGATAATTGTATGGTTAATTTGCTCAGAATCACAGAGTAGATAAATGGACACCAAAAGAGTCAAACCCAGTATTACAACACGAAGTTCAACATTAGAAGATGAAGATTAAGTTCATAGTTTTGACCATCTGTACTAAGCTGCCAGGCTGGATTACTGGGAATGGCAGTAGTTTGTGCATGCCTCTCAACATCTCTGCTTTATATGGAGCACTCTAGTTTCAAGCCTGAAAGCAGGGGCTTCTCCATTGTTTTATTGGTGGGCCGTTTCCGTGGCTTTGCTATTTCCTCCACTGTGGTATGATCTCAGAGTTGGTATATTTAAGTAGGAGGGGTGGGGGGTGAAGCCCCCCACATTAGTATAAGTTTAAAGTGTACATTTTTTTTTTTGTTTTGTACTGGAACAGCGATTTTTTTCACTGGGAAAAAAAATCACTGTTCTGTGCATTCATACTTTTTGCATTTTGAACTTTCTGGTCCGATATTACATCGTTCGAACTCTTGTGAATTTGACGATGCAATATAGACCCAACCAGTCACTGGTGCCCTTGATGTTTGCCACGATGGATGTAGAATGCACTTATTATTTTGTATCTGATTTTAAGAACCCAGAGAATCTGCCACATAAACAGGCCACAAATTTGCTACTAGCCATTTGGCTGCAAAAAATATGTGCATACTGAGAAGGAGAGCTACTCATAAAGTTCTAACATGACTTAGAGAGCTTTATGTGTAGCTCTAGCTCTCATTATGTACATTTTTTTTACAGCCAATGTTTTACAAAGTAACACGTTTAATATTCCTATTGCTACCTCACTGGGGTGTCAAGTTCAATGTCACTCAAGGTTGCACGTTACTTCCCAGTTTGAATTTACATATCACCACCCTCATGTGTGTCAAGTTACATTACACATATACAAAATTTAACAGAGATGATTTTTAACATACTACAATGATTTTTAATGGACCCTGTTCTAATGCTGAAGGATGGAATTTTCATAAATATGGGTTTGTGTAGAAAATGGGGCTTGGGTCATTGAAGCGTGTGTAAATTTTGTGTAGAGGCTAGTGGGTTACTAAAACTTGGGTGTGAATTTTTATTAAAACTGGTGGGTTATTGAAGCGTGAGTGTTAGTTGTGTAGAGACTAGCAGAGTTGGTCACTGAAACATAGATGTAATTTGTGTACATACTGGTAGAGTGGGGTACTGAAGAGTGGGCGTAATTTGTGTAGAGACTGATAGAGTGGGTTACTGAAGCATGTGTGCAATTTGTGTAGAGATGGGTGGGTTACTGAAGCACAGATGTAATTTGGGTAAATACTGGTGGTTTACTGAAGAACAGATATAATTTGTGTACAAACTGGTGGGTTAGTGAAGCATGGAAGTAATTTGTGTACAGACTGGTAGAGTGGGTCAGGACTGAACATCCTATGTATCCAGGAGATAAGATGGAAGAGCAGTGCTACAAAGCCTATTGGCTTGGGATCCAGAGTCTACTACTCAGGAGGAGGGCAGGCTAGAAATGGTGTATGGGTGAGGGAGAGGCTTTAGAAGGCAGTGAGGGGTGTCATCAGAATTAGTGACAGACTCATGGCAATCAGACTCCAGTGTAAGGATAGGGTAGTATTCATAATCTCAGCCTATGCCTCACAGCAGGGTTGTGATAGTGAGGGAGAGAGTGCATTCAGACAGCAGTTGCAGGACCTATTAGATAAAGCAGGACAGCAGGAACTGGTGTTGATAATAGGTTATCTGAATGCATATATTGGGACAGAGAAAATAGGATATGAGGACTGCCTGTGTCAACATGGGTGGGGCAATAAGAATAAAGAAGAAGAGGCCATTCTAGACTTGTGTCTGACAAAGGACTTGATGGCAGTCAACACATGGTTTAGAAAAAGAGACAGTCACAAGATCACATACAAAAGTGACCAACATGCAAATCAGGTAGACTTCCCCCTAATAAGGAAAGGACACTGGGGAGAATCAGTAATTGCAAAGTCATCCTCAGTAAAACAGGCAGCCCACAGTACAAACTGCTTGTTGTAACAATCAGCTGTAAGTAGTGGTCAGAGAAGGCAATAATGTCAACAGAGACAAGGTTGAAGACCTGAAAGTTGACTGGAGAGAAAGCACAGCAGTTCAAGGAATTACTCAGGGAACTAGTATCTCAAAAAGAAATGAAATGGGTGGAGATAAGGAAGAACGGCAGTGCCTCAAAACAGCACGTATGAAGATTACATACAACAGCTATGTTACTGAGCCAGGTATGGTAAAAAGGTGTATAAGAAAAGCTGGTGGTGGAGTGCAGAAGTTGAAGTCATCAAAAGAAAGAGGGATTGCAGGAAAAAGTGGGAGATAGAAAAGACAAAAGTAAACTCAATCCCACAGAAGTACGGATAGGTGCAAAGGCCAAAACACCCCAATAATCCAAGTACACGAAACAGCCAGCACTCAAAGTCCGCTTCCAACCAGACTTTAATAAAAAGTCAAAACATAATGGACCACTTGCAAGTAGGAATAACAGACAGCATACCGGTTTCGGCTTTCACCCTTCATCAGTACATAAATTAATTGCTGACTTTGAGTGGTGGCTGTTTTGTGTACTTAGATCAAAAAGACAAACCAGGCTAGAAAGGTACAATGCTGGGTGACAAAGAGGCTAAGAGAGGAGTTGCAATAGCAAAGACCAAAGTGTCAGAGGCATAATACTCTACTAAATTGTGGAAAGTGACTCAGTGGATGACACAAAGAAACTCTATCAGGTTGCAAGGCAAAGACAAAAATAAAACAGATAGTCAGACACTCTTCTTAAGGGATGCCAGTAACATCAGTCCACAGGACATCAAAGGCACATCGAAGAAGTACTTTCAGCAGCTACTGAATGAAGAAAACCCCACAGACACTGTACTACTGTACTACCCCAGACACAGCCTATGATGAGAGAAGAGGAAGAGCCAAGCATAGAATAAATAAAAACAGCGCTAAGAAAAACTAAGTGAAGGAAACTAGCCGGCTCAGATGAGGCACAGCAGATATGATCAAGACATTGGGTGGGATAGGGGAGAAATGGTTCCTGAGGGTACTCATAGCAATATGGAGAGAAAGACATATCCCAGACGACTGGAGAATAAGCATACCAGTGCCAGTGTACAAGAAGAAAAGGGGTCATTTACAACTGTGGACAGTCTAGGGGTATCAAACTCTTATCGCACTGCCTGAAAGTTCTGGAGAGGGTGATTGATAAATGAATATGCAGAGCAGTAGAAAGTAAAATGGAAGATGAGCAGTTCGGATTCAGATCAGGATGCAGCACAAGCAACTTAATGCTTGCAGTGACACAGATAGTTGAGAAGAAGCTAGAAATGAGGAGAGGAAAGAGTCCAACTAGGCATTCCTAGACTTGGAGAAAGCCAAAGACAAAATCCCAAGAAAGCTGATTCGGGCAGTCCTGCAGCGGTTCAGTGACCCAGAAACATTGGTAGAATTAGTGCAGACTAGGTACAAGAACCCAATGACTGAAGTACAGACAGTATTCTGTCTTACAGAGGGGTGCCCAGAGGGAGTAGGTGTGCATCAAGGTTCAGCCCTGAGCCCACTGCTGGTCATAATGGTAATGGATTCCCTTAACAAACAGGTTGGGGGGGGGGTGATCAACAAATCTGCTGTTAGCAGACAATGTGGCATTACAGACAGACTCTGAGCAAGAACATCAGCAAACTGTAGGGCAATGGAATGCATAACTGAAGACACATGGGATGATACTGAGTACAGATAAGACAATTGTAATGGCAGCAAGTGAGGGGAAATCAGAAGAAGCTGAAAATTGAAATAGAAGGGAAAGTAGTGGAACAGGTAAACAGCTTCAAGTATCTGGGAGGGGTGGTTGAAGAGAAGGAAAGTCTGAATGAGGAGGTGAAAGCTAGAGTCAGTCTGGTTGCAGCCAACTGGCACCAAATGCCAGGTTTGTGTATGTCAGAAGAATACCAAAGAAGCTGAAAAGTAAGGTGTACAAAGCAGTGGTGCAACCAGTACTACTGTATGGTGCAGAAACCTGGGCAGTAAAGGCAGAGCAGTTGTGAAAGCAAGAGGTGGTGAAAATCTGGGGCAGAAAGGAAGAAGGTAAGAGGAAATTAGGGTATCCAGCAAAGAGGTGGATGGATTGTGTGAGAGAGGACCTGTGACAGTCAGGCATGAGTGTCGAAGAAGGCAGGACAGTGGCATTGAATAGGTAGAACTGGAACAGGTGACATGACACCCCAGCCACATGAAGAAAATGGCAAAAGGGGAGGTGATAAGTATTAGTAGAGTGGGGCACTACAGCATGGGTGCAGTTTGTGAAGATACTGTTATAGGGTCATAGATTAGTACTAGGCTAAGCCTAGCTAATTACCCCATGTGAGAATCAAACCCTGTACCTTGTGTCTGTAAGGTAAACACCTTAACCATCATGCCAGCCTCCAGCCTACTGCTAGGGTAAATGACTAAAGTATGGGTATACTTTGCGTAGAGGCTGGTTAAGTCATTTTCTGCACTTTTTAAAATAGTGGAAAAAGCAAACCTTTTGTAGAGACCTCCCATCTGGGTCAGTGAAACATAGAAGCAGTTTGTGTAGATACAAGTTGTCTGGCTGACTGGAGCAAGTAACAAATCAGAGTGTGGCACTAAAATGTGCAGGCAGTACTAGAATTATTAAGGCAGCTTAAAATAATCAGCTTTTGGACAGCATCACTTAGTTAATGGCTTAGTTGTTAATGAGGTGAATTCAGAACCAGTACCAGGTCTGGAAGGTAAATGGGGAATGGATGAATTATTTTTAGCTTTTAACAGAGTTGAGAGGACTTCCTCCATATTAGTTAAAGGGGTGGCTGGGAATGTAGAATCTGTGAAATAGCTGTAAAAGTGGGTACAGTAAATTTGCACAAAATGTGTCAGCTAGGATCTCAGCTATTTTCTTTGGGCGAGTGATAAGCATTACTGTGGACCAGCACTGACTAAGGAATGAATTCCAGGACCTTAAGGAGGGCACATATTTTAGGCAGTTGATTATAAATTCAAAAAAGTCCACATATTTAAGCTTCTACTAATTTTTATAATGCCAGTTGCAGCATATTTTTACTGAAAACTGAGCACTTAATCTTTAAAGAAATACTTTCAGAAGAATTCATTTATCATGGCAAAACACACAAATTGAAAGCATGGCTATCGACTGACCTGCACTCTTTACTTGTTCAATGTTGCTAGATCCTTTCTTCACTGTTAGAGATACTGTAAGACAACAATAAAATGTACATGTAACCAAAGGCCAAGTTAGAAAAAAAGTAAAATGCACTGTCCAGCTGGGAACACAGTAGCCACCCTTGGGAGATACATGGAAGAATGCATATGCATGAGGAGTCATAGATGCCCCTGTGATTTCATAGGTTATATGACCACCCCACCCATGCAAGATGAGGAAAAATAGGAATTACATGAATACTTCCTTCACCACTGGGATGAGAGCAAGTTTCTAAGGACTCCTTATGGGTGTCTGAATAATGGCCCCTCTAGAATTGGTGGAGGTCTAGTGGTCAAAAGTATACAATCTCCACCCACACATACACACACAATATTTCAGCTGTAGATATCATTTTATCCCAAGTTGTAAACATTATGGCTGTCATTTGCACATCTCACAAAAACTGTAAACAATTCTTGGGTCACCTCATCTTGAAGGAGTGTGCAAGTTCTGTGTCGAGGCAATTTCACAGAATGCTGTTTGATTCTAGGAAATTGGATTTGATAATATGCAAAGTGAGGAAATACAGGCTTACCTTTTTTCTGATGATACTGATTTTTACTGTAAAGTAGTTAAATATATAATCATAATATAACTTTGAAGGCAACACGGTGATGCAACTGATATGTCCTCAGCAAACTTCATTCACCAGTTCTGTTCTTGCCTGGTATTCCATCTGTGTACATTCTGTATATTGTCCCTGTGTCTACATGGGATTTTGATTCTGGTGGGTACTCCAGTTTCCTGGCACATTTCAATGTATGTGAGCGAATGTAGGCACACGATCAAATATGTGTGTGCGCGTGTGTGTGTGTGTGTGTGTGTGTGTGTGTGTGTGTGTGTGTGCGTGCGTGCGTGCGTGTGTGCGTGTGTGCGTGTGTGTGTGTGTGTGTGTGTGTGTATGCATGATGCACACCCATCTCTATATACACTAAAACACAAAATAATTCACATATAACATGCACGTCTATTGTCAATTTGGAAAATCTTCAATTAACATATGTCTCTGTATTTATTTTAGGATGTGAGAGGAACCCAGAGCACCTAGTGAAATCACTAATATTATTTTTTTATGATTTGTATATGTTGACATATTGCATTACTCAAAACTCTGGAAATTGTGGGTCCTTTACAAACACTGAGAGGAAACAGCTTACTTACCCCTAAAAAGCACAATGACTATAAATATATTCTCATAGTTGTACAAATAAAGTAACATATAAAACATCTGCACATAACTAACGTGTCTTACCTGCACATTTAGGTGACTGATGACATTCAACAACCCCCTTTATGCAATCACTGCAAAGAAAAGAGAAGAGAGTGAAAAATTAATTAATTGCAACTTAAGGGTTTCTTTTAGTTACCAGGAAGGTTCACTATTTCTGACTTTGTTTCAGCAGGTAGTTTAGTTTTTCATTGTTTAAGTAAAGCGTTACAGCTCTGTAGATAACTCGGACTTATATCATCTTCATCATCATTATCATCTTATTATGAAAGAAAGGTATCTTGAAGTTATTTTAATAAGTCTCCATCCCATGTTTACTACCCTACCCCCACCCCCCAAGATATCCTTATTTCAAGGCTTTGCTGTTTTGGAGACATATTTGTGTTTTTGCTGGGTTTGAAAACTTAATTATATTAAAATAAACCACTTCACCATCTTTTGAAGAAATTTACAGTTACCAAAATGCTGATTTGAAAGTGGCTGACTGAGCAGCTCATGATTGCAGTTACTATAAAAATCCATAACTGTATGCATACAGTCCTGATATAATCATTTTATCTGGACAATAATAGCCTTTCTTTGAGATACCCTGTTGTCTCTCAAGTCACATTCAGTAACAGTGGATCTTCAATATCACACAGATAATTTTAGTGGCTTTATAGCTGTTGAGAAGAATATTTCTGGAGGCATTAGAAGCTGATTTTACTAGTGAAGTACTTATGACCTGCTGTCACTCTACTATGAATACAATGAGTAGGTGGTCCCTACAATCTGCTGCCTCTCCCCCTGCTCCTCTCCCCTTCATGTTCAGAATGACATCCTGTCATCTTCTTAACTTCCCAACATGACAATATGCAGCCATATTGTCTACTCTGTATAAGTGCTTTGTTATTTTTTGCACCATTTGCTTTCACTGCCGGTCAGACATCAGCCTCTCGTGTCCATTCAGCCCTTTTGTTCCCTACCATGGGCTTTAAGGTCACTGGGAGGGGCCATCATTTAAATAGTCATTAGTGGTTGTTTAAGCTTTTTCTGCTTTATGCACTAGTCCCAGTATGCACATGGCAAAGCAATGGGGAGGGGGCATGCACTCAGCTAACCATGGAAGCTGGCCCTTCATCTGCATAAGAGGCATCCCTCCAAGTAGCCTTGTTCTGAAGCATATATGGGAATTTCCCCAGTCACCTCTGGAGAAATCATGCTGCTTCATGTGCACATCCTTGTCCGTCCACCAGGAGAGATGAATGGGTCATGACCTCCTACACTCCCCCACTCTGTTGACTCCTCTGCTAACTAAATTTTGGTGTCCTGGGTTTCAGCCAGGGCTTTATCTCCTGCATCAGGGAACCAGGTACATGTGATTTATTTCTGATATGTACATTTGTTCTACTCTTGGCATTATGTATTTATTTCTTCCAGTAATATTCTACTCAAATTGGTCATTATTCTTTTAACACTTGTAATTTTCACTGTCTTGTAATGTATAAATATCATTGTCTCTGTTATGTAAAGTACTTGCCCCTTCAAGAACTCTGTTGTTGTTGAAAATGGTCTCTGGACCTGTCAATTTACATGTTTATCAAACAGATAAGCCAAGTACCTACATACATACATACGTAAATAAATACATAGATAGATAGATAGATAGATAGATAGATAGATAGATAGAAAGATAGATACGTAGATAACATAAAGCATCATTTACATGTAAAAGTTCCCCATTTGACTATATAGTTGTGCACAAGCATGCCTTAATCTTTAATTAGCATACCTTCCTTGCTAATACAATGAACAGTAAGCATCCTTTTATTTTTGTGGGTGTGAAGCTGTGTAAATAGTTATGTATGTATCAGCAGCTGTAACCACCTGAAGTGATTGCCTTTTTGTACTGCCATTGTAACTTTTTATCTTCACTTGTGTATTTTCTTCTCACCTATTGTACACTATTTATGTTGAATTATATTATGCCAGTTCATAAACGTTCATTAATGTACTTCTTTGGATCAAAACTGAAAAGAGGTTGTCGAGCCTCAAGTGCTATTTCTGTTTACAAAAGTCAATTTAGCAAATAAATAGTTCTTAAATGTCAGCTTAAGCTTACTTTTATTAATGAATCAACTTCCTATAAAATTGAATGTCATGTTTACATAGTGTCATCTTAAGTCTGCTGCATTGTTTGCACAGGCATATTTCAGAGAATGTATTGTTAAAGCAGACATTAAGTATTCGTTGTTCTTTTTGTCAGACTAAATAAAGCCAAATATTACCAGCTATAGACATGTCATGGGTTGCTCTTTTCTGAGCTTGTCAGCACAGCACAACTGGTTTGTATGGCCAATTAAAGTGCAAAATGTGACACATCTATGGTTAGAGTGGTTTGTTTTTTAGTCCTAAATGCACCAATAAAGACTTAACAACTACAAAATTACTTATTTAATTTGTAGATATTTTATTGCAAACAAATTAGCTGCGCAGTACTAAAATTTCATTAATGTGATTTGGTGTTCTTCAGAAACTCAAATGCAATGTAAATATTACAATTTTTTATTTAAAGTATAATACAATTTTCCCAACTGTATTCCTACCAATGCCTAAGTCTACTGATTGACCTCTCTTTTTACTTTGCCAACCCCACAGAATTCTTAGCCCAAAAAGTTATTAAACAGTTTAAAGTTTACATTAAATAAATATATAAATAAATAAAATATTCTATAGCAAACAACATAACCTGTGAATCTAGATCAGCTTTGGCAAAAGGAAAAATAATTACTAGATTATACTGTTTACATTGCTTAACTGCCTTAAACTCATTTCATAATATGAAACTGTTACAAACCTCTATTAAAAATATGTCACCTCATTATCATATATTCTCATTGAGACCAGCACTGCACTGTTCAAAAAATATCAACTGACTCCTCATATAAAGACATGATATTACCTTCGTCTTTCACATTTAAACTGATCCTCTGCAGCTATTTCCCTTTACTGTCTAATAAATTATTTATAAAATCCTCTGTGTGATCTCAGAGACAAAAAAAAAAGCAATGCAGCGTCAGTAAGGGCTCATTAAAAAAAGTTGTAGGTAAAAACAATTCCATAAAATTGTTCCTGCAGATGGAACCAAGCTGCCAAAGATTCTTAGAAAACAGGTGGATTTCATTACTTTTAGGAAATTTAAAAAAGGTCCCATGATTAATGAATGTAAGTTCTTCTAAGATAGAGGCTAATAATTATTGCATGATTGAACTCCTTAACTAGCTAAGACTCACCTGCTTCCAAAACAATCTTACATGCCTCTATTTTATAACATTACACTCTTTGGTTAAGCAATTTAATAACACATATACTATAATATATCTCTTAACTACATTTTAAATATCATATGTTGTATATTTCACTATTTATACATTAGAAACCTTATTCAAAATCTAATTTGCATATTTTGCTTCTACTAAGACGTTACTAATAAAACTTATGGTAGTTCTCTTTAACTGACTCACTTAATACAACTTAATAACTTACACATAATATTAACTAAGAGAAGTGAGTTTGCTGCTCCAGTTATTAAAGGAATTGCATTAGGCTTAGCGTATGTTCTCCATTATACAAAATGTTTGGTTTTATATTACTTCACACAAAGCTGGAAGCAACACATGTTTCTTTAAAAACGTGTCTAAAATAGTCTATAAAGTTTTGTACTATAGGTCATGAAACTTCTATTTAAACAGCTGTCTGAGAAGTATATTCTCATACATTCTTTAGCATACATGTGTAAACTGTAAAATTTTAAGACTCATATTTTCATATCCAGGTTTGGTATGAAGTGCAAGTTTTAGATGTAAGCCTAAATGAAAACTTGCTTTTACTGATTTACTTATGTCAACCTGAATGTATAATCAATACTAATTGCTTTATTTGTTGTATCTGTGGTCCGGCGGTCATGGCTTCAAAGCGTCCCCAAACCAATCTACCTACTCAGTTAACAAATTTAATATCACACACGTAAATAAATAAAGTAAACTCACATCATTTAAGTTTCAGTACTGAAATAATATCCATTTGTCTCCCCATACTGCAATATGCTTGCTCCTAAGAAGTTAAAAAGACACTGTGTGGCATAGAGTCTAACTTATCTTACATTTTAGGTATTTGTATGATCAGCTCATTTGCAGGGTATACATTCCTGGCATTGGATTTCTAATGCAGGTGCAGATGACGCAGAAAAGTTTGTGAGTGTGTGTGTGTGTGTGTGTGTGTGTGTGTGTGTGTGTGTGTGTGTGTGTGTGTTTGTTTGTAAATAAGATTATTAAACATTCCATTTGAGAAAGAAATTGGCATATTTATTAATAAATCAGCAGAAATTAAATTAAACTAACTAGATCATAACATTAAGAGATTTATGTTTGAGTAAATGACTCATTCATGATACCTGATCTGACTAATTATTCCAGTGTACTCATTCCACTGTTGCAAACTGACAAATGTCATTTTTATGTTAGTAATTTCATGTCATGGCAGCTGATTACATTTTGCAATGACTCCTTCCTGTAACCTTATCAGAAGATTATCACCTTGTATTGTTCAATTTTACATACTTCAATGCTACCTTTCTAAACCTTGCTCCAGAGTATTGTGGTTACCTTATGTCCTTATTATGCAAGCATTTTTTTTTAACATGATAATACTACTGTCGGGTGCTTACCCACAGTGTAATCCAGGAATCATTCATGAGGATTACATTTCAAGGTTTACAATGAAGCTTTGTTTGCAGCTTAAGACGCTGTCTTACCTTGACAACAGCTGAAGACATTTCCCAGAACTGTATAAACTGAAATTGTCCTGTAAGACTGGTCAAAGCAATTCAAAGGGAAATACACCTTCCAAGGACTTCCAGTATTTATTTTTGGCAGCAGTATTCTATTTCAAAGTTTTCAAATTTTAAAAGTAAATAGCAATTTAAAATGAATTTTGTAACTACCTGTGTTATGTATATAGCATATTAAACACATTTGTTAGTGCATGTCATTTTCAAAGACAGTTTACAGAATGCATGCTGTTTATCTATTGGTTTATAATCAAGACCTGTTGGTCAAAAACAAAGTTCATTATGGCAATGAAACTTCATGCCAGGAAACTAGCAGTTAAAAGTCTGTGGGTAGAATTATTGGATGTATTAATAATATACAACATAGCAGTGATGTTGTGGAAGGAAGGCAGGATAGTGTTAAGGGTCATGGCTAAAAAGCATCTTTGGACCAGGCCACCTACCCAGTTACCACTTAATAAATAAATAATAGTAGGAAGATATGGAAGGGACAGAATGCAGTGAAAAAGATAGGAGTAAGGAAGAGCGAGAGAGAGATGGAAAGTTAGAGAATGAAAGAAATTGATCACTCTGACATGCCTTGCTCCTTCTGTTTTTTTTTTCCTCCAAGGAAGTGGAACTGAACTTCCATTCTATTTTTTTTTTAATTCATGATCTACATACAGTTGCAGCAGTTCTAGCTTATATTTGCAGGCATGCAAATGTCTCACATCCATTCAGCCCGTTTGTTCCCTAGTATTTGGGATTAAGGTCAATTGGAGGGGCCATCATTTAGGTAATAAAAAGAATACATCACATGACATGAGGGCTAAGCAATATAAGGAGGCTAACCAGTAATTTGTGGTAATTGTCAGTGTACAAATTTGTAAAAAAATTGGTCAGCACTGTGCAAACTTCGGTTACTCCCATAATTTTCTTTCAAAATAAACTGGCTCAAATTTAAGGATATCATCAAACTTTTACATCTTAAAAGTTTGTAATTAAGCAAATGTTACATTTCTAGGGAAACATTTTTAGTTGAGCAGCGTCAGCTTGATTGTCTATCTTTCTGAATCTCAAACTGAATCATTCTCTTCCTGATTCTAACTGTATAGCACCCCAAAATACTCCATAGGAGTACCCCTGTCCATTTTTACTACAATATTGACAGGCAGAACATACCCCACCCCAAGCTATGCAGAGTGATAAATGGATGCAAGTCAGGTATCTTATATAGCTTCTAAGGATTTTTCCAATATACCTGCTGTCATAAGCCTTCGGAAATCTGGGTCGCAGAGTGATAAATGGATGCAAGTCAGGTATCTTATATAGCTTCTAAGGATTTTCCAATATACCTGCTGTCATAAGCCTTCGGAAATCTGGGTCGCAGAGTGATAAATGGATGCAAGTCAGGTATCTTATATAGCTTCTAAGGATTTTCCAATATACCTGCTGTCATAAGCCTTGAAATCTGGGTCGCAGAGTGATAAATGGATGCAAGTCAGGTATCTTATATAGCTTCTAAGGATTTTCCAATATACCTGCTGTCATAAGCCTTCGGAAATCTGGGTCGCAAATTACAATCTTTCTGTGCTGGACTTTACATTTACCATGCAAACATGCATACATTTGCATGTTTATACTACCACACTGTGCTTCCCTAGACCACCTTAATTCTGTAGTCAGCCCTGTGCTGGACTTTACATTTACCATGCAAACATGCATACATTTGCATGTTTATACTACCACACTGTGCTTCCCTAGACCACCTTAATTCTGTAGTCAGCCCTGGCATGGTAGTTTTCCCATTTCCCTCCCCAAATATTACTGAGATATTGTCATCCAATTTATCCCTATACCCATATGACTCCTACCAGCTCCAAGCCCCTACTTGAACACATATTTCTAACATTTTTTCAGTCAGGGTTCCGCTAATCCCTGTTGACTTTGCACTACAGAGTCAGTTAAGATTAGAAATTCTTTGTATAACAAGTTATCATTTACAACACCATTGTCTCAGTCTGCAAAGAATACTTGAATGTCGACACAAATACTCTGTAACTTACTCCAGTTTCATACAGCTAAGTGTAATAATAAATCTAGTAACAGCAACTTAAAAGGCAGAACAGACAGCCTTACCATATCAGACAGTCTTCTTCAAAAACAGCATTGTTTTCATATATCTTGCCATTGTACTCACACGAATCTAAAAACAAAGACAAATTTGTGAATCCCTCTCATAATGAACTTTTTTTCACACTTACATACCAAATGCATTTAAATTATTCAGTGAGTTAATATAAAAAAGTTCTCAAATCTTCAGTACTACTGCTCTAAAAAGTAAGCTAACAAACCATTTTTCATTGTCATAAAAATAATTCCGGTTTTACTTAAAAGAGAAAGGAGATTATATTTATAGGTTCATAGGTAAGTACTAGACTATCTGCCCAAAGGCATTTATAAGCCTAACCAGAATGTGTTGGCTTTCACCACCCCCTTAGATTAGTTCCCTGTGCCTCTATCCAGCAGAGCCATTGAAGTGATCCCTGGGGTAAACTTTCTTTTTCCCATCCACTCGTCAAGGTTTCTCTTGAAGAGGGTTAAAGAGGAGCTCTGCCTAATGTAGACTGGAATCTTGTTCCAGAGCATGAGAAGTCTCTGGGACAGGAATCTGTCCCTCCAGCACGTCCTGTTTATTGTTGTGGTGAGGTTTAGATCCCTAGAGTGTGTGTCTCGAGGGGATTTGGTTTTCTTTAAGTGGAGCATGTCCATCAATTCTGGGTTGGACATGGCCTTGTATGTCAGGCAGAGATCACCTCTGAGTAGGCAGTATGCAACTGAGTACAGCTGGAGTTTCTTCAGTCGAGCTGCATAGGGCATCCGTTTGAGGCCAGTAATCCTCTTGGTGAGGTACTTCTGAGGTCTTTCCAGCTGTTGCAGGTGTCTTGTAAGGTACATCCCAAATGGGGCATTGTACTATGTGATGGGTCTGATGAGTGATGTGTAGAGGGACACAATAACCTCTTTTGTTCTAGATGTGAACCCTTTTGTGATTAGGTGGGCCACACGGAAGGATTCTCTAACCACTTTGGCAATGTGATTATCAAAGGAGAGATTACTATCCACTTGGGTCTCCAGATCCCTTATTACATCTTCTGTATTTAGGGGGCTACCACCTATGTGGTAGTTCATGGGTACTTTGTTTTTTCCAAAGGGGATGACTATGCACTTTTTGGCATTTAGCTTGAGGCCATGATTTTGACACCAGGTATCCGTCTTAGTGAGACCTATTTGGAGGATGTCTGTGTCAGCTGGAGAGTCAATTATAGCCCCTAGTTTGCAGTCATCTGCAAACTTGGTCAGCCATAGTCCTCCTGTGCTTGCTTCTACCTCTGAAAAGTATATACCGAACAGGAGGGGTCCCGGGACTGAGCCCTGGGGCATGCCACTTGTAACCGGTTTAGAGTCGGATCTAGAGCCCACAACTCTTACCATGTGGGTTCTGTCCATGAGCTAGTTGGCAACCCATCTCGTGATGTAGGGGTTTAAGTTCAGGCTGGTGAGCTTGTCTATAATACCAGAATGGGGAATGGTGTCAAAAGCCTTTGCGAGGTCTAGGTAGGCTGTGTGGACCACCTTTCCCTCACCTATAACCTTGGTAATGGTCTCAAAGAAGTCCACCAGGTTTAGGAGGCATGATCTTCCCTTAACAAAGCTGAATTGGGTAGGGTCCAGTGTTTGGAGGTTCCCAATGTCTCTGTTAATGAGTTCCATGATGATGCGCTCCATAGCCTTGCAGACCAGGCTAGTCAGGCTTATAGGGCAATAGTTCCCGGGGTCTGTTGTGGCTCCAGCTTTGGGGAGCAGGATAACCATTGCTGTGCACCACTCTATGGATATGTAGCCTGTGGAGAGGCTGTGTTTGAACAGTGTGTTTAAGTGAGGGGTTAGTTCATTTTGGAGCTCGTGTAAGACGCAGCCTGGGACACCATCTGGTTCCATTGATGCTGTGTTTTTGGCTTTGGAAAGGGCTGTTTTAACCTGTGTGTCTGTGATTGCAGGGGCACTACATTCTTCTGGTATGGTTATGGGCCCTTTTGGGGGTGAGAGGGGGGTGAAGTTTGCACTGAACCTGTCTGCCAGGATGTTGGCAATAGCAGTCGGTTCAGTGTATTTTGTGCCATTCTGCACTAACTCAGAGCAGATCTGAGAGTTGTCACTCAGATTCTTGACATAGCTAAAGAATTCTTTGTGGTTATCTTTGGAGTCCTTGTCAATTTTTCTTTCAAAACTAGCCTTGGATGATTTTATGAAGGATCATAGTTTCTTGCTGATACTGATCTGGGATGTCTTCCCTTCTTGGGATTTTACTCTTTTCTGTACTAGTTTCCTCCTTCTGTTGTATAGCTTGTTTATGGCAGGGGTCCATATATTTATATGGTCCATTTATATATATGTTAGTTTATAAAAGAAAACTATGAGTTTATTGACTACCTACTCATTACTAGAAAATGTCAGTTTACTGCAGGGTGTAGAAGCTAGCTTTCTCACTTGTTACTGAGGCAGTAAAGAAACCATAAGATGAGATTCAATCTACTGGAATCCTATGCCTAATACTTCTATCTTTGTATTTTTGCATTCTGAATGACATGTTAGCCTGTTTGCTAGCTTGTATAGTAAGAAATTTACAAAAAATCACAATCAGTTATAGTTCAATTTGCTTACAAGTGTTTCTCCAATTCCCATTTCTACTAAACAAGCATTATTTATTGATGTGAAAATATTTTACATGGTGGGCAATGTCTGCTCAACCTCTTCTGCTATGTGACAGTCTTACACTCCTCCAAATAATTAACTGCCTCTGGGGTCACAACATTTCAGTGATATATTAGACAATGAAGTAAATTCACCAAGTGTCATTTACAGAGGGCTTGACAATCAGCCAAAGACATTTTAAACAGGTTGTACAGCTACTTAAATTATTTTATTTTATTTTTTTCTTTTCTTTTTTCCCCTGCTGTTTTCTAGACATGGACTATGTTTTATTCTGGCCACAGCTGCATGTTGAAAAAGGCATTTTCTATTGTCTTTCCCCCTTCTATGGTATTGTAGCCCTTCTAATGAAATAAAAACAATAAAACATGTCAACATTTCCTTTTTATATGTGCTAGACAGTTCTCCACTCTGTTCCCATATACAATTCTGATGATGATGATGGTAATAATAATCTTCTTCTTTCGGCTTTTCCTAGTTAGGGGTCACCACAGCAGATCACCTGTCTGCTCATGATTGGCAGTGGAGTTTTACAGTGTCGAGTTGCCAGCCCGGCACCCATCCTTCCACAGAAGGTGCACACACTCATGCCTAGGGCCAATTTAGAGTTTCTAATCCAACTACAGCATGTCTTTGGGATGAAACTGGAGCACCCGGAGGAAACCCACGTGACCACAGGGAGGACATGCAGACTCCACACAGAAGGCACCCCAGCCGAAAATTGAACCGGAGAACCTCTTGCTGTGAGGTGGCAACGCTTACCACTGCACCACCGTGGCTGCCCGATGGTAATAATAATAATAATAATAATAATAATAATAATAATAATAATAATAATAATAATAATAATAATAATACTCCGGAGATAAAGCTGGTCCAATGATCAGTTGCATCAGGATGCACTCAAGCAGCATATTCTGATATACAGTCATACAAAACACACACACACACACACACACACACACACACACACACACGCACACACGCACACACACACACACACGTGCACACACACACACACACACACACACACACACACACACGCACACACACACACACACACACACACACACACACACACACACACACACACACACACGCACAAACACACACTGCTGCACTTCAGCCAGTTCCATGGCACAGAGGGATAAATCCCTGACTATGGTACATGTGACACAGGTTTGATTATAGGCTCAGGAATCTGAGGCCCTGGCTGGATGCTCATCTTGATGGGAAGGGAGTGCACTTGGGTATGCCTTATAGATGGTCACTATTAGGGATTGGGTATACATAGGGGACATTTCCTTTGGCTGTTAGTGACATTGACTGAGTCAGCACCAAGGCGGTATAATATGCCAGTATGTCCCATTCCACATCTAGCTTTGGATGTCATGAATGGATGCAAGAGGAGGGAAAGTTAGGGAAAGGAAAGGAATGAAAGGAAAGGGAAGGAAAGGAAAGGAGATGAGAGGAGTGGAGGGGAAAGGAAAGGAAAGACACTCCGCGGCAACAATATGAAGCTGCCACAAGTGGCTCAATCTCATCTCTGGTCCTGAGCAAGGGTCCAGTACACCTCGTGGAGGAGGATTGGGCCCTAGAGCAGCTGATGTGCAGCTACAAGGAGCCACAAAATGAAAGGAAAAAACAAACAGTTGGCATTCTATTTTTTCAGGCTGAACTCTAGTCTTTACTAGACATTTCACAGTATAGAAAGTGACTCTCCCCAGCAAGGCACTGTTATCCTTGAGAAATATGATGACATTAAGGAAGCCAGAAATACTTCCTCACTTTAAGTTTAAATTGTTTATGGCAACCCATTACTTGTCTGTATAGTAAATATTTTCACAAGATAGAACTTAGAGACAAAGTGATACCAGTCTGTAAAAAATGTTATTACTTGCAATATAACATAGATTATTTACAAACTCAGTGATGTTGGTTACTGCCTAAATCACTGCTTGACAGAATTTACACACATTTTTGGTCCTTTTCTTTCTCCCACTGTTTCCAGCTGAGCTCCCCCAGGTGTCCCCAGTGCTGGGGACTCATTTTCCAGTCCCCTAGGGTAGGCGAATCAATGTTAGCCACACACTACCACTCTTCCAACTGCTTCCTTCGGCACCACTTCCACCTTTTGCCTTGGCTCCATAAGATCCTAAGGACTTTATGCGTCTACATCTTTGAAGTGACAAGGCACTTACACATTCCTGTCGACTTTCGTCTGCCTCTTTCTCCAGTACCATACATATTAAGTTAATCTATGCATTTGGGATTACCTGACGTGTCTGCTAGTGCCTTTTGTGCTGGGCATTGTGCTTAGGAACTGTGCTTTTTTTCGATTTAATCTATGCATTCGTTATAGGTCTTCTGCAGCACAACATATCCGATTTTAACAGTCCTTATCAGAACTAAAATTATTCTGTCTGCATTCTTTCAAAGATGGAATCTTCAGAAATATGTCGGGGTTTTACAGCTGACTGATTTTTATTCTTTGCTAATGCCTTTTCTTGGGATGCCACTGCTTGGGTGGGGTTAGGAGGGTGCCTTAATGGTTAAGGTGTTTGCCTTACAAACACAAGGTGCAGGGTTTGAGTCTCACAAGAGATAATTGGTTAAGCTTAAAATGGCTCACAAGGGCAGTTAGCTTGGTACGAAACTATGAATTTGTATCTCACATTATCCTGGTAACACTCATTGCTGTTTTTCTTTATATCATATCATACGATGCCTCCAGTTTAAATTCCGGCATGTTCCTGATGTTACTTTACCTTCAGCTGTTTAAAGCTTTTCTGGACTTTAATTTCTAGGAAGTATTTTTTTTTTTTGCATTTTCCAACATGTACTTTAAGTTAGCATTTTTTTAGACCTTTCCACCAGACTTGACAAAGTTCATTTAATTCCTTTTATGCTTTCTTTTACATTAGCTCTGTTATTTAGCTGTAGGTAAAAGTAGCATATTTAATTGGAAATAAACTACATTGTGTCATGGTTGTCTGAGACCAAGCATGACTACAAAAGATTGTAGAAAAAAGTATTGTCTGGGCAGCCTTACCTCCTACATCCCATTTCTTGGAGACCCTGCACTCCCATACTTAATGTCACAAACACT
>NC_056751.1:693861217-694007655 GCF_019279795.1 Protopterus annectens
TCATTTATTACATGTTATTTGCCCTCTTAGCAGGGCTGAAGGGCAGTTTACACAAGATTCCAGCTTGACACTTATCATGACTGTGAATACAGATACCGAAATATTCAGATCCATACCAATCAACCTGCAGACAATGAGTATAGGAACAAAGGTCCTTGAAATAATGAATACCCAGTTAAACATCTGCACATCTAATTAGCATAACGTATAAATACAGACTAGCACATGACTCTTCACATTTGCTGTAGGAATGCGGGATACTGCTCAGAAGCATGTGTTTAGAAAACCAAGAGTGACAAAAATTATGTAAAAACATAAGCACATTGTCGAGGCAGTGTAAAATCTGTACACTTTGTTGAACTGTATTGCAAAATTCTACCACACAAGGTCATTTATTTTTGCTTTAGAAAAAGGGAGATGCAAGAAGTGTGTCCTCTTTCTTTAAATTATTGTTGCCACTAGTTGTTTTGGCCATGTAGTGCTGTTTTCTGTGTACTAGACAGCTTCAAAAAATCAGATGTGATGAGGGAGATGCAGAAGACTGTGTGAAGGGGGAATTAAGTCTGAAAATAGGGACATAACTCAAAAACTAGGGACATCCTAAATCAGGCCTGAAAATAGGAACATTCCTCTAAATCAGGGATGGTTGAGAGGTCAGTTCAGATCCCCTACCCATAATCCTTAAATACATGTTGTGGCTGGACACAGAATGATTTCGAATCTCCATGCCCTTTATCTGTTACTGGACACTCCTTAAATTAACAAACAATTAAAAAACAATGTTTCCTCTTTGCCCCATTTTCTTAAATGTTTTTTTCTTGCTTAGTGTTACTCCTTTGAACACTTTGACCACTGGAAGTCCTAGTTTGAGCCTCAATTCCAACTTGCACTGACTGTGCACTCCTCTGTTTCACGCATTCACTTCATACAACTATACGTTATTACATCTCATCAATAAATCTTGCCAGCAAGTAGTAGGAAGCATTCATAATCAACAAGTAACAACTATAAAATCCAAACTGCAACTGACATATAATAAACGAAAAAGAAAGAAGGAGAGAGCGAGTGAAAGAGAAAGGCTTCAGATTAGAAAATAAATGGGAGGTAGAGCTGAAAAACGAAAAGAAAATGTATTTTTTGTGTGGATAATAAACTCAACTGTTGCCATTTGTGGGTGTTTATGGTATAAAAAGGCATTGAAAACATGCATAAACTGCCACGTATCTTCAGTTGCTGCCACAGTAAATATCTTAAAAAAGAAGAGACATGGTAGTATGAGAAATAAAAGGAAGGAATTATTATAAGGATCTTTTACAATAAGATTACAATGTCCGGAAATAAAGTTTCATAATTAAAACTCTCTTTCCATATTCATGCATGTATATAAATACAAATGTTTGTATCTCTGTATGTGCATTTTATATATACAGTATATCCTGCTCTCCTGGTTAGCTTTACTCAGATTACTTTTCTCCAACTCCTATAGCCACTTTGCTTTCCCATCGTTTTGTACATTATCCCTCCTCCTCATACGGCACTAATTTCCTAAACTCTTACTTTTACTCCTTCTCTCACACCCCCCCCCTCCCACTAACTACACTTCCTCCTCTGTCCATTTATCTTCCTGCTCATGTCCATAATTTCTCTTTTCATAGCTCTCTTATTATTTTTAAGTTACGTTCTACTTGCCTGTCTGCAAATTATTATTAAACTGAAAAACAAAACCAACGTCTTTTCACACCACTGGAAATGTGTTCTAGGATAGGAAGCACTGCCACGCGTAGCACAGAAAAGTAAAAACAGTCCCAAATTTATTAAAATTCGTTAAAAACAGAATCAGTTAAGTGCTTTCATCAATTTCATTGACTTCTTCAGAACATCTTAACAACTTCTCCTAAAAATTTATATATGCTGTGCAATTAATTCTCCAATTAAACAATTACTGGCAGAGTTACCTTCTTAAAGTGCACCAGTGCCATAACCTTTTTCCTTGTAAAATTCCACTCAACAGTCACCATTAAATATACAGAGAGCTTAATATATCATTACATGCCATAACATTAATGGTCAATAATCTTTTCTCCACCTCACCCTTTAGCTTCTAATATAGCCTTTAGTGATATAGCATCGTTTAAACCAGGGTGTGTGGTAGAATTCAAGAGTATTTGCCATTTAGCCTCACTCTCATTCAATTTTTTAGTGATAGTATCCCCTCTAGGGTTACCCTTAATTTGTTCTATTATGGTAAATTTAAATTCTTTACAACCTTGACTGTTAGATAAATGTCTATACAGCGCGTTGGTCTCATCCTTTCTCCTTATACAATATGTATGTTCATATATCCTGTTTCTAAGACATCTATCTGTTTTCCCCACATAGTAACAGGTAAACTGTAAAACACCCTAGTTTGATGTTTTCCCTGCAGCCATCATGCTATAAATAGATTAATTGTAATTGAATGCTATTTCCTTATTCAGTAAATAGCCGATCTATGTTAATTTCTCTCTTGTTTTTCTGTGTTAAAATGTTGATGTAAGAAATATTTAAAAATATTTAAAAATCATGTAAATAAGTTAATGTATAGATGTCTTACTGTGCTGTTATAAATGTACATCATGTTTAACTTAAATGGGGAGCTTTTCTCTCCTGGACTATGCTGAAAATAGGTTTTGCCCAGTTGGACTTTTCCCATTCAACAAAGATAACACACACACACACACACACACACACACACACACACACACACACACACACACACACACACACACACACACACACACACAAAACTTAATGGACTGTGCAGAGTTCTGGAATGTGGACAAAAACTAAACCCTTTATTATTATGTTCACTTTCTCCATCACCCACAGCAAAAATCTCATTGTGTTTCCTTCAAGCAGGGAATGGAAAACAAAGCAACTGTAAGCAGAAAGGTATTTACAGTTCATTATTAAAACTGCTGGTTGGTAAAACAAGAACTTCAAGTATAACATGACTGGGTGGTTACCTATCATTCTTTTAACATACCTACTTCTTACCCTACAGGTATCAACAAAACCTTCATTTATTCACTGCCATTTACCTGTCACTTTTAAAAAATGTTTTCTGCCAAAAAGATTACAATACTTAGTCTCAGATTTACAATGTATGCGTGGCATAGCATTTCGCATTATTTTTCTAGAATGCATATCATACAATAGATCTTACTTAGAATTTAAAAATGTTATATGACACTCATTATGTGACCTAGAAATTAGCTATGTTGAAAGGCAGGAGCTGAAATATTTAACATAAATTTATTTAACGTAAAAGAGTATTTTGGCAGAAATACCTAACAAAGTATTTCTAAGGAGTACTTATAGACAATGCATATTTAATTTTTATAGTGGGATTCTTTATTATATTTGCTCTCTACATTTGCAGCACATCTCTTTAGTACTTGACCAAAATAATTGAGATGCTAACAAATTTCAACCATCTCCTCCAGCAAAGTCTTACTACTGAAATCACAATAAATAAATCCAGCCAAGATGTATTTACAATACACATGTATTATAATAACAATGTCTTGGTTGGATTTAGCTATTGTTATTTGAGTGGTGACATTAACAGCAGGTAGCCTGACTGTACAGAATGAAAATAGCATTGCAAATGCGAGAAAAATATTATTTTTAAATCAGAACCAACAAACTCAGATTAACATCTAGTTCACATGTTCATAGGCACTTTCTAGGGTACTGGTGTGTGAGGATCTTAAGAAGTATTCCTATGGTGATTATTAGCCCTTATATATTACATTAATATCCAAAGATGGGCTGAAAAGTATATTTTGGGGTAATTACATCTCTCCCCTATCCATGAGGACAAGTGATTCTAAACTGGAGGTGAGTTTGCAATTCCCTATTCCTCCAGATTGCATTTCAATAGAGTAGTTTTATGTATACTAGAAGACAGGACTGGTATTCTCTGTCAGAAAGCATTCAGTTCGCATTTAATAGAGAATTTTTCATATTAAATGTGAAAGCATGCCGTAACTGTTAAGAAAGAGTACTCCAAAATAACCAAAGTGGGCATCTAAAGCAAAACTATTTAAACACAACTGCATTTACACTTTTACATCTGTCTACTCAGGTTGTTTCTCAGAGAGCAACTGTTAAATGTATCTTGCTAAATTCAGAGACAGACAATAAAAGCCCAAATATAGTTCATCAAGCTACATTGATGATTTTGTTTACTGTTTCTGAAGAATATAAATCTCTTATTCAGCCTGCAGAATACTGGTTTTGAATGATCATGAGATGAACAGTATCATGGAAGAGTAAAATATGTGACTGCTAATGCGTATCTATCTCGTATCTGTTAAACAGGAGTACAAAAGGTGACTGTTTTCATTTTTAGGGGTGTAGGTAGAGCCATTGAATCGAGAGAGATGGGGACAGTTAACACGGTACCCCAACCCTATGTAGAAAAGGGGAAAAAGTGCACTGATGAGGATGATGACGATGATTTACAAAAAGAATATACAACCACAAGTGTTATATTTCGCAATGCCAAAAGGATTCTCCAGAGCTGATTCTGGAGTAACACTTACTGAGAGGACAACAAAAGATGCCAATGCTTTAGGCTATTTAAGAAGCTAACACGTACAACACTTTCTTTATTTCATATGGTGACACTGGGAGCCTGGGTAGCTGTATCAGTGGCACACTGCCCAGTGCTATGGTATAATGCCCAATACTATTGTATAATGCCCAGTATTATGTTATAATGCCCAATACTGTGGTATAATGCCCAGTATCATGGTTTAATGCCCAAAATCTGTGACAGTTTGCTTAAGTTTAAGGAAAATTGAGAAATAAGGGGGATTTAACAACATTAATAATTATTCAGTGAATAAATTATAAAATTATTAAAAAATAGTCTTTTATTTCTCTAAGTCATGCCAACTATTTTTTAATGATTTTACAATGTACTCCCATTCTATGTATGTGTTACAATAATTCCCAAACACAGTCAATGTGTTTGGGAATAATTATGACACATACATAGAATGGGAGTACATAAATATACAGCACAACAGTAAGAAAGCAAAAACACCACTGCATAAAAGAGCACTTGTGTTTTAGCACTAGAAAAGTTGTAAACA
Source organism: Protopterus annectens (assembly GCF_019279795.1). Taxonomy (NCBI): domain Eukaryota; kingdom Metazoa; phylum Chordata; order Ceratodontiformes; family Protopteridae; genus Protopterus; species Protopterus annectens. The sequence continues at coordinate 693,866,362 of NC_056751.1, forward strand.
AAGAAACATTTCATTTAACTTAGCAATGCTGTATTTAACTTGCTTTGGAGAAATGATTTGTATTTATAATCCCCAAAAGTTCTTAAAAAATGCATAACTGTGCATTAAGAAAAAACTGTAGTCTCTCTACAATAATGCAATTGAAACCTGGAGTCTGGTAGAACATATTAAACATTAAAGTATGTAAATGCCTTTCATGTAGAACTGATTGTGTAACCTGGAAACAAACAATAAGGCCTTAAAGGAAATAGACATCATAGACTTCATGTGTGTTCATGGTCACGCCATAAAGAACCTTACAGTCTGTTAACATTTTTGTAATGTATAATAAACACACTCTTGAATTTATCTGGTTAGTATATTTATTTGTTTAAATTAATTAGTTTAGGTAACAGAAATTTATATTTCATATTGTTCTGATGTAAAATAGTCTTTCTGTCATAGCTGATACATGCTTTTATGGTACTACAAAATCATGTTTTCTCTACCACCTCTTGATGTGAAGTAATGAGCATTTTTAAATCATTAAAGACTTATCCATACCATAAGTTGTGCTTGTCCACTCATCCAGAGATTATTATTATTACTTAAAATGTTGTTGTTGTTGTTAAGGGCTAATTCTTTATGGGAATGTAAGCCTAGGCTTCTAAATATCCTCATGGATGAATTGCCTAGTAATTACCCATGAACCCATGAGCCTGTATGTATTGTGGTTTGTCTGGAAAGCAGAACAGGAAGTAAAATGATATCATGTATGTCAGCTAAATAATAAATTACCAGCTAATATCCCTTTCCACCCACTGGAGTGGCCTGAAAAGCCAAGGGCTGGACTACAAGTAGACTGACACAAGATTTGCAAAAATGTTTTTACTTTTTTATACATGTTCATCTCAAGTATAAGGATTTATGTTCTCTTTTCCTTGTGCCACGTCTCAAAATAAAATAATTTCAGAAAGTTGTAAAAAAATAAGTTTAGCATCTTAATACTGAGCTCAGTTGTGTATGTGCCTAACTTTTATTTTATTGCCCTTTGCACAGATTACCATATACTGCTACCACTTTAATGAATAGTCTCAAATTACTTAAAGCTTAGCTTGCGGGGTATTAAAATATCAGAAAATAGTCTGTATAATTAATCCAGTGTTAAATAAAACTCATATCTCTTAAACAGTTAAACCTGGCTGTTTAATTCATTTTACCTGGTATTCTATATCACTTTTGGAGACAGAGAGTTTATTTCTGTAAAGCTGACAACCTCACTTTTATTATTATTATTATTTGAGTGGCATAATGCTTTTCTATGTCTTTTTACATATATTATAGCCACATGCTTCCAGACAATAAGAAAAAGAAAGAAACTGACACTTTTTCTGGAAGTGCTTAATTTATAACGCTTGCTTTACAACCATTATCTGCGTGCTCTGCGAAATATTTGATGGCTATTTATTTTTACTTAATGTAATGTAATTATATGGTTTGAGAAACATAACATAAACATTGCACAGTTTAATGAACATATAATTGCACAGTTTAATGCACATAAGTCTACCAGTGGGCATGTTTCCAAACAGAGTAGTTCCACAAGAAGAAAATAATTGTTTTGTAAAAATTAGCTTCTCTTTTAATTATCTTTATCATGTCATATATGTCACTCCCATTTCATCATTCTTTCCTTACACAATACAATAGTTATACCATCTTTCTAATTCCTTAATATCCTTCTCTGTTTGACTGGGTTGACTGGGTGGGATGCTCTACTACAAGTTATAGCCAGCATTTTCCCCCACTTTATTACCTGCCTTTCCTTCCTCATTCTCGAACAAGGCACCTGAACTGCCTTTAGATACGTGCATCTGTACTTGGTATATCAGGTGACAGGTACAACAAGGTGCACCAGGTGCATTGCAATACCAGCATGTCCCAGCTGGCAGCAGTTTATTAATTTGTTTAGACTTACACATGGTTCCTTTTCTTATGAACATTTTCCTTCCAACCACAGGAAAAATAATCCTTTCTTTTATCCCTGCAAGCCACTTGACCAACGCTGTTCATTGCTCCCCTTTAAATCCCCTTGATATTACCCTTCTGTTTGCTGATCCTTAGTCAAGAAAGGATGCAAGCATTACATTCTTTACATGTTGCTAGACTCCATGTAAATATAAATCTGCAGTCAGTAATTATTTGCCCTTTTTTCATAAGTTTCCCTATTTCTCCTCACTCCTGCCCACCTTGTCTATGGAATTAATTTCCCTACACTTGCATTTTATGAGAATGGTATAACCCAAATACGTTGGTCTTATAAAATGAGTAATCACTTGGCCTTTTTTCAGACTGTCACTCTAACCACTTCTGACAATACTAGTCCTCTAAAATCATGGGGACTTGCTTTCACTCTGTATTTCTACTGCCGACATTTGAATTAGAAGACAATAGGGTGTTAGCCTGTTACCGCTGAGTCCCACATGCAAGAGAGAGCTGCACCCTATTCTTGTTACATGTGGTACGAAAAGTGCAATTGCCTGTTTACACTGCACAAGGTGTCATTTATGACTTGTTTTATTTGTTTTCTGGGATGCTTAACCTTTACAATATACCACAAACTTCATGCCCTCCTCACTATTAACAGCATAAGAACTGTCAATAAACATAGCCAAACTCCTCCCCCACCCCAATGTAGCCTTTTCCGCAGTTTACCCAAACCGTGTGTAGTTTAGGGGATCATTAGCCACAGATTACTAATGGCCTTTCAATGCTTTTACTTCCCTTATAAAATTAATAATAAAGTGAAATTGGATATTATTTAGGATTGCAACACATTGTGTTGTAGGAGCAGGGATGACAGATCACAGTTAACACAGATTTAACGCATGCAAAAAACGAGGGTCACCATTTCTCTCTGCTCCATTCTTACTGCTCCTCTTTTTATTTCTGGAGAAGTACAACAGAGAATAGGCAATGGTCCTCCCCTTCCTCTCTCATTTTGGTATACCTGGACTCAGAATACCCTCCAAATAGTTGCTGACTAGGACGTCAGTACTGTCCTCTTAGTCAGCTTTGACCAATCACTCGGCTTGTAATCTGTTTGCATGAGGTTCCACTGTTATAGACCATCTGCATGGACTTAGGGAGCTGGTCTATAACCCTACCACAGTCTTTCTTGTGCATTCTCCTCATTTCCTGTTATGAAGAGTCTGCATGAATCTCTGCATATATTCCTTTCCATCCTCCTTTCTCTCTTACTGCCTGGTCATTATTTCTCCCTTTCTTACTCTTCACGTTCCCAACAGTAATCTGCAGAACAAGTATGGTTTCATTACTGTTCTTTCAACCTCTCCACATACTCGCTGCTGGGCACTTCAGCTACTAGAACTTTGGCCTTTTGTAGCAAAGCTGATGGCCACCTTTAACAAAAACAACTTTAGTCAATGGTCATTTTTTGCACCATATGAATTGTACTTAAAGACAAGCTACCAGGTAGAATGGTGATTTCTGCTTCTCCTTCCCACTCTGTATATTCAGCCAGTACAGGCCCATGGGTGATAGTCTCTTATAAACAAAGACTGTGAGGGTGTTTTGTCCCATATTTCTTTAGCAACTGCCGCTAGATAAATGTTTTCTCTTCTTCTGTCTTCTCAAAATAGATGGTTTTATTTCTCTTTTTTGAGAAGCTAGTTCATTTTGTATATGAATAATAATGCTGTCCCGGAAGAACAGAACATCTTCCAGATCATTCGCTTTCATTGCTAATCTAGTTTACTTTTTAACAGTGCAGTTCAGTTTCTTTTGTTTTCTTAGTACAATTCTGTATAAGTGCAGTCACTGAGTTTCTTCTGTGAATATATGGCCTTTGGTTGTGTTTTTTAATTGTGCTTTACTGAACTTTTTTCACTGTGTGCTTTTGTCACCCTAATACTATATTCCATCTAAAATTTTGTTATAGGAGGAAAAAGTAATATAACTGTACATCTTTTTAAATAAAATCAGTAATTCAAAGGCCAGTAGTAGAAATTACACTTCTAAGATACAGGTCTCATCTTTTTAGAAGACAATACAATGCAGTACAATACTGTATATGCAGATCTACCAATCTATCTATATTTATGTGTGCGTGTGTGCGTGTGTGTGTGTGTGTGTGTGTGTGTGTGTGTGTGTGTGTGTGTGTGTGTGTGTGTGTGTGTGTGTGTGGCTTCCACTATGAGTGGTTGAAAGCAAACACACTGAGGATCGGAATCCTGGGACTGCATTCACTGAAAACATCTTGCCAAAAAACACTTTTTAAACTGTTTTTTGCAGGAGTCAAGCCCCCCCCTGCACCCCCTGATGTGGGGCCAAGTTCCCCACACCACCCAAACTTATACATACCAATGCTGAGGTCACAAGAAGGAGGAAATTTCTCCTAAAATGGAATCACTTCTTGCACAACTCACTAACCATAATTTCCTATGGAGGAAGTACAATCGTTGGCAAGTTGAAGCTCGGCCAGTCTAAGCTCACAAGGTCAAGAATCATCCACCGGCAGGATAACAATATATATGGACAGAGAAATATACAACAACACACACACACACACACATCACTAGTGAAAACAGATGACCCTAAAAACAGCAGGTATATCAGTCTGAACTCATCAAAGTGTGATAAAAAGATCTTGAATGGGCATTTGTCTAAAATTACTGCTTTATACTTTCTTGGGCTAACAAGCACCTTGTAGTCCTCACACTCTCTTTTGCTTAAAATAATCAAGGCTGATACTATTTGCAAAAATGGCACATATCTGCCTTCTTTTCTACTTATTTTAAACAAATCTAGAGGAAATCAGCATTTAGGGAACATTCTGTTTGAATTTGATTCAAGTGTTTGTGTTTTGGCAGTAGCGTTAATTCTCTGTCAAAACGGGAATGGTAGCAACTCTGGAGTCAGACTACAAAAAAGAGTGAATGATTACCCTGGAGTCACACTACAGAAGTATTAAAAAAAGAAGAAAAAAAAAAACAATTTCCCACTTTCTACCTTTGGTAAGCATTTTAAATTATATACATTTGTTGTGACCTTTTAATGCTCTGGAGAAATATTAGCTAAATAATTGTATTTCAGTGAAATTCTGATCTAGGCAGTGCCCTCTTCTTATGAGTCATTATATATTTAGTAAACAGGGAGTTTCTGTTGGATGCAAACATTACTAAGTAAAAAAGTTACTGTGGAGATGGGGCTGGTTAAACAATAAGCATCAGCACTTTTGTTTTTCTATGGCATTTGTTGTTTTTAAAAGATTATAATCCTGTATGATAAGTGCTGTCAGATGACTAAGCTCCATTCTAGTCCAATCTAATCAAAAAGCATGAAACAAATCAAATTTCTGTAGGGGATAATGTTGCCTTCCTTTCAAAGTGCATGCACAACTGTGGTACACTTTACACTACTGAATAAACTCAGTTACCGTCTCATGCTGGCTCAAGCTCAGACAGTCTCTCCGTGCTTCACAGGTACGTGGTCTGAGAGCAAACCCCTGATTTTAGGCATCACTGATAGCTGGAATTTGGTAGAAGCTTGCTGGGCATTATTCAGAGTATAATAAACTTCAGGGAGCCATCTTCATCTATATAATAGTGAAACGTACCTCACTAGTTACTCATCTGTTCTCAAATTTATATTTTATTGGTAAGGATGCTTGCCTCGGTTTAGAATACCTGAAGCACATTCACAAAATAAAGGCTAAAATAATACTTTTATAAGTGTTTTTTGCAGGGGGGAGGAGTCCCCCACACTCCCCTTGAACCTACATATACCAACTCAATCAATACACCAATTTGAAGACGTGAATACTTCCACTGAAAAGGTCACCACTGCTGGATGAACATGCTGGCAGTAATTTCCTGTGGAGGAACTCTTATTGGTGACGGGCTGAACCTTAAGCAACTGAATCTTGAGAGTTCACTGTTCATCCCCTCATAGGTTATCAGGTCAGATATAATAACAATGCACATATGGGTACTTAATTTTGTTGCAAAAATATGATGATGAAAACTCATTTTTCACAAAAATTTGGAACACAATTACTAAGAGCAGTGAACAGTTTAAATAGTCAAATACACAAAACAAAAAAAATACTATAAAAGTCCATCATGTAAGAAAGCAAAGTGTAATTTGCTGGTAAAGATTCTCTTTATAAATGTCATCATGGTTTAACTGTCCATAGTCCACATTATTTGCATACTAAGGTCTGATTTAGACTTTTTATGATTTCAAGATGTCTGCCCAGTGATCGCAAGCAATCTGGCACCTCAATAACTGCAGACCAAACGTTCCTGGGCAGTTAGGTCTTAAAATGTCAACAGGGAATTGGGTAAGGGAGTTTCTGATCAAGTACACACGTTCCAAACACCAAGAGTTAGAATGAATGATTTACTTCTTTTAGGTAGTCACACTGCAGTAATGACTTCATTACATACACTTGGGGACATATACCTCCTTATTAAATGCTATAACAAGGCTTGTACATTATTGGCTGCTTATTCCTTGCTTTCCTCTAATGGTGCTTCAGCAGTGCTGAAAGCTATGCCCCTCCCCTTCCTTTCAAAGTAAGATGGCCTCTCCATTTCTGTTCCTTCCTTCCATTTTATAGCATGTCGTCTGACAGCCAGAAAACTGCTTAAACTATGGCTGCCCATGGCGTATTCAGGTGCTTTGCCTTGTTATTACAGACTGCCTTGTCAGATTTAGAGGTTGAAAACTTGGTCACAAAAATAATTTAGTTTCTTTTACCAGGCTTTTATTATTGCATTTATATTGACAGTCTTCAAGGTAAAAAAGACAAGCTGCCAGAGAAAATATTTTTTTTAGTAACAATGAAGTTTGAAAACAAAATGTTGATCAAATTATAGTGTTCCTATTAGTAAATTATTCTCTTTAGTTATGATTTACCCCCACACAGTCAGAATTTATCACTTCCCATTTTTGTTTTCCCATATATATAACCACTTGCTTTTGGCAGTAAAGATGTTATTTATTTATTTATTTATTTATTTAGCATTTGTTGACCGGGAATGTCCGACTAGGTTCCACAGAGCCTGTTTTCAGCGGAGGCCCGGGGAGAAATGCTCCAGATGCATGTCTTTGGAATGTTAAATGTATAAAAAAGTTTACACTAAAAGTTACATGATTAAGATATCATTTTGCTAAGCAAATGTGTTTGTGCTGTATAGTACCTTTACCTTACATGTATATCTATATCTATATATGGTTGTCATTCACTGCATTAAATTGGCAGCTTGTCAACAGTGTGAATGACTCAAAAATCTGTTTCAGTTTTTTGTTCAGTGAAACGTTTCAATTTTGTATGAATGGAACATTGACTGCATGCAGGTTAGGTAAATCTTGGTTTGGTGAAGTTAAGACTGAAACCTTCTGATATTATGAAAGTGCCAGTATTAAGGTATAGGAATGTTTGTACGAGTGAAGGCTGTTTAATGTTTGAGTAGGGTAAAATGAGGGAATAGCTGTAGTGAAGTGCGTGCATGTGTGTGTGTGTGTGTGTGTGTGTGTGTGTGTGTGTGTGTGTGTGTGTGTGTGTGTGTGTGTGTGTGTCTGTTTCTGGCTGAGCTATCTGGATTAATGTTAGTGCTGTTATAAGGTTTTTGAAAGGTAAAATACCAGATTAGGATTAGGAGCAACATTGGGTTTAGGATTAGCAGGTAACTGTAAAGTGGCATGGGGGGGTGATGATAATATTAACTAATATTTAAACGAGTATAACCTAAGACAGAAAACCATATGGACTAGGCTTAGAATGTCTATTTGGGGCCTTCTAGGTCAATATATTAGGTTTGATAGCTGACATGAAGTGTCTTTAACTAGGGAATCCAAGACTTGCAAGTGCATTTAAAATGCACGACTAAAATTGAACAAATGAGCTGCAACACTAATGTTTTGTCTCATAACTTATGGTGATCTTGAGTATCTACTGCTTGGAGACTCATTTCTGTTTGTCCATCAGTTAAACCAATTTCTGCAATAATCTACTTAAATCAAGTTGTGAAACCTAAAAAAGAGACACTCAAATCTACTGCCTATAGCAGCATATCTCAAATGTGGTCCCCATCTCTAAGGATCAAAGTATTTAATAATATATAGCAAATGTCACTGAATCTCATCTGGAAATGAATTCTAATGACACTTGTAAATCCTAGTGCTGCCATAAAACTTTATTTGGCATCATATGTCTGATATGTTATAGATTAGTGGTGCTACTGTTTCAAAGTTCATAATGGATATCCTTACTGAGAAATATATAAACTCCCTACTAATTTGGAAATCCAAGCTTTGTGTTTTCGATTTGGGCACTCACTTTTTGTTACCTTGTTTTGATATTCCAATATCCTAGTCTGTATAAAACCATTTTTCTGCCTTACATTTGTACATACTGGTTTGAATCGCATCCTTCATGCTCCACTGCTTATCATTATGATAGTGTATTTGATATCCTAAGAAACCTGGAAATTAAACTGAAAGTTTTCCCAAAACAGGAAATGTTGCTGAAAGAACAAATTATTTTTTTATTTGCTTTTTACTGATTTTTTTTTCTTGTGAGCAGTAATTGACTAAGTCCAGTTGAGTCCATGACTTTTTTGGGTCATCCATTGAGTACAAGTTCAAATAAACTATCAAAATATCCCTTCAGAATACAACTCAAATAAAGGATGACAAACACCTTAGTTTTAATTCTATTTTTGCTAGCTGTGCTATAATCAGAAACAAGAATATTATATCAAAGTTATGACTAGATTAATAGATAATAGTTTATCTCAAATGCAATTTTCATATATAATTGTTGAATCCTTCACAAACTTGTTTGGTAAGCCCCATAGATTATATTTAACAATTTGTGGTAGGAAGAGAAAACCCAGGATAAGTTCTAAGATACATCATCATGGGGAACCCCAAAAGAAAAAAAAACATAGTCTAATCCACATTCAATTTATTGAAATACAACCTTTATCAAGAATGCACAAAATGAAGTCATGCACCCCATTATTCTCAATATTTCTTGTAGGAGGCAGAGCATAAACATCTGCCCATAGAGGACACAATGCCATTTATACACCTTAATGTTAGAAATAATCCTAAACATAAATCTTTCTGATTATCTAACTGTGCTGCCAACCTTAACATCATCACCAACCACATCACCAAATCTGACATTTAAGCCATTAACCTGTGCACAATATTAACCTTTGACATTTGACATTTCAATTAGCTTATCAACTAAATCCAAGCAAAATATGTCATCAACCCTGCTTGCAGTTAGACCATCATTAAACAACCTCCCTCTGAAAGATCCCTATCAGCATTCATGATGTATTCTCCATATTATGCAATCCATTTGCTCAATTTTAAACAATGGGCTGTAAAAGTGAAATTTTAGCTTAGTTTCATAGTTTTAACTATTTTTTTTTTGTTAAAAGCTAATGATGTTATGACCCAGAGCCACCATAACTTCTAGAATATTAGGAGTCATTATTTTTCAGATTAACCTGATCCATTACTATGGTTTAGTTACAACAGAAGCAAACCAGAGCAGCTATGTGTAGCTAATGTGTACATTTGCATTATTAATACATTTGATTCTGTGCCATATAAGATGACAGAGCAGAAATAAAGGAGAATAAGCAATCTGGAAAGTTAGCATGAAGGGAAGAAAAGCATTTAAGGTTGGGCGTCCATAAAATGTCATTGCTAAGTATATATCTACAGTCATTTTTTTCCTCAGGATAACATTAATTTCTGTTATTATAACACATGACACTCACTAATTTACAAATAAGTGTTGTCTAGGCATTGATAACAATGAATTGGGTCTAATAATGCAATATAGAAGGTAGCCACCACAGAGTAAACTGAAGAGATCTACTTGCAGATTAGATACAACTTGTAGCCTAGACTAATGTCAAGATATGAATGAGTATGAACTTCAGCAAGAGGAAATCCTAATGGGGTTACCAACTGTGGGATGTAGGGTTCACATCCAGTGCTGCTGATGAAAGTAAAAATGAGGAAAAAAGATAAGGGAGATTGTTACATTAAAAGTTAACTGAGGATGAGAATGGATGATGTCACAAAATGGGGAAAAATAAAACTTTGCCAGAGGAGATGCTACTGTAAAGATTTGTTTGTACTTGTTCCACTTTTAATATAGTTTATATGGCTTTGGGTGGGAGGTTGGCCTACTGGTTAAGGTGTTTACCTTACAGACACAAGGTGCAAGGTTTGATTCTCGCATCGGGTAACTGGCTAGGCTTAACATGGTCGGAAGGGGCAGGTAGCCTAGTACTAACCTATTTCCTATTTCTTTATGTAGCTGCAGTTGTAGAAGGCACACATGCTAGAGATATTTACAGCATGGACCATAAGAATGCCCTAGCTGCTCACATGAACACGATCAGACAGGGTATATTTACAGATTGTTGGGTAACATTTTAGGGAAAGACATAATAAAACTATATACCGAAGCAAGAAGCTGATTGTTTAGTGAGATGAGTGGCATATCAGGGACTGGCTCTGAATAATGGTTTTAACCTGAGTGCTTATTTAAAGATTAATAACCGATTGTATTACATACACAGATACAATTCAAGTGTGTATTTTAATGTGAAATCCTCTTTCATGCTTTAGTTTTCTATATTTATTTATTTATTTTATTTATTTTATTGATAATGAATTGGCCATAGGGTTGCTGTTATTTCTCACACTATTCTTTAACACTTTGACATCTGTGGTTTCAGTTAAGCCACTAATTAGTTTATTATAAAATTATTATTTTGGTTTAGAAATGTCAGGATTCCTATAAAACACAGTCATGCACTCTGACACAAACAGACGCGCACACACACACACACACACACACACACACACACACACGCACGCACACACGCACACACACACACACACACACACACACACACACACACACACACACACACACACACATATACACACACACACAAGCACACACACTAAAAACAATTTCCTACCCATATGTGTGTGTGAGTGCGTGTGTGTGTGTGTGTGTGTGTGTGTGTGTGTGTGTGTGTGTATGTATGTGTGCTTCTGATCATTCTCTGCTATACAGCTAAAAGATGGTTTTAAAAGAATTAGCAGATGCATATGAGTAAGCATTGCCCTACTAATAAGTGAAATACACCAATGAGCTATGATTAGTAGTATTTTTAATTCAGCAGATTAAATAAAACTTCCTTAGAAATAAGCTGCATCGGTACCAGCTTTGTGCTTACCCATTTTCTTCTGTTTACTACAGATTCCAGAAGCTGCAACAATTGTCACAGCTCTCACAAATGCATTGAATTCTGATATTATCCTAACAATACATTTCATTGCACTTGCATCAGATCTTGTGGCTGATGGGTCATGTAGTATAGCTATATAAAGACTTCTAAAAGCCATGCTTATACAGTAAAACAACTTATAATAATAGTAATAATAATAATAATAATAATAATAATAGCCCTTGCTGATCAGACATGAATAACAGCCATTTTAATTTATATACTCTGAATACCTGAGGATAAGTCAGCAGGCACACTGAATGCCATGGAGCATATGACTAAATAGTTCTTTCTATCTCATACATGAGACAAGATATCCCACTCTTCATAATCATATGTGCATGTTTTTGTAAACCAGTGCCCACCCCTCCATCATGCAATATTTAATTAAATAAATCCACCTGTTCTAAACTCTAAGGCAGGAAATACAGCTAACCTGTATTTGTATATGTTTGCTCTTGCTTTGTTTCTCAAATAAAAATCAATCACATGCTGTTATTCTAAAGTTAGTTCAATGAAATGTGAAAAGCATATATTTTGTGTTATTCTAATTCCTAACAACAAAATCACAACTTACTTTATTCCCTCATCTAATGAACTAGCCAGAAAAAAAAAATGCACTTTGCAAAAGTTTAGCCTATTTGATATACTTCCTGGTAACATGTCCAAAGTAATTAACCATGACTATTTATTTTAAATTGCAATTCAGCACAAAGCAAATGTTTCTCAAATATATTTTGTACACTGTTTTGCAAGTCACAAGCATACTCAGGTTGCTTGTTACTCCATTTTCTCTGGCAAAGAACAAGATCACCTACAAAGGAACTTCTGTTTAATACAAAATGTTCCTAACATCTGAAAATATAAGTGATCAGTTCAGCTGGCCTTAGCTTTACCCTTCAAGATGCAAAATGCTTCTGATCATGTCTATCACTTTAACACTTCACCCGACAATGTTTAAAGTATGTACAGACAACTCCCACTTGTTTTATGTTTTGTTTAGTAAACAAAACCCTTACGTGGTGATGCCAAGATCTATGAAACAAATGTTGATCGAACTTCTCCGTGCTAGGCTTTGCAGAGCAGTATGTAAAATAAAATTCACTTACCATATACACTGATTCTAAACTCTGTCCACCACAATAACAAAGAAAATATCTGAACCAAAAACTTATATTCTGTCCAGAAATATATCAAGAAAACAAAATCAATCATTTCTCACTATTTAAGTCTTGTCTAATGGAATGGTGACTGGAGAAATCAGACAGTGCAAGGTATTTTGAACTCTTTTCCCCGAGATTTAGAGTAGAAAAGACAATTGATACTCTCCTATTCTAAATTCTAAATAGTAGCTTGATGCTGATTTTGTTAAAAAGTAGTCAGGTGAAACACTCCCCGCCTCTCCAGAAATGGGATAAGTGGCGATCTGCAGGTATACTATGTCCCGGTGAAAATTAGATATGTTGGAAAATGACACAGGAGTAAGAAAGCTTTCTGTAGTAAAAGACCTTTACAAAATCACTGTCCTAAGGACTTGATAACTCCAGTAATCAAACAGAAATGGAAGGGGCTCGGACACAACCATAAAAACATCAGAATAAACTGGACCTAATTATGGTAGCTGATGCATGATAAATATAACAAAAATAAATAAATAAGATATGGGGAAAAGGGAAAAAAAAAAACAAAGCAAAAGAAAGAACAAATAAATGAACAATGTATATTTTAGCTCAAATAACAACAGTGTGCATATTTTACCAGTATCTCTGTTTTGTTTTTGTATGTACAATGTTTGTTAGTAATGACTTATCAGGAACTCATAAAGCCTGCTGCCAAATTCAATAACTACTCCTCTAAATATCAGATGCACATCAGAAAAAAATATTTTGATAAATTATAAAGGAAGATAATCACACAGGTGGTCTGAGTAAAGAAACGGATTCGATGAAAAGGCTTATGATACACATAGTACAGTATGACTGACACATAGTTATAGTTGACTAGAAAAGGTTTTTCTTTACTGTCTTAATTATATTTTTTTCTTTTTTTTTTTAATGAACTTAAACTGTAATTTTGTGTATTAATTTGTTATCTGGATAAGTGAAAAGGTTATCATGGACCATTTTTGCCACAACCCAAGCCACAAAAACAAGAATAAATCTATTAGCCAGTCCACCTACATGTGGTAAAAAGTTGGGAGGAAACACTGAATGTCCACACTGACTTAGAAAGAACATGAAAACTCCATGCAGTTAACTAAGGTCAGGATTGCACCTTAGACCCTAGAGCTTTCAGGAAGAGATCTCAACCACTGAGATGTTAAACAGGGTGAGAAAAGCTACTACTCCACAGAGTCCTACCCCTACAACCTACCCCACATGCATCTGGTGACTACTGCAAAACTGAGAAATGTAGACCTGGATGTCGTTACCTTTTGCATTTATCTTCTTTGAGGTAGCACTAACAAATATAAGCAGAGATACGACCAGCAAAAGATGAAGATTCCTCGGCCACCCCATGGCTCTTCTGTGCAGGTGTGCTAGGTTAATGGTACAAAGGCTAGTATCTTTACAGCATCTCTCTTTCTCTCACACCTAAGGCACACTGCTGTCTATATTTCTACACTTGCACTTTTTAAGACAGAGCCACAATGACACACCCAATGAAGAAACCTGCTAGCCAGGGGACAAGACAGGTTTTAAGAATTCTTCCGTCTACCTCTGGAAAGTGGGAGGGGGTAAGTGCATTACTATTGTATAACTTAAGAAGCTATTTATATCTTGTATTGTTTTTAGATTCTCACCTCTGTTGTATTGTAGTACTCCAAGGTTGGCAAGCATGATATTGTTTGTGTGTTTTAGAAACATGTAAACCCTTTCAAGTGTGAGTTTGAATCATTTAATATATGCCTAAAAAGTTCCTCTATCTAAAAACAACTCTACTTAATCTCCTTAGAAACTGTACTGCATACACTTGCAATAGTGTTGTCCTGTATAATGCAGCAACGTCCCAAGGTTACAAAGAAAAAAGAAAAAAAAATCTTACAGCATTTTAGACATATACTTTGATTCTGATTGATGTTAACCAGTATGTCGGAGTGAAATACATATCAGAGAGTTAAGCAAAATACCAGGATTAATATTAAGTGTCCTACAAGGTTTAAAATATTATAGACAAGACCTGCACATGTGTGACATTGCTTAATAACTGAAATAACAAGGCTCACAAATAGCAGCTAAACTAAGATTGACTAGGCATTATAGATGAATAAACTGTGCTGGCACCGTACAAAGACATTCATTTGAGCTGTGGCAGGTAGGCAATATCAGCTGCATAGATGTGAAATATGGAAGTACTATTAAAATTTGTACATTTGCATTTGACTTTAAACATTTATTTTATAAGTATCTCTTACTTCGTGTATTTACCATTTATGTCACATTGTCTACATTCATGTGATATGAATCAATCCTCACATCTCATCAATTCTATGTTTTTAAATGAACTTATATGCAACTAATGCTTTGTAACTCGCTTGCCATTTAAGCCATGGCCAAAAAGGTCCTCAAACCAATCCACCCATCTGGTTTTCAAATGTCAAGTAAAATAAAAATGCATAAAATAATACTAAAGTATTCAGCTTTGGGGAAAATGTCAGTGGACATTCAGGAGATGTAACAGAACAACATTAAGAGGGCAAAAGCAATTACTGAACATAAGGAGCAGTGCTTACATTACAGTCACATTGCAAGACTACACAATGGCAGGACAAGAACTGTGTTGCTGGGGGCTGCAGCAAGGCAAACTAGGCAAGATATTTGTAACACATCAAACAAGGATGCTGCCAGTTGTACAGAATGCAAGAATGTGCTAATATGTAGGAATACTGCTATAATGAAAGAGTCCATACAAGGGAGGGCCTGCTGCATTAGTATAACTAATGTCCATCACAACACTTATAGATGTGGTACCAAATGACAGGTTCAGGAGCACATACAGCACAAACTCATACAGCAAAGGGGACCAATAATAAAGGTTACTGGCAATAATTTAACTCTTGTTAAGTGACCAGAAATTACTTTACTTAGACGTCATCATGGTCAAATTATCACAGGCTTTGGCAGACAAAAGCAAAGAACATACAGGCACATACAATCTGCACAGCTGACTTCAGTGGGTGTGGGGAAGCTGACCAGGGCTGCATAGTATCATCATCTTCGGTCCATATAAACTAACTCTGAGATTCTGTTTTCTCTGCTACATGTTGCCTTCTATGATACAAGTCACAAACTTGCCTGAAAGTGCCACTTGCTGAATCCGTTTACTCACTCTGTCTACATGCAAAAACAGCCCTCTATAGAACAGACAGACAAAGGTTCAAATGCTGCATCCTGCAAACTTCATATGTAACTTGCGTAGCTGTGCCAAAACATATGTACAATAGCAAAACGCTACAACAGTAAGTGAAGCTAAGGCATACATTTCTGTGAAATGTACAGCTCTGTAATCAGTTTCCATTTTCTGAAACTGGGTGATATCAGTGGTGTTGTAGTTGTGTCTAATCACATTAATTGAAAATAACAGTTTGATTACTCCCAATACAAAAAGTTAAGCAGGCATTTACCTTGTGGAATACCACAGGGTTAACACAGTAATTCTGCATATTTATGCATGGTTAGAGTTTATATTTTACTGGGGGAGATTTTTAGACAATTGACTTGGTCTAGATATGCCCCTGCCCTACTAAATGACCTGACTTAAGTCAGAGTGTGGTGGCGGGTTTTCAGTTGGGGCCAGGTCAAGGCAGGTGTGGGTGTGAATATCTAAGCCAATTATGACATTTTTTTGCCACAGAGTGTGGAGGAGCACACATGTCCATAGTACAAGGGCATAGGTGCCCCTTGTGGTGACACTTATGCCCACAGGAAACACCTATGCCCTTGTGGGCATAAGTGGTGACACCACAATGGTCACATAATACAAGGGCATGGATGGCCCTTGTGGTGAAACTTATGGCCACCTCAGGAGTGGAGTCAAGCTGAACATAATACTCTTACTATCTGGATACCATTGAGAGCACAAACTCCCCCAAACACAGACTGAATGATGGTTCCCTTCACGTCAGTTCCTTCCCTGGGGAATCCGGCAAGTTCCTGCCTCTAGGGAATACAAGGGCTCAAGTCTGACAGGTAAGAATTTGATAGTCAGCAGGCAGAGTGAGAAAAGATATAAAAAGAAAAAAATAATGCATTATTGTGTGCTAAAAGATTAACTTCCACCACCTATGTCTACATAAAATTTAACAAATGTCTAACACAACATGTCTCTGCTCACTGCTCCTTAGTAAACACACAGGAAAATCCAGTTTATTACTGCATCACAGAAAAGTATGTCCATCAGACAAGATACAAAAGATTTAATATGCATTCCAGAAAATACAGTACTTGTCCCACAGCAACATTGTAATTAAATGTGCATTTTTATGACTTTACACTACTTGCTTCACAGCAACGTTGTACTTAAATGTGTATTTTTAAATAAGCAGTTCACCTTATTTGTATTTTATAAACATTTCACTTTGTGAAGGTGACTAGGTAGTACATTTTCATGTTCATTACTTATTTTTGCAGTTTGTAGGCCATCATAGTAAACAGAGATATCTACATAGATACCATTTAATGGCCCTTCCCTATAGACCACTGCTGTGGCACCATTTTGATTCTTAGAAATTTAGGCATAGAAACCCTTTGGCTAACATCAAATGGCTGATTTGTACTGTGTGATAACACAAGATGGAGGATGCCAACAATCCAGATCGTCTTTTTCTAGGAGGATAAGGTCTATTAAACTATCCATACAGAGTGTCATGCTTGTTTGTAACCCATACTGAACACCGACATCCCTTTCTGACATAGAATAGGAAAAGCTCTTCATTCCAATGGTAGTCATCTTTTGGCAACCGATAGTGTCATTTGTCTGTTAAAATCTGCCTTCCTGAAATGCTGCTGATTAAAGGTGGGACATCTGAATGGAGGGATGTCACTGGCTAACAACCATGGCACTAATGATAGGCCACACCCTCAGCTTGCAAATATAGTAATGTTTGATGCCACTATGGAGAGCACAGCACATACAATCCACAGAGCTGACTTCAGTGGGTGTGGCGAAGCTGACCAGGTCTGCACAGTTTCACCATCTTCTGGCCATATATACTGACTCTGAGATTCTATTTTCTCTGCCATATGCTCACAAAAGAGCCTGTGTGAGGAAACACAGTGCACTTGTCTGTGCCATCTTAGTGAGATCTGATGCATGGCCACTCCAGTGGCATAGACGGATAAAGTGCTGACTATGACCCAGGTGACCCAGGTTTGATTAGCATCTCGAATGACTGACAGAGCAGCACGGAGAGATGACGGTGGTGGGACGGCATCTATAGATGATGATCCCTGGTGGAAATCCTGGACGTTGCTAGAGTAAGGATTTCATAGATGGCAGTAGGACTGACTGAGCTGCCACGGACGTGAAGCAATGCATTGTGGATCCCCACATCGCATACCCCCTTTGGTATTTTGCCACCTTGCCACAAAGGGAGGGACAATGCAGGGTACAGTAATAAGACCCATCCT
Organism: Protopterus annectens; assembly: GCF_019279795.1. Lineage (NCBI taxonomy): Eukaryota > Metazoa > Chordata > Ceratodontiformes > Protopteridae > Protopterus > Protopterus annectens. Next base: position 693,884,330 of record NC_056751.1, read on the forward strand.
GGATGGAAGCACAGATGTATCAACTCCATTTGCCTGCTATCAATGTGTGGTCACAACTGATTACTGGAATAAGTCCAGGGGGGGGCATGAAGAAGCTGGTAGACCAGGTATGGATGGGGCAAAATGGCCAGACCAGTAACACTGAAGGAAGGTTGGGGAGAAGAAATAGCACAAAAAAAAAATTGTCTGATGCATGCCAAAGGACACAGTGTCACCACATCACCATGCACAGGTAGGTACTGGTCAAATCTAATTTCATGGGGTAGTCTTTGAAAGGACATTTAGGGATATATTTCTTGCAAAAGGAAAATAGGTTCTAAATGCAGAAATGAAGGCAAAGGTATACAAAGTAAAAATAAGGAATAAATCTTCACCAACACATGAATTGTAATTATTATTATCATTATTAGAAACAGTAATACTGTAGTAAGTAAGGTTATTATTATTACTATATTAGAAACAGTAATACTGTAGTAAGTAAGGTTAACTTCTATTTGTATACAAGGAGCATTGAGTGTTGCAACTTAGAATGTGCACAAGGAAATGAAATAGTTGACCTGAGCCTGAGTTGCATAACAAAGCTGCAACTACACATGTTTACACAGCTGTACAAGTATGAGAAACTGGTTCCAGTAATTTAGTCTGGAGGACACCTTTCTGGACTTCAATTTTCCAAATTTCTTTGACTGAAAATTGGCAAATGAAAGTTATTGTTAAAGGAAGGCAATCACCCAATACTCCATGGAGGGGTTGCGTTCCCCTTAAAATTTTTCCATTAAGTAATAACTCTGACACTGTGTCACTTTAGGGTAGAAAACATAGAACTAGAAGGGCACAGCTACAGTAAAAAAAAATCCCCTCTTTCTTATTTATATACCCCATGGCCAAAATTAAATAAAACATAATTTCAGGGTGCTGAATTCAGTTGAATGTCGCTCAACCAGTTTGTGGTAGACTAAACATTTCTTTTAAAAACTTCTTAGATTAACAAACATAATATATAACCTTAAATGGCCAGTGCCTAATTAGGTCATGTGACACATGACAAACCCATATGACATCTATAAGGCAAACATCTTAACCATTATGTCAACCTCCCACCTATACCTACATCAAAACTCTTCCCCAGATATTTGGGATACCCCCTTTCTTTCTTATCGGTTTTGGATGTAATGGAAATTTGTCTGGTAGCTTATTTCAGGAAACTGTAACTTATATGAAAACTGAAAATTATTGTTAGAATTTTTACTACTTAGCACATGATTACATATTACTCAGCTGTCTGTTATGTGTTTCTTAAAAGCCTATAGCATACTGCAGATTGATACTCAGTCATTGTATCTTCTGGGAGAGAAATTATAACATTTCTTGAAAAGGTACTTGACCATGACATATTCTATGATAGAAGCCACAAAATTGCCTGAAATGTCATTTTCTGAATCAATTTACTCACTATGTCGACTGGCAAAAACAGGCCTCTGTAGAACAGATGGACAAAGGTTTAAATCCCGGATTCTCTAAACTACATATGTAACTTGCATAGCTGTGCCAAAGCATATGTACAATAGCAGAACACTACAGTAGTAAGTGAAGCTAAGGCATACATTTCTGTGAAATGTATAGCTCTGCAACCAGTTTCCATTTTCTGAAACTGGGTGATATTAGTGGTGTTGTGGTTGTGTAATCACATTACTTGAAAATAACAGTTTGATTACTCCCAATACAAAAAGTTCAGCAGGCATTTACCTTGTAGAATACCACAGGGTTAACACAGTGATTCTGCATATTTATGCATGGTTAGACTTTATATTTTACTGGGGGAGATTTTTAGACAATTGACTTGGTATAGATATGCCCCTGCCCTACTAAATGACCTGACTTAAGTCAGAGTGTGGTGGCAGGTTTTGAGTTGGGGCCACACAAGGCAGGTGTGGGTGTGAATATCTAAACCAATGATGACATTTTTGCCACAGAGTGCGGATGAGCACACATGTACATAGTACAAGGGCATATATAGGCCTGATGGTGACAATTATGTCACACAGGAAACACCTATGCCCTTGTGGGCATAAGTGGTGACACCACAAGGGCCACATAATACAAGGGCATGGGTGGCCCTTGTGTTGAAACTTATGGCCACCAAAGTAGTGGAGTCAGGCTGAACATAATACTCTTGTTATTGTCTAGATACCAGTGAAAGCACAAACTCCCCAAAGGCTGACTGAATGATGGTGCCCTCCAGAACAGCTCCTTCCCTGGGCAATCAGGCGGTTCCTACTTCTAGGGAATACAAGGCCTCAAGTCTGACAGGTAAGAATTTGATAGTCAGCAGGCAGAGTGAGAAAAGATATAAAAAGAAAAAAGAATGCATTATTGTGTGCTAAAAGAGTAACTTCCACCACCTACGTCTGCATAAAATGTAATAAATATCTAACACAACATATCTCTGCTCACTGCTCCTTGGTAAACACACAGGAAAATCCAGTTTATTACTGCGTCACTTTTAAACATGAACAAATGCTGATTTCAAAGAAAAGTATGTCCATCAAGCAAGATATAAAAAACTTAAATATGCATTCCAGAAAATACAGTATTTGTCCCACAGCAACATTGTAATTAAATGTGCATTTTTATGACTTTACAGTACTTGCTTCACAGCAGCGTTGTACTTAAATGTGTATTTTTAAATAAGTAGTTCACCTTATTTGTATTTTATAAACATTTCACTTTGTGAAGGTGACTAGGTAGTACATTTTCATGTTCATTACTTATTTTTAAAGTTTGTAGGCCACCATAGTAAACAGAGATATCTACATAGAAACCATTTAAAAGTAATGGCCTTTCCCTATAGACCACTGCTGTGGAACCATTTTGATTCTTAGAAATTTAGGCATATAAACCCTGTGGCTAACATCAAATGGCTGATTTGTACTGTGTGATAACACAAGATGGAGGAAGCCAAAAATCCAAATTGTCTTTTTCTGGGAGGATAAGGTCCATCAAACTCTCCATATGGAGTGCTATGCTTACTTGCAACCCATACTTAAAATAATGAGAACTGACGTCCCTTTCTTCTGACAGGGAAGGGGAAAAGTTCTGCAATGTATTGGTGGCCATCTTTTGTCAGCTGATAGTGTTATTTGCCTGTTAAAATCTGCTTTCCTGAAATGTTTTTAATTAAAAGTGGGACATCTGAATGGAGGCATGTCACTGGCTAACAGCTCTCACAATAATTATAGGCCACACCCTCAGCTTGCAAGTATAGTAATGGCTGATGTCATTGTGAAGAGCACAGCACATAGAAGCACATGTAATCCACACAGCTGATTTCAATGGGTGTGGGGACACTGACCAGGGCTGTATAGTATCACCATCTGCTAGCCATATATACTGACTCTGAGATTATATTTTCTCTGCTATACTCTCACAAAGTAGCCTGTGTGAGCAAACACAGTGCACTTGTCTGTGCCATCCTAGTAAGACCTGAAGAATGGCTGCTCCAGTGGCATAAACTGATAAAGTTCTGGCTATGACCCAGGTGACTCAGGTTTGATTAGCATCTTGGATGACTGACAGAGCAGCAGGGAGAGATGAGGGTGGTCTGTATATGATGATCCCTGGTGGAGATCGGGGACATTGACAGAAGTGGCATATTCATAGACAGCAGTATGACTGGCTAAGCTACCATGGAGGTGGAGCAATACACCATGGATCCCAACATTGTATACCCCTTTAGGGCTGTACTACCTTGCCACAAAGAGAGGGGTGATGCAGGGCACATCAATATTTCCCTACCTGGATGGAAGCGCAGACAGGTGGAGCCCAGTTGCCTGCTATCCATGAGCAGTCCCTGCAGATTATTGGAATAAGTCCTGGGGCACGGAGAAGCTGGTAGACCAGGTGCTGATAGGGCATAAGTGCCAGGCCGGTAACAATGAAGGAAGTGGGATGGGAGAAATAGCAAAAAATAAATAAATGAATAAATGAATGAATGATCTGATGCATACCAAAGCACACACCATCACCACACCACCATGCACAGGTAGGGGCTGGTCAAATTTGGTTTCATGGGGTAGCCAATTTAGGGATATATTTCTTGCTAAAGAAAAACAGGTTCTAAATGCAGAAATCAAGGTAAAGGTATACAAACTAAAAATAAGGAATAAATCTTCACCAACACACGAATTATCAATATAATTAATATTATTATATTAGAAATAGTAATACTGTATTAAGTAAGGCTAACTTCTATTTGTATACAACGAGCATAGAGTATGGCAATTTAGAATGTGCATAAGGAAAGTCAATAGTTGACCTGAGCCTGAGTTGCAGAGATTCTTAGATCTAATTTTCAATTGCATTGTGCCATTTTCTCAGTGCAGTATAAGTAAAACTATCCACACTCCTAGTCCATCATCATGAGGCCCAACTCAGCAACCCTAAGTAACAAAGCTGCATACACAGCTGTTGAAGTGTGAGAAACTGTCTCCACTAATTTAGTCTGGAGGACACCTTTCTGGACTTCAATTTGCCAAATTTCTTTCACTGAAAACTGACAAATGGCCTTAAAAACTGCAGTGGTTGGAATTTCACAACCAGATTGTATAATCCCAGCTCCTCATAGCTAATTCTGTTTTATATGCTCCTTCTTTCTGCCCCTCTCTCTCTGCACTCATTCAGCAGTACACTCCCAACCGCACTCTTCATAGCTCTCAACAAAACCTACTATAAGTCTATATGCCCAACAAAAATGTTGGTAAACTACTATATAGGTACTCTACTGCAAAAGCCTGGAACAAATTTCCACCATATATATGATCTATCACTAACTCCAGCTCCTTCAAAACTGCACTAAAAGCTACTACCAGAAGGAATGGCTATGTCTTTGCAATGACCCAATATAATCCTAAATTCCTATCTTCCAATCCTACCTTTATATTTTTCTTCCTACCCACTATTATCTCTACCTGTCAATCTTCCTTTCAACAGTCATTCACTTAATTCCTATCTAATATAGTCTTTCATTTAAATCCTACCTGCTACGATTTGTATATTTCTCCTTAGACTATTTCTCTGCCTCTCCCCCACACTTCAGCCTCTCTCTTTAGCTATCTTACTATCTCATACTGTCAGCATTCTGTTTCTCTGCTAACTCAACTTCATTCATAATCCCCAGGATTCACGTAGCCTCCGTGTAAGAGTTATAACTCTTACACAGAGGCTGCAGTTAAATGGAGTGATGTCAGCATGCTCTGCATATTCATGAGAGCATGCTGAATCACACCTAAGTCTAACACGGTCCATGTAAGACAGTAGGGGGCGTGTCCGTAGGCTGAGCCCTGCAAGCGGACATGCTCCCAGAAGTGTAAAAGTGCCCAAAGTAAACACCCACAACAGAGTCCATGGAAATGTGAATAAACACAACACAACACATGCCCCCACAGACTATGAACATAAAATATATATAAATGAACATGTTATATATTTTTTTAAATTGTAAAGATGTTTAACCGTGAGTGCGCTCGTTTGCGCGGGCATGCCCGTAGCGCAGCTACAGTTAGCAGTCAGTGGGAAAGCATATAAGAACTAAATATGCAAAATAAGCCAGAAGCAATAGCGTAGCAGTAGAGATGTTGGCTGAAGAGCAGGCATTCATGGTTCGAGCCCCCACAACACCATTTTTTTTTTTTCAAAATAAGCAGGAAACAAGTCCCTGACAAATATGTACACATAAAATCACATTTTATGTAAAATGTAATGAAATAGCCCATTTATATTGAAAAAATGTGAGGTAACAAAACAATAAAAAATGCCATATGTGCCCATAGCTGAGCTACAGTTTAACAGGGTGAGTGCATCTGCCCGTAGGTGAGCAGTGGTTTAACTGGTGCAAAATGAGTGCCCGTAGCTGAGCAGTGGTTTAACATGCCAAATCTATGTGCCCCTAACTGAGCTGAGCGTAATATGCGTGCCGATAGCCAAATGAGGCTTAAACCAGCGTATCCCATTTGCGCAGAGCTGCGCACCACGCAAACGAGCTAACCGACGGGCAATGTTGAGCAAGCCGTATCAAAATTGCCTTTACACAGACACACCCCTCAGCATGTCTAGACAGTCATGAAAAATAAAAAGCAGTGGCCAGGTTTGAACCCAGGATACTATACACCATAGTCAAGGTACAGAACCACTAAGCCATGACAGCAGTACCTGTAAATGCAATAATAGCTAATATATAGGAATGAATACAAACTAGAGCATGACAATGCAGGTTTACTGAAGTTGATACAATTCCAAAATGGCCAATCACAGATATGTGCGGGAAAAACGGACTATATAAGCCCCATAGGCGGGAATACACAGCATAAACGATTGTAAAACTGACCTTCAGGCAGAATGACAGGAGTAGGAGAGGGTAGTCACTTTCGAGCGCAGAGGTGGGGTGTTGAGGAGTCCAGGTACATGGTCTGGCTCCTAGTCCATCATCATGAGGCTCAACGCATGCAGGGCCAGGTCCTCTGGGGAGCATACAGGGCTGAGGCATGGGACCGTTGGCTCATGATCTCACCAGTGCCACAGGGATTCCAAGGACTGGTGAACAGGTCCGTCACCACCATGCGGACCTGAAGAGACGCAAGCAGGACCAACTGAACCTTTGGATCCAGGAGGCCCGGCAAACATCGAACGCCCCACTACTAAGTAACATTTAATTATGTATGTAAGAAATTAAACTAGCTGATATTATGGAGATGTGTATTCCAATATTACTTCATTTATATTACAGCTGCAGGTGTCCGTTCTGCGAACCGCAGAGCCTATGGCGATAGGCTGGTGCGGTTGCGCCACCAGGCAGGTCAGTAATCCACTACCAGTAACTGTAAAGAAATTTCAAAGTATGACAGTCAGCAAAAGAGTGCAGTGTAGTCAGTAAGGAATAGAATCTGCAAGTAACAGTGTGAAAGTGTATGCAAGTATTGCTTGATTACAAAAGTGTGTTTCAGCCTGTAAGTTTAACCTAAACATGAAACTGTCCAACATATATTCTGAAATAAAAATGCCCTGCCTGTAACAAAATAGTACACAACCTGCAGCAGGCTGAAAAGTATAGCTGCAGAAGATGATTAAATCACGTGTGAAATATATCCCTGTGGAAATACTGAAACATGACAGAAGTGGGACTGCTGGAAAGGATTGTAATAACTACTAGTAAAACATGTCAATAAAGCCTAGAAGTACCATCCTGAATAGTAAAATGAAAGCAAGTGAGAGAGTGTGAGAAAGTGTCATGAATCCAGCAATACAGTAGTAATAAGCCCTGAATAAAGTATACTGCAGTCAAGACAGAATGAAATGCATGTGAGATTCAAAACCAAACAGCAAAGTCTGTTCAAAGTGTTGCTGCATCTGGAATGTGTATCCTAAAATCTGGATATGTTGCTCTCAGTCTGCAATATGCAGATAGGATGATTGTCTGATATAGCAAACATCCACACTTGTCTACAGCTATATAAAGCAAATGTAGCAGGATGATGCAGCTGAACAAAGCTAGATATGAATGTGTATGAAGAATCATAAAATGTATATTGATGTTGCAGTAACGGTCCTATCACCAAGTTGAAATAGTTACCATATAGGAAACTGTAGTTAGAACAGTAGTGTGTATATAACTGTAGCTATTAGAAATGTACAGCATATGTATTGTTATTCGAAGGTGTTAATATTACTTTCTTCACCCCACCCTATAACCACATATAACCCATTCCACGTGAAAATGGTATGTGCAATCACAATTAACATCCCTGGATGTTTGTCCTGTTGGGTCATATATATTTGCATGTCTGTTGATGCATCTGCCCTGTTCATACATCCACACCTGATGGCCTGTTGCCATCAATTAACCCTGCATGTTGTTGGACTGTGTATGTCTGTTCAAATTATGCATGTGTTATGCATGCTGTTCAATGGTGTGAATATCTGGGTGTTTGGTTAATGGGAATACTAATTCATGCTGTTACAACTAATTGTGAATGATATTATATGTCACTAACCCAAACTGTCATGACATAATGCAAAACATAGTACGACAGGGAAGGCGGGTTCCAGCGGACCCACCTCTCCCACCTCAGCTGGCGAGTGCACCTGGCACTAGTGCCGAGTCCGGACCCTCCTCTGCTGGCCCTGTGCCACCTGCGGGTGGAAGCGCTGCAGGGGATGGGGCTAACCCCCCCTCTGCAAGTGTGGCCGGAGGAGGACCACCACTCACCCTCCGTAGAGTCCGGACTGTGGTGCGTAGGGAGTTCGGGTCTCTGTTCTCGAGCCCCTACGCCAACTCGAGGCACGGGTAGCGCAACTAACGGGCATGCCTTTTGCCCCACCTACACAGCCCCCAGCACAGCCCCGTCCTGGGCAGTGAAGGAACAGTGGCAACTGCCTATGGGTGGGGATATCAGTTCCACTGTTGCCATCTGTGGGCTCATGGGCTCTGGATATCCAAACCTCCGTCCCCGTCAATTGTGTAACCCCCCCACATGTGTCATACACCGCCCCTGTATGCATCTTGTTTGTCTTGTCTGTTTACCTACCCAACCTACCTCCCCAGCTGTACCGACTTCCTTCACCTGACATACCACTCTCACCTGAAAAAAAAAAAAGGGCACTCTGTACCCACAAAAAAATTACGTCCCATACATAGCTGCCCATTCTGCACACATGTCTACTGGACATGGAACCTATCAATTACAACTGGCTGTACAACAAGTATTATTGTTGTCCTGACACCTCTCTCAGGGGTGGAAGGTTTCAAATGTCACACCAAATTACATACATATGCACAGCTGTTGCTGATGAAGAAATGGGCAGCTATGGGTCTTACCTACATCCCTCCTGCACATCCCAAGCTTGTTTCCCTACTGTCTTACCCTCTTTGTGACCCCTTTTTCACCACTTTCCTGTCTCCCCATTTTCTTTTCTTTCAAAGAAAATAGCGCGGGTGTGTGCAAGAGTAAGCACGTTTAAGCGGTTGTAAGCGGGTGTGCGTGTGTGTGTGCGGAGCTAACCGCCAGTGCGCATGCGTGAGCTCCATGCAAACCAGCGCTAACCCGGTTACAACTGCTTAAAAGTGCCTTAGTCACTTTGATTGACAGGTCCTGTACTCAGTTCAAAAGCAAAATAAAATCCCACTGGGAGTCCCGAACCCAGGACCTTGGAAACAGTAGTCTGCATGACTTCCCACTAAGCCATGACTCTTATACAAGAACATTGTGCTAAAATAAATATATCATGTAATAGTAGGAATGAATGTAAAGGGAATATAGATGCGTAGTACACAAAGCATGCCATTTAGAATTACTATCAAAACTAGTGGATTTCCATAATAGTAGTGTATGAACAGAAACAGCCATGCTAGTTGGAAGCTAGTAGGTAATAATGTCACTATAGCACCTTGCAAGCCACACACATACTCACAGCAGGATAAGCACTGCCCATACCCCACAACCTCTTACAGGAACACATCTGGACCAAGTAATAAAATATGTGGAGCAAAGGCCCAAAACCAGGGACACATTACAAATAATGTTACAACAAACACAGACAGTTCAGAGAGTAACAGGGTCTGCACTTTGTGGGATGTTTGGAAGGGTATGCAGTCTGAAACTTGAATGTTTGTCACCATATTCTGACTTGAGCCCAGAGAGACTTGCCAGAAAAAGGTGTGCATGAGATATTGACCAAAATATGAGGCAGAAATGTGGACAACCTGCAAATATCTGTACACATGACGGGTCTGACACCACCATATTTGAATAGTTAAGAGCCTAGACATAGCAACAGTGAATGACTTACAGGGATGCCCCACAGACCCCATGTGAAATGTACAAACAGTAGGCAGAAAGGTGTAACACATGTAAAGGTAACTATGGAGTCCTGAAAGTATTCATCACTTGCATGGCAGAAAAAGTGTAGTAATACATATGCTCATGCTAACCCACAGTCACAACTGCAGCATACCAGACATTTTAATGGGTGTACCCCACTGATATGTACCATTCCATGAGGCACATAACAGATGAACCTGAAACTCTCTGGGGCCTGCTCAGCAGCATACTCAAATACCCTAATAGATGTCAAGGCCCACACCATGGCCAGACCACACTGCATGCTGTAACACCCTAGCAGATATAGCAAGCATTCCAAGGTTTGAATGTACATGGAAAATAGGAAAGCTACAGCAGCACACTACAGTCAGGACACCTAGCAGGCATACAATTAGTGACTGTAAAGGGCAAATATTGAAGCCTTAGCAACAAAGTGCAAGCAAAAGTGAAAGGAAAGCACACACACACACACACACACACACACACACACACACATTAACAGTAGTAGTAGTAGTTGTAGGTGTTAGTGTATATACACAGTTAGTACAGGAAACTGGAGAAATGAATGGAGGAATGTTAATCTACAACACACCTGGAAATATGAGAGAGATACCAACCTTTACACACACAGAACATCGTCCACAGCATAACAGCATGGTCCCTGCCCTTAAAATCTGAAAGGGCTATGCCTATCTCACATACCTTTTTATAGCACTGTTCTGAAATCACAGTGAGAACTGCAATCAGTACACAACTGGCTGCATGCAATTAGCAAATGCTGGCTAACAATTGGTGCAGAGGCCATCACATGGGCATATGCAGATACCTATAAAAGTATGCTGTACTCCCAGTCCACACATGCAATACTTTCATTGCACCCTGAGAAGGACGTGAGAGACAGACAGAGAGAGAGAGAGAGAGACAGAGACAGAGACAGAGAAAACTGCAATTAAGCAGACACAAACAAATTGTTCAGCAACAGCTACCTGAAAGCTGACAACTGGGAAGTGGAGCAGCAGGACAGAGAACCAGACAGCAACACAAGCAGCTGTGACAAACACAGGTAATGTAAAGTAATACTATAAAGGTCTACATACTGTGAACCCTCCGTATGTGTCATTGGTCTGTATCCATATGTATATGAAGATGTGTAAAGGGCAGGGGACATACAGCAACTATCAGTGAAGGCTGTACATACATTTGTATGTGAAAGCATCCATGTGCACATATCAATGTTGGTTGATTGTAGGTCGTAGTGCCATGTACAAAGTAGGTTTCACTGTTATGTATGTTTAGCAGTATGTTAGTGTGTGTATACAGTATGGTAGACAAATATGTTGATATACCTGTCTAACATATGGATACGTATGTATGTCAACATATGTATGTGTATATATATATATATATATATATATATATATATATATATATATATGATATGCATATATGTATACATACATAGAGAGAGAGATGTAGGAATACATAGACAGATGTAGATAGAATATTGTACAAACATATCTATGTAATGCACACATACAGATATAGATATATGTAGATACATATACATAGACACACTGATCTGACTATCTACAGGTATGACTGTATATGACGACCTGCAACACAGCCTGTCCCACCCCCTCTGTCACTCGCACCCCCTCTGTGCCCCCTCCACATCTATAGCAATATATGTACATCAATATATATATATGTGTATATGTATATGGACATATATATATATATATGTATATATACATATAGATATATCTATATACATTAATATATATATATATATATATATATATATATATATATATATATATATATATAGATAGATAGATATATATATATAGATATATATATAGAGAGAGATGTATATACATTCTGAGTGAGGCACATGTGTACAGATGTATTGCAACAGGTGCCTGGTGACAAAGGCATGGAGTGAACTCCAGTGTCAAAACCGGAGTACCATACCACATTCCAGATCACCGACACCAGTAACCACCAGATATGTGATTGGCTGCCCACCACTGCATGTGTCAGGGGTGAACAGGGTCATAAATGTGTACAATTGTGGCCCCAGTGATATTCACAGTGGCACACTATCCCTGGAATACCTGCACATGGTATGTGTCAGCGGACATGGTGTGTCAGCTATGGACATGTAAGTCGGTGTACCCCTCCACACCACATAATGGATGCCATGGTATGGACCTCACATGACAGCTACAGATATGGAGAAGGACACAGTGACATGTACAACACTGTCACAATGCACTCAAACACATTACCAATGCACAGTGACTGACAACACCACAGAGTACACATATGCTACCCACATAGAGGTTACCACTCCTGGATTTACATATGTAAGTCACACTCATGACAGATGTCCAACAACCATAATAACACCTCACACCATCCACAACTTACATGTCTGCTGTGTGTTGTCCGTGCCACTGCAATAGAGTGCACATGTGGAGGTAAGAGTTCCTACCCACAGATAACACATACCCTGCAATAAACCACACAGTGTTAAGAAGCAAGACTCCCCATGGGTACATGCCACACATACCCCTGCTGAATGTTAGTCAGATAGGTAATATGCCATATGAGTCACCCTGTGTAACTGTGTGACAGCAGCAGGTACCATCACACCACATGTGTCACAATGGTCAGGGTAGCAGAACAGTACACTGCTGTAGTCCCAGGGGCAATAGCATATTGTATAGTATTGTATTGTAATGTAATGTATTGTGTTGTATTGTATTGGTATGTTGAGGTGCCTCCTTCGTGGAGTGGAACCACTGCTGCTGTGCGCCAGTGTACAGGTACATATTCTGTAGTCAGGCTAGTGTTACATAGCACTTCTATATGTGTGTTTAGCTCCTGTCAGAGTTTATGTTGCATGCAACTGGGGATACCATCAGGTCCCATTCATGTTGTGTATTCTGCTGTCCTGAGGGTGGCTCTCACCTGGACATCTGTGATGACAGGGAGGTTACAGTTAGCTGGGATAACTATGTCTTATTTTGGGGGAGAGGGTGGGGTGACACCTGCACTGAACCTGTCTGCCACAATGTTGTCGATATCTGTGGTGTCAGTGAAATATTTGTTGTTGTGTACTAACTATGGGCATAGAGGATGGATCCTGACCAGGTTGCTAACATAACTGAAGAAGGCCTTCTGGTTATCTGTAGTGTCCCTCTTGATTTCCCTCTCAAAGTTGCCCATGGATTTTGTATGATGGAAAATAGATCCTTACTAGTGCTGCTCAGACATGCCCTCCCTTTATGGAATTATGCTCTGTCTTGCAGTAGCTTCCATCTTCTGTAATACAATCTGTCTATGGCTGGGGTCCACCAGACAGGATGCTGTCCCTTTGTGGAGAGTGTCTTGGTCATATATGGGATTGCATGATCCATGCATTCTCGGAGATGTCTGTAGAAAGCAATTGTGTAGGGGTCAGCATTGTGGGTTGTATCTGCCACTGGCCCAGTGGGCTGAAAGGATACCATGTCACTGTTACAAAGTGTAAAGTTTGTATCTGTAATGTTATGCACTATAGTCGTTTGTGCTGGTGGTGGAGGTGGGATATGTATATCCAGGGCAATCAGTGTGTGGTCAGCCCACAGTAGATGATGATGTAAGCCATACAGTACCTAGATACAAACCCCCAGAGTGAGGAGGTGCTCTTGACCTGAATCAGTGTTCTGACTGCTGGGGTTTGGTAGTATGTCGTATGGAGTGTGCCAGGTACTGATGCACAGTTGCTGGCTGAGCACTGATACCTGGCCATCTACATGTGTATCCACCAATAGACAGACAGATGCTACATATGTGAGATATGTTGTATCATAACAGTCGAGTAGTATGTGTAGTATGTGTGCCAAATTCTGCTGACATATATTGCTGATACCAGGTTATTTTCTTTCTCAGGTACATGGCCCACCGGCCGAATCCCACCTACTCCACAGCTGAGGATGAGGAGATACACAGAGCCTGGTGCGGGATTATGCAATACTCTTTTCCCGCACCAGCCAGAATCAGCAGGAGAGGGCTGCACTGTGGCAAGACCTTGTCCGTCGGGTAAATGACATAGGCACGCATAATAGGACATATGAGCAGGTACGACATCACTGCAGTGATTTAATCAGACATGTCCATCAGCGTGTCGGATATCCACAGGCAACAGGTCGCCACAGGTGGTGGGGTGGCTACACATCCCCCACTCACCAGACTGGAGGGACTACTCATGAGTGTAATGGCTCCAGTCCGCCAGCAACAACAACAGCAGCAGACATGCATTATGATGGAGGCTGGAGCCACGCAGCAGCAAGACAGTGAACGTGCAGGTAATATGCCATGTGTATAGTTGACTGTTGTGTACACTGGTAGTTAATGCATGTGTGAGATGTGTCCTTGGTTTGTAGCTGTCATCATAGTATTTAATGTGCAAGTGTGATATCCTCAATAATAGCAGCTGACCTGTGAAAGGTGACTGCTGTACTACTGACCTGTATCATACTCAGTAACAATGGCACAGTTGTGCTCAGTGACATTAGTTTCTTCATGTCTGCAGGGCCCTCTGGTATAACAGCAATGCAGCCTATCCATGCTGGTGAGTGTGTATTAACAATTCCTGTAATAGTGTTGATAGTAATAGTACTATTTGGCTCATGTAGTAGTGCTCTTTGTATACATGTAGGTGTGTCTGTGTCTGTGTGTTGATATCACGCATACTGAGTACTGTACAATTGTGTGAAACTGTGCGCATGTGTGCATGTGTGCATGTGTGCACCTGTGCGCATGTGCACATGTGTGCATGTGTGCATGTGTGCATGTGCGCATGTGCACATGTGCGCATGTGTGCATGTGTGCACCTGTGCATGTGCGCATGTGCGCATGTGTGCATGTGCATGTGTGCACCTGTGCATGTGTGCATGTGTGCACCTGTGCGCATGTGTGCATGTGCGCATGTGTGCATGTGTGCATGTGTGCACCTGTGCATGTGTGCATGTGTGCACCTGTGCATGTGTGCATGTGTGCATCACTGGTAATGTGTAGACATTGTAAACTGTGTTTCCTGTTTCCCTCCCACAGGTTCTGTTGCTGCTCTGATGTCATGTAGCAGGGAACCTGAATCAGGTGCCATGGGTACTGATAATGATGACATCTGTGTAATGGCACAGGAAAGTATGCCAGGGTCCGTCATTGGTCAGCCGATTGACAGTACACAGCTGTCGACCCCATCAATGCGCACAGTTATCCTGCCAATACACCCTTTGTCACCAATGTCCCTAGGTGATGGACAGCATACAGTGGGCATTGACCAGGGTCATGTGGGATCTGTGGCACATGCCACCCCACACAGCAGCCATGGGCATGGCCCAGAGATGGTACCACACAGACAGATGTCCAGGAGTTCTCGTGGGAGCATCCGTGGGCGTACTTCCCCTGTCAGATGTGCCCACAGAGGTCTTACAACCTCAGCTATGTTTTGGGCTGTCATGCAGGCACAGTCACATATGGAACGGTACACCAGACAGGGTCTGAGGGAGCTGACAGCATGTTGCACAGCCATGACTGACAGTATGTGTGACATTGCGGCTGCCATCCGTGATTTCACCGATGTCATAGACAGACATTGTGGGGACATATTAGACCGGTTTCACAACTTCATGTCCATGAGTCAGGGCGATGGTGGGCGGTTGAGGTGTCGACGTGGCCGTATGCCAGCAACAGCAGCAGCTGGCAGTCATCGCGGATGACAGCAGGGCCGCGGCCGCCCCAGTAGTGCCAGCAGCAGCCCCAGCAATGCTTGGTCTGTGCTGTCATCAGACCACCCCAGGAGACCACGTGCACATGGCTCTGGCCAGGCCCGACAGGGATCTGTGTCCAGTCAATGAACACCTGCTTCTGATGACAGTACCCAGTCTGGGTTGGTACCAGATACGGTCCGTAGCACCCCTGCAAGGCACAGGTACCGTGTCCGTGGCCAGAGACACTGATCTGTATGACCTGGCAGGTACAGTCTGTGGCTGTCCACAAACGCCAGTATATGGCAGCCATGAGGTGGAACTGTGTGCATCCATACACACATGCGAATTGACACCACCTAGGGCTACCGCATACACGCACACAATGCATCAACATTGCCCCACCTTCTACTGCTGTCCCTCACCAACACACATACACATACATGTCAATTGGTGGTATCGGTGGCTGACTCAGGCATACCATGTTCACACCCTGTGCATATGATGAAACTTTGCCACCTCCTGCAATCTGTAACAACTGTGCAGGTACAGATTAACATGTTGCTGATGCACAGGGTGACCACATAGATGTGTAGTAATAGTATCATGTTGTTAACAGTACTGTGTGCTGAATTAATTGTGGGTATATCACAGCATGCCTGATGCAGTAAGTGTGTGATTGTCATGTCCTGTTGTCTACACCCATGGTAAGTACCATAGTGTATCATCTGCACATGTTGGCATACTGGTGGTAATGATGTCAACAGAAGGCTACATACATAGGTATCACAGGGGATAAGGTAATGAATGTAGTAATACACAATGATGGACATGTAAATTGCAAGTGGCATGTTGCCCACACTGGACTCTGCAATGCAGATGTTTGAGGATGTTGATATGTGTGCAGTACTACATGACTGGTACAGGACACACAGGAGCACCCTAGCACTGCATGCTCACATCTCATACCATGCTAGACAGCCCCAACACACATAACTAACTGTCACAGGAGGGAGAGTCCCCATATATGTCAGGGATACTGTGGTGGCAGGCCAGGTAGCATACATCCTACTAAGTATGGAACCACTGAGTGAAGGCTCAGTGTCTGTTATTTGACATGTGCATTACTGCAGGTATGAGCACATGGGTTTCCATCCAGTTATTGTACATCCTGACAGTACATGGTCTGTACACTTGTGTGCACTGAGACTGGACCCTAGCCATCTGACCCGTGTATGTCCATATACATGTGCATAGTGCCTACATATTTGCAGTGTTACCTATAGAAACTGGTACAGCTTGTTTGTGGTACAATGGACTACATGCAGCCTTGTTTACTGTAGCTTTGTTTGCATGCATGTTTGCTTGCAATTACCCTGGAATACTGATCACACCTGCAATGCATAGTTATAGAGCTTCTGTGGAGTCCTAGTGCCATCTGCATAGCTTACTATATGTATGTCCATGTCCCACTTGACAGGATGTCACTGTTTGCCCTGTTCACATGTACATTGCCTGTGACACAGTGCATATGACTTACCTGGCATGTGTCCACGTGAGCAGTCATATATGCTACTGCTAACTAATCACAGGCACTACACCTTCACATATTCATCTCCTGTTGAACTACCTGCTACGCTAGGGATGGCCTGCACCTGTCACCCCTGGGCTTTCAGATATTGGCAAAGGCTCTTGCTACCCCCATAGTGCCTATGTTAGGCAAGGCTCAAATGACAAACCCACCTTCATAGGTATCACAAGGGATAAGAAACTAAGAGTAATGCTACCCAACGCCAGAAGTCTAAACCTCCAGATGCATGCACCCAAAACACTCCTTGGCATGGAGAACATCGATATCTGTGCAGTAACAGATGCCTGGTTCAGGGCTACTGAGAGCACACCAGCACTATCAGGTTTAACCTGGTTGATTTCTTTGAAACAGTCACCAAGGCCATTGACGAGGGGAAGGTAGTTCACACAGCCTACCTGGACCTTGCAAAAGCCTTCACAACAATACTCCACTTGGGCATTCTAGAGAAGCTCACCAGCTTAAATATAAGCCCCTATGTCACTAGATGGATTGCACAGTGGCTTAAGGACAGAACCCACATGGTTAGAATTGCTAGAGCCATGCCAGACTCCAAACCAGTTACGAGTTGTGTCCCACAAGGCTCAGTCCTGGGACCTCTCTTGTTTGGTATATATTTATTGGAGGTACAGGCCAACACGGATGGACTGTGGCTGACCAAATATGCAGATGACTGTGAACTGGCCACCATAATCGACTGTCCAGCCGACACAAGCATCTTCCAAAGGGGCATCATAGAAACAGACAACTTGTGCCAGAGCCATGGCCTTCAGCTGAACAGTGTTTAGAAAGGGGAATGTGCATCCTGTAGTCTGTTCACCTAGTTGCCAAAAGGGACATTGTCCTTACACACACTAACCCCCCTCAGCCAAAAACACACACTTGCAGGATTCAAACCCCTACCTAACTATGCTATGACACTTGAGAAAGACGTATTAGCAGAGCGCGCTATTTGCATTACTAAGAGGTTTCCCTTCTCCTGCTATACTTATAGAGTGCTGACATCATCAGTGTTTAGAATGGGGAATGTGCATCCTGTAGTCTGTTCTCCTAGTTGCCAAAAGGGACATTTCCCTCACACACACTAACCCCCCTCAGACAAACACACACACTTGCCATTTGCAGGATTCAAACCCCTACCTAACTATGTTATGACGGACACATTAGCGGAGCACGCTATTCGCATTACTGGTAGGTTTCCCTTCTCCTGCTATACTTATAGAGTGCTGACATCATCGGTGTTTAGAAAGGGGAATGTGCATCCTGTAGTGTGTTTTCTCAGTTGCCAAAAGGGACATTTCTCTCACTCAGACTTACACACACACACCAACCCCACTCACACACACTGAGCATTTGCAGGATTCAAACCCCTACCTAACTATGTTATGATGGACGCATTAGTAGAGCGCATTATTCACATTATTGGGAGGTTTCCCTTCTCCTGCTATACTTATAGAGTGCTGACATCATTGGTGTTTAGAAAGGGGAATGTGCATCCTGTAGTGTGTTTTCTCAGTTGCCAAAAGGGACATTTCTCTCACACAGATTTACACACACACCAACCCCACTCACTCACACACACACTGAGCATTTGCAGGATTCAAACCCCTACCTAACTATGTTATGACACTTGTGACGGACACATTAGCGGAGCGCGCTATTCGCATTACTGAGAAGTATTTTTTCTCCTGCTGTACTTATAGGGTGCTGACATCATCGGTGTTTAGAAAGGGGAATGTGCATCCTGTGGGGAGGCAGACACCAAGCACACTCTGGCTTAGCTGTCATTCCCTAGGGCAAGCAGCCTAGTGTTGACCTCTACACCCATATGTTTAATTGTCAAATGCACGTTATTTGTTGCTGGTAGACTGTTTGCACATCTTTATTGGCATAGCATTCCCTGTTTGTATGAACAAATTGTGCATCTGTGGAAGATGTTTGCATATGGGAGGGATCCACTATATCACATATGTCTCTGTACTCATTTAACTGTGTGCACTGGGCAGACTGCTGTAATGTGGTTGGTTCCTGGAATAACACATAAAAATACCAGATATGTGTGTCCAACTGCTAAACTGAGATTTTGGCCTAAGTGTATGAGCATGCCCAGTTCAGCCTTCCCATGGCATGTTGTCTGACATATGTCTCATTTATCAAAGTGTGTGAGCATGCCCAGTGTGAGCATTCCATATGTTGGACTCTGCAGCCCACCACATTTGTGGATGAGTGTGAACTTCAACAAATATCACCCATTTATGGTTGTGTGTTGTGTGTCATGTTGTGTAGTTACTGTACAACTGCTTTGTCTGTGAACACAACAGGATTATACTGTGCCTGCAGTGTTTGCATGGGATACTTTGCATACAGTTGTCAACATCCTTTCACACTGACCTAACACTGCAGTACTGTATAGTGTACTGGTAGTACTTTGACTGTGGTGGACAGTATCCTGGGCTTTAGTGCTATCACTGCTTTACACTTCGATAGTGAGCACAACAGCCTGGTTAGGGGCCAGTTGTGTACATCTGACCATGTTGCATTCTGTTCAGATATGAACTACTTAAACCATGCTTGTCCAACATTGGTAGTGTATTCCCAACATAGGTGTACATTTGCAAACACTAGCGATGTGCCCTAGTCCATGTCTAATGCTAGCTGGAGAGTGTGTTTGTCCTTCAACACACATTGTAAGTGGAGTCTGCCATGACATATGTCATGGTTAGTATACTGTGCCTCTGTCTACCTGTGACATGACAGTGATACCCAGGATAAAGCTACCATCTCCCATCCACTCATCAAGATTCCTATTGAGGAAGATTGATAAGTGACTCTATGGGTAGCCTGTACTGGGGGTTCACTCATGGGTGGGGGTGGCTTCTGTGTTATGGATCATGCAGTACAGCTTGTCCTATGTAAGTCAGTGCTGGGGTTCAGGTCTCTCATGTGCATAGCTCATTGCCATTCAGATTGTACAAGGTGCAGCATGTTTATTGATACCAGCAACACAGGCAACACATGGCATCTGTGCAAGCTCTTTGATACTCCTGGTGAGGTACTGTTGGGGACTTTACGGTTGATGGAGATGTCTGCTGAGGTACATCCCACAGGGGCTATTGTAGTCAATTGTACCACTGATGAAGGATGACTGCAGAGCCACAATGACCTCCCCTTATCTAGATCTGACAACCTTCATGATTAGGTGGGTATATGGTATGTTTCTGTAAACACTACAGCACATGTTTGTGCACTGCAGGATATCTATCACCTTGTGTCCCCAGGTCTCTCATTACATGTTAACTACATAATGGGTTAACACCTATGTGGTAATTGGTGGGCACTTACTGTATATCCATGGGGGTTGACTATACACGTTTCTGCAATTAGCTTGCTGACATGGCTATGGCACCAGTTGTCTGTTTCTATGTGGCCCTTTTGTGGGATGCTTGTGTCAGCTGGTGGATCATATGTGGTGATCAGTTTGTAGTCCTCTGCAAACATGTTCAGACACAGTCCTTCCATGTTTGCTTGTACCTATGGGACATATATATCAGATGAGGGAGATCCCAGGACCAAGCCTTGTGGGATGCCAGTTATATCTGGTTTCTAGTCTGACATGGCTGCAGCATGTCTGACCATGTCTGTTCGGTCCTTGGTCTGGTTTGCAACCCCTCTACTGACATAGGGGTTTATATTTAAGCTGGTGAGCTTATCTATAATGAACATGTAGGGTATTGTATAGAAGCCTTTGCAAGGTCCAGCTACGCTGTGTGGACCACATTGCCCTCATCAATGACCTTAATGACTGTTTCAATTGAGTCAAACATGTTTAGGGGCAGGATCTGCACTTAAGAAAGCCACACTGGGTAGGGTCCAGTGTCAGTAGGTCCCCAATATCTTTATGTCTGTGGTACATGCTGATCTTTTCCATAGCTGTGCAGACCGAGCTTCTCAGGATTCTGGGGTAGTAGTTTTCAGTATCCATTCAGGCAACACCTTTGTTGAGAAGGACCACTGTTGTTGTACACTGCTCTTTGGGTACATATTCTGTAGTAAGGCTGACATTGAGCAGTAGTGAGGTTTGGCATTCCATTCATCTTGGAGTACATGTTGCACTAAGCCCAGGACACCATCTCATACCATTGCTGCTGTGTGTTTTGCTTTGTAGATGTTGGCTGTTACCTCAGCATCTGCAATGTCAGGGGGCCAGCAGTCTGCTGGGATAGATATTCTGCATTCAGGGGGGGGGGGTTGCACTGCACCTGTCAGGATGTATGTTGGCAATATGTGTGTGTGTTTGTGATATTGGTGTGATTCAGAACATATCTGTGAATTCCCAACATGGTTCCTACCATCAGTTGTGAAAGCCTTGGGATTATCCTTAGTGTCCTGTACAATTTGTTACTTCATAGGTTCATAGGTTCATACTAGGCTATCCACCCTAGGGCATTTGTTAGCCTAGCCAGAGTGTGTGTGGCTTTTGCCACCCCTTGCTATGTGAATATTATGGCCATTTATGATTTTCTTTGCTGTGCCTCTGTCTGGACATGACACAGTGAAGACCCCCAGTGTAACTCTACAATCATCCATCCACTTGGCAAGATTCCTGTTGAAGAGTGTCAGTGAGGGGCTCTGCCTAACATGGAGTGGGATTCTGGTCCAGGGTGTGGGGAGCCTCTGGATTATGTATCTGTCCCACCAGCACATCCTATTTCATTATTTGTTGAGGTTGACATCTCTCACTCTCACAGCTGCGATGGATTTGAGTTTTCTGGGGTGGAGCATGTCCATTACTCATGTGTTGGGCATGGCCTTCTACAAGAGGCATGCAATGCCTCTGTGTAGGCAGTATGTGACTGCATTCAGCTGGGGTGTCTACAGCCAGGCAGCATATGACATATATTTGAGACCCTTTATCCTCTTGGTGAGGTACCTTTGAGGTCTTTCTAACTGCTGCAGGTGTCAGGTAAGGAACATCCCATATGAGGCATTGTACTAGATTATGGGTGTGATTAGAGAACAGTATAGGGGCACAATGACCTCTGTTGACGTAGATGTGAATCCTTTCCTGATACGGTGTCAAATGTAGACAGTCTTCCTAGCCACATTGGCAATGTGGGTGTCACATAACAGGTTACTGTCCACTTGTGTCCCTAGGTCCCTGGTTACTCCTTCCATACATAATGGTTTACCACCTATGTGGTAATTTGTGGTACCTTGTTTGGTATTTGGTGGGACATTCATACTGTCCAGTGTCTTCAGGACGGCTGGGTGGGGTTCCTGTGTGTGAGAGTGTGGTCTGTAGCATGCTACAGACTGTACAGCAGTCTTGCCTACAGTTAGTTGCACATGGGTGGACTGCAATGCCTTGTGCATTGTCAGTTACCTGGATGTATGGGTGTCTGTGCTGAATATGGATACTCACCCTCCTTTTATGTTTTGTTCCAGGTTTTGGGGCCATGATACATGATACATGATACGTGGTATAACCTGGTAGTGCTGGTGTGCTGTCAGGAGGCTTGCAGCAGGTTTCTGTCACTGCACAGACATCGATGTTCTCCATACTGGGGATGGCCTTGGGAGCATGCATATTGGGGTTTACACATCTGGCATTGGTCAGCATTACCCTTATGTTTCCTTCCACTTATGTTTTCTAGGGTGGTGGGTCAGTCTTTTCAGCCTTGCCTACAAAAGGCTCTATGGAGGTGGCAAAGGCCTTATCCAATATTCAGACGCCCAGGGGTAACAGGTGCAAGCCATCCCAAGAACAGCTGCGTGGCTTGTCAAGCATGACATCCCAAGCAGACAGACATTGGATCCCCTTGGAATGACACTAGTAAGTGTGCCACTTGATATGACTGATCATTCTGTGTTTGTACTGTGGCATTATTCTTGATAAGGGTAGGATGCTGCAAACGGTGAGTGTCATACCGGCCTGGACTACATAATCAGAGAGCTCATCTATGTCTCTTTTCATGTAGTCTAGGGAGGTACATCTCAGGTCATTCACACCAGCATGGACTATGACTGCATCATATTTCTACTTGCTTTGGAGTGACCTGCATACTTCTGTTATGTGGCGTATTGTGGCAGCCTACAGGCAGCTTACTGTACCCTTTCCCTTGTTCAGTCTGGTGCGCGGGACAGCAGTGTGTCTGACTATGGAGTCACCTATTACAACTGTATCAGGCATGTTGTTTCTCCTTCTGGCCTGTGACTGTTTGGCACACCAGCTTTGTGTACTATGTGTTGCATGTGCTATGTTTGGAGGTTGTTTGATTGGGTGTCTGCTTTAGAGGCCTCTGTTGGTGTGCTGTGTTTGTAATTTGTGCCTCCGGGAATGTTTTTCTGTGTTTATGTGTTTGGTTTGCAGTTGTGATAGGTCTATGTGGGACTGTGTTTGTGGTGTGTGTGGTTACCTTCTCCTCCTGACTAGTTTTGGGAGTACTGAGTTGAGGGAGCTCAGACTCCAGTTTGGATAGCTGGTTGCATCTCTCACATATATTTGTATTTCTTGGGTGGAGTTGGGGTTGTCTGTGTACTTGGGGCAGGTGTAACATTGCCTCAGGATTCACAGATTCAACTTGTTGTGGCTGGCCTTAGTGGATTGTATGTGTGGACAGATTTTATTGCCATACTGCTGATCAGTGATTACTTCATTGTTTATGTTTGCTCTATCATGTAGTAGCTTCCTCATTCTCTTGCATGGTTTGGTTATGGCTGGTGTCCACCATGCCAGATTCCTGCATGTATGGCATTGTGTCTTGTTTTAATTTAGGATTGCATAATCCAAGCATTCCTGGCAGTGTTCATGGAATGGCTGTATTACAGGTTCTGAGGTGTGGCCCATATTTTGCACCTGCACAGGACCTTTAATGGATTCCACATCAGTTTGGAGGAGTGCAAATATTGCTTTACACATGTTTTCCACTGTGGTTTTCTTGCCAGGGACTGTGGTCAGGATTTGTATATCCAGTGTGATTACTCTATGGTCTGGTTTTACCAGTGAGCAATACACTTCTCGGATTGCCATCCAGTACCCATGTTGCTGATTATCACATCCAGTATGCTTACCCCTCTTGTGGGAGTGGTACATTGTTCCTGGGCCTTTTGGTTTATGGATTCTATGAACTTTTGTACTACACTGTTGGAGATAGTATAATGTTCCCAGTCTATGTCTGGGTATTTTCAGTCACCCAATATAATGTGGTTTGGAGGACTTGATATATTCATGTATTCCAGCATAGGCCAGGTGCAGTTCCTGGTGTTGGGACAGTAGTCTGTAGCAGGCTATAAACTGGGGGGCAGTTTTAGCCACTGTTACTTGACCATGGCTAGTCCATGCTGCTTTTTGTTGTGGTACCAACATGGGGGTGTGGTTATCCTTGACAATTCTTGCTAGTCACCCTCCTTTTGTAGCTTGTTCCATGTTTTGAGGCTGTACAGCACAGTATGAGGTGTAGCCTGGTAGTGTTAGGGTGCTGTTGTGAGCCTTGGCTCAGTTTTCTGTTACAGCGCAGATATCACCATTCTCCATACTGGGTGAGTTTAGACTGCATGCATCTTGCTGTTTTAACTTATCCCTTATCTTATTCTTATCCCTTCTGATACCTATGGAGATAGGTTTGTGTTTTGAGCCTTACCTATTCAGGGCACACTGTGGGTAACAACAGCCTTTGCCAGTATCCATATGGCCTGCACTGATAGGTGCATGCCAGTCCTAGCAGGTGGTGCATCATGTCATGCTCAGCATGTCATCCCAGACTGGCACACATTGGATCCCTTTTGACTAACTGCGATACTTCCATCAATTATTGCACTTGATCATCTCATTGTCATGTTGTGGCATGATGCTTGGTGAGGGTAGGATGTTAGTCAGAGTCCTCAGGTGTGCATATAGTACATGGTGTTACATTACTTAACACATAGCATTCATGCCTCAGGTGGTGCTGCAGGGCTGCCTCTGTCGGATGCGCATATTACACTTCCCTGTACATGTTTGAGAGCAGGTTGTGTCATGTTAGGCATCCCTGTTACTATATGAGTGAGTCAGAGAGGGGTATCATTCCCAGGGTTCCTACTGAGCCAGTGTATGTGCTATGCGTTGCCTCTTTGCCAAGGCCAGGGCATACTGGGCACACCTCCTTCTGCCTACTGGGGCAAGCTCAGGTTGTTCCTCCTCTGAGTCACGCTCTGCCTGTGATGGCCTTGGCAATGGTGGGGGGCTGTTTGGCCCGGCCCTATGCTGGTCCTGCTGCAGCTGTTTTCGCAAGATCATATTATGTAGCATAGCACATACCATGACAATTTGGGTACTTGTAGTTGGTGTGTACTGCAAGGCTCCACCAGATGTGTCCAGACACCGGGACCGTGACTTGAGCAGCCCAAACACACGCTCTATTACATTACGTGTTTGTGCGTGTGCCTCATTATGGCATTCCTGTTTCAGGTGTGTGTGCGTTTCTGATGGGTGTCATCAGCCACGGCTCCAGTGCATAACCTGCTTCCCCCACTAGGTGTCCGTGCGGGATGTCCCCATTGGCAAATGTCTGGTACAGCTGCGTCAAATGCCAGATGTGGGAATTGTGGTAGCTCCCAGGACAGCCAGCACACACATTCATTATCATGCCCTGGGCATCACACACGACCTGGCAATTGATGGAGGGGAAGCCCTTGCGGTTGATGTATGCCCTACCCCGCTCACCGGCTAGTGCTTTGATGTGTATGTGCGTGCAGTCTATTGCACCCACTACCTCAGGGTATTCCGCTATTTGCTGGAAGAGGTGCATATTGCTGGCCAATACCTCACGGGCATTGGGGAAATATACATGATCACCGACATGTGCTGGTGCAGTACCCTGGAGGCCGATGCCTGTGATATCCCCATCATATCACCAGTTGGTCTCTGGAAGGTACCTGTTGCTAGTATTCTTAGGCCAACACATACCTTGGTTTCCACTGGGATGGGTTCCCCTCTGTTGGTTCTGTGTGTGAGGCGTGGCCTGCACAGCTCCACTATTTGCTACAGGAGGTCTCTGTCCACTCTATAGTGCTCTACTATCTCCAGCTCATGTAACCCATGGTAGGTGACCCTGGGCCTGTACACTCTTCTCCGTCTCCTCACTGTGGGTTGTCTGGCACCATCTGCATTGTCACCACCCTCAGCAAGTCGCCTATGTCTCATTATGACAGCTATGGCAGCCCCTAACATTTCTGCTCTGAGTTCAGCTTTTTCAGTTTTCACTTCTGATAACTTAACTCCTGTCTTGCAGTGTCTCTTGAGAGAAACATCCTGCACTGCTGTTTGCAGAGTTTTAAGTGCTGGGCTGGGCTACTATTCTGCCTGTGTAATTGCCTGCATCTAATTGTTTTCACCTGCTAGCTCCAGCAGTATTCCCTGCTAGCTTCCTACTAAATCTGTTGCTTCCTTTTTCCTCTCTGTTTCCTCAGGGAGGAGCCATGTGCACACCAGCAGAAACACGCTCACAGTGGCTTACACGCGCGCACACATGCTTACACGGTTCAGAATCTGCTTATTCGGATTAAAACGCATGCACGCCCATGCAAACAGTGTTAAACATCTCCCAACATGCTCCCACATGCTCAGTCTGCCTTACACGTGCGCACACTGCCTTACTCGCACTTCATGGCACGCACACGTGCGCATACACATCCAGCAAGAAACTTTGGTGTAGGCAACAGTGTACACCTTCCATTTCTTGACTTTCTCATGTTTAGTTAGTGGCACACCCCTTTCCATGATATCTGTTTGACATCTGTCATGTAACTCTGACCTCCAATGAACTGCATTTCTTTCTACCATTCCCCCCTGTGATGTCACCTATCTCCTACTCTGTTCCTCCCCCTTCTGCAACTCTTACACTACTCAGACTGTGCTAGTTTGCTATGCGACAGTGGAATTCAGTATCCTAACACTCATTTGCATCAGATTGCCTACTAATGCTTAGTTACATCTCTTAGACTCAGCTTCCCCCCTTAGCAACCACTACACGGTGGCCATGTTGGTTTTGGTCTGCTGGTCCCTGCATTGACATTCCATGTATTGCATAAAACCTACATTTGTAGGTTTAAAACCTTCGTTTTTATGTTTTATACAGCGCAGCCCGTTTGCGCGGGGCTGCGCTGGGTTTAAACATCGGCAATTGCCGAAAAAAATATATATATTTTTAATATATTTGCATCAGGTTACTTTGCCAATGGCCACATATTTGGCCATTGGCATGCTGCCTGACACATATGCACCCTTTATTTGGAGCTGACATGGCTCCATTACAGTTTTTGCAGAAACGTACTCAGTTGCCAACTGAGTACATTTCTGCAGCTAAAACGGCTCTTACATGGGCTGTTCTGGGCTTCCTGGATCGCTAATCAGCCTCATTTGCATGCTATTCGGCTGCAAGTGAGGTGATTAGCTTATCCACGCCCACTCCGTGTAAGAGCCGTTTTAGCTTGTCTCTTACACGGATTTTGGGTTGTTCCTGGATCGCGAAGGCTGCATGGAGTTTTACACTACTCTTAGACTCCGTGCAAGCCTTTGTGAATCTGGGTCAATATCCCTGTCTAAAAAAAAAAAATGTATAAAATTTTACACTTTTCAGATTTATGAGTTAAGAAATTTCTTCTTTGTATACATTGTTACTGTTATAATTAATTGTTGTTTTCATGTATACATTTGAATTTTATGTAACTGTTTTGTGGAGCTTTTCTGCTTGGGTCTCCACAGAAAAGGGGTCTCTACCTAGTCAGTCCAACCCGGTTAACAAATGTCAAATAAATAAATAAGTTGTTAAAGGGAACCAATACCTCAATACTCCACGGGAGGTGCTTTCTCCACAAAATTCTTGCATTATGTAATAACTCTGACACTGTGTCACTTTAGGGTAGAATACACAAAACTAGAAGGGCAAAGCTACAGTAAAAAAAGAAAAAAGTTCCCTCTGTCTCATTAATATGCCCATTGGCCAAAATTAAATAAATCATAATTTCAGGGTACTAAATTCAGTTGAATTTCACTCAAGCAATTTGTGGTAGACTAAACATTCTTTTATAAACTTCTTAGATTAACAAACATAGTATATAATCTGAAATGTCCAGTGCCTAATTAGGTCATTTGCACATCAGTATCTTACATGACATCAGAACTCTTCAATAGACATCACAACCTGCTAAGGAGACCCCTCCCCTTTCTTTCTTATCAGTTTTGGATGTAATGGAAATCTGTCTGGTAGCTTAATTCAGAAAACTGGAAAATTATTGTTAGAATTTTTACTGCTTAGCACACGATTGCATATGACTCAGCTGTCTGTTATGTGCTTCTTAAAAGCCTATACCATACTGCAGATCGGTACTCAGTCATTGTATCTTCTGGAACAGAAATTATAACTTTTCCTGAAAAGGTACTTGACCATGTTGCCTTCTATGATAGAAGCCACAAAATTGCCTGAAAACACCATTTAGTGAATCAGTTTACTCACTCTGTCCACTTGCAAAAAACAGGCCTCTGTAGAACAGACAGACAAAGGTTCAAATATGGGATCCTCAGAACTTCATATTTAACCTGCATAGCTGTGTCAGAACTTATGAACAATGGCAGAACACCAGAATATTAAGTGAAGCTAAGGCATACATTTCTGTGAAATGTACAGTTGTGTAACCAGTGTCCATTTTCTGAAACTGGGTGATATCACTGGTGTTGTTGTTGTGTCTAATCACATTACTCAAAATAATAGTTTGATTACTCCCAATACAAAAAGTTCATTGGGCATTTACCTTGTAGGATACTGCAGGGTCAACACAGTAATTTTGGATATTTATGCTTGGTTAGAGTTTATATTTTATTGAGGGAAATTTTTAGACAATTGACTTGATCTAGATATTCCCCTGCCCAACTAAATGACCTGACTTAAGTCAGAGTGTGGTGGCAGGTTTTGAGTTGGGGCCACTCAAGGCAGGTGTGGGTGTGAATATCTAAGCCAATGATGATTTTTTTTGCCACAGAGTGTGGAGGAGCACACGTCCATAGTACAAGGGCATAGGTAGGCCTTGTGGTGACACTTATGCCCACAGGAAACACCTATGCCCTTGTGGGTATATGCGGGGTCAGCACAAGGGCCACATAACACAAGAGCATAGGTGGCCCTTGTGGTGAAACATATGGCCACCTCAGGCATGAAATCAAGCTGAACTTAATACTCCTATCGTCTGGATGCCAGTGAGAGCACAAACTCCCCAAAGGCAGACTGAATGACGATGCCGTTCATGACAGCTCATTCCCTGGGCAATCCGATAGATTCCTACCTCTAGGGAATAAAATGGCTCAAGTCTGATGGGTAAGAACTTGATAGTCAGCAGGCAGACTAAGAAAAGATATAAAATATAATCTAATGTATTTTTGTGTGCTAAAATAGTAACTTCCACCATTTAAGTCTACATAAAATTTAATAAATGTCTAAAACAACATGTCTGTGCTCACTGCTCCTTGGTAAACACACAGGAAAATCCAGTTTATTACTGCATCACTTTTAAACATGAACAAATGTTGATTTCAAAGAAAAGTATGTCCATCAAACAAGATACAAAAGATTTAATATGCATTCCAGAAAATACAGTACTTGTCCCACAGCAACATTGTAATTAAATGTGCATTTTTATGACTTTACAGTACTTGCTTCACAGCAGCATTGTACTTAAATGTGTATTTTTAAATAAGTAGTTCACCTTATTTGTATTTTATAAACATTTCACTTTGTGAAGGTGACTAGGTAGTACAATTTCATGTTCATTATTTATTCTTGAAGTTTGTAGGCCATCACAGTAAACAGGTTAAATATCTACATAGATACCATTTAAAAGTAATGGCCCTTACCTATAGACCACTGTTGTGGCACCATTTTGATTCTTAGAAATCTAGGCACAGAAACCCTTTGGCTAGCATCAAATGGCTGATTTGTACTGTGTGATGACACAAGATGGAGGAAGCCAAAAAAACAAATTGTCTTTTTTCTGGGAAGATGAATTCCATCAAACTCTCCATACAGAGTTCTATGCTTGTTTGTAACCCATAATTAAAATAATGAACACTGACATCACTTTCTTCTGACAATGAAGGGGGAAAGCTCTTCATCCCATTGGTGGTCATCTTTTGTCAGCTGATATTGTTATTTGCCTGTTAAAATCTGACTTTCTGAAATGTTGCAGATTAAAAGTGGGACATCTGAATGGAGGCATGCCACTGGTTAACAGCTCTGACACTAATGACAGACCACACTTTCAGCTTACAAATATACTAATTGCTGATGTCATTGTGGAGAGCCACTGAGGATGCACAAGCCAGTGCATTTCTTTGTGCCGGTCCCAAGCCCAGATAAATGGGGAGGGTTGCGTCAGGAAGGGCATCCGGCGTAAAACTCTACCAATTGACTTATGCGGACAACATTTCATATTTCCATACCGGGTCGGTTGAGGCCTGGGTTAACAACGACCACCACCAGTACTGTTAGCCAACAGGGTGCTGGTGGAAATTGGGCTACTGTTGGCCGAAATAGAAGAGGAGGGGGAAGGCATGCCCGAAGGCAGGAAGAGAGGAGGAAGGTTAGGAGTGTAGTAGTGAGGGTAGGAACTTTGAATGGTGGCAGTATGACTGGTATAGGGAGAGAGCTTGCTGATATGATGGAGAGAAGAAGGCTGACATATTGTGTGTGCAAGAGACCAGATGGAAGGGAAGTAAGGCCAGGTGTATAGGAGGCGGGTTCAAATTGTTCTATCATGATGTGGATGGCAGGAGAAATGGGGTAGGGGTTATCCTAAAGGAACAGTATGCCTGGAGTGTTTTGGTGGTGAAGAGAGTGTCTGATAGAGTGATGTTTATGAAGCTTGAAATTGATGGTGTAATGATGAATGTTGTTAGTACATATGCTCCACAGGTTGGGTGTGCGATGGCTGAGAAAGAAAAATTTTGGAGTGAGTTGGATGAAGTGGTGGTGAGTGTACCCAAGGGTGAGAGACTCGTGATTGGAGTGGACTTCAATGGGCATGTTGGTGAAGTGAAGAGAGATGATGAGGAAGTGATGGGGTAGGTATGGTGTTAAGGAGAGTAATGCAGAAGGTCAGATGATTGTGGATTTTGTGAAAAGGATAAACATGGCTGTGGTGAATACATATTTTAAGAAGAGGGAGGAGCATAGGGTGATGTACAAGAGTGGAGGAAGATGCACACAGGTGCATTATATCCTATGTAGGTGGGCCAGTCTGAAGGAGATTGGAGACTGTAAAGTGGTGACAGGGGAAAGTGTAGTTAAGCAGCATAGGATGGTGGCTTGTAGGATGACATTGGTAATCAAGAAGAGGAGGAGTGTGAGGGCAGCACCAAGGATCAAATGGTGGAAATTGAAAAAGGGTAATTGTGAGGTGGAATTCAGGGATGAGTTAAGGCAGGCACTGGGAGGCAGTGAAGAGTTACCGATTAGCTGGGTAACTACAGCAGAGCTAGTAAGGGAGACTGCTAGAAAGGTGCTTAGTATGACATCTGGACAGAGGAAGGAGGACAAGGAGACCTGGTGGTCAAATGAGGAAGTGCAGGAGAGTATACAGAGGAAGAGGCTGGCGAAGAAGAAGTGGGATTGTCAAAGAGATGAAGAAAGTAGACATGAGTATAAGGAGATGAGATGCATGGCAAAGAGAGAGATGGTGAAGGCTGAGGATAAGGCATATGGAGAGTTGTGTGAGAGATTGGACACTAAAGAGGGAGAAAAGGACCTGTACCAATTGGCTAGACAGAGGGACAGAGCTGGAAAAGATGTGCAGCAGGTAAGGGTGATAAAAGATAGTGAGGGAAACGTACTCACAAACGAGGAGAGTGTGTTGAGTAGATGGAAAGAGTACTTTGATGGGCTGATGAATGAAGAGAATGAGAGAGAGAGAAGGGTGGATGATGTGGGGATAGTGAATCAGGAAGTGAAACAGATTAGCAAGGAGGAAGTAAGGACAGCTATGAAGAGGATGAAGAATGGAAAGGCTGTTGGTCCAGATGACATAGCAGTGGAAGCATGAAGGTTCTTAGGAGAAATGGCAGTGAAATTTTTAACCAGATTGTTTAATGAAATTTTGGAAAGTCAGAGGATACCTGAAGAGTGGAGAAAAAGTGTTTTGGTACCTATCTTTAAGAATAAGGGTGATGTGCAGAGCTGCAGTAACTACAGAGGGATAAAATTGATCAGTCACAGCTTGAAGTTATGGGAAAGAGTAGTGGAAGCTAGGTTAAGAAGGGATGTGATGATTAGTGATCAGCAGTATGGTTTCAAGCCAGGAAAGAGCACTACAGATGCAATGTTTGCTCTGAGAGTGTTGTTGGAGAAATACAGAGAAGGTCAGAAGGAGTTGCATTGTGTCTTTGTGGACTTAGAGAAAGCATATGACAGGGTGCAAGAGAGAAGTTGTGGTATTGTATGAGGAAGTCGGGAGTGGCAGAGAAGTATGTAAGAGTGGTACAGGATATGTATGAGGGTAGTGTGACATTGGTGAGAACTGTGATGGGAGTGACAGATACATTTAAGGTGGAGGTGGGATTACATCAAGGATCAGCTCTGAGCCCTTTCTTATTTGCAGTGGTGATGGACAGGTTGACAGATGAGATCAGACAGGAGTCCCTGTGGACTATGATGATTGCAGATGACATTGTCATCTGTAGTGAGAGTAGGGACCAGGTTGAGGAGACCCTGGAGATGTGAAGATATGCTTTAGAGCAGAGGGGAATGAAGGTCAGCAGGGCTAAAACAGAATATATGTGTGTAAATGAGAGGGAGGGTAGAGTAATGGTGAGTATGCAGGGAGTAGAGTTGGTAAAGGTGGATGAGTTTAAGTACTTGGGATCAACAGTTCAGAGTAATGGTGAGTGTGGAAGAGAGGTGAAGAAGAGAGTACAGGCAGGGTGGAATGGGTGGAGAAGAGTGCCAGGAGTGCTTTGTGACAGACGGGTATCAGTAAGAGTGAAAGGGGAGGTCTACAAGAGGGTAGCGAGACCAGCTATGTTATATGGGTTGGAGACGGTGGCATTGACAAAAAGGCAGGAGTCAGTGCTGGATGTGGCAGAGTTAAAGATGCGAAGATTTGCACTGGGTGTGACTAGGATGGACAGGATTAGGAATCAGTATATTAGAGGGTCAGCTCAGGTTGGACAGTTTGGAGACAAACCAAGAGAGGCTAGATTGCATTGGTTTGGACATGTGCTGAGGAGGGATGCTGGGTATATTGGGAAAAGGATGCTAAGGATGGAGCTTCAGGTAAGAGGAAAAGAAGAAGGCCTAAGATAAGGTTTATGGATGTGGTGAGAGAGGACATGCAGGCGGTTGGTGTGAAAGAGCAAGATGCAGAGAACAGGAAGAAATGGACACAGATGATCCACTGTGGCGACCCCTAACGGGAACAGCCAAAAGAAGATGATGATTGTGGAGAGACCTGTCACCATTTGCCCTAACTTCCTAGCCATTATGCAGTAGAACATCTGACTTGAAAATGCACTGCCCCCTGATGGTAACAAGTGGTATCTTCATATTTTGATTAAGGAAAAACACATTTCTTTATCATATGCACTATACCTTCATGGCATTGTGTAGTTACAGCAGTGTTTTGGATTACAACAATTTCCAGAATAAGAGCTTATAGCATTTATCTGACAGATATTCCACTTACTGATGGTAGCACTTTCAATTTTCTTTAAAATTTGTTGACTAGATTAATCTGCTGATCCAAGATATCCGTATGTGGTACGTCACACCCTGTACTCTCATTACGTATCCAAAACTGGAAATCAGTCCCCCTATCAATCAAGCAATTGCCCACCCCAAAAGCTTTCAAAAACAATTAAAGTCTCTGGCTCTGCAGATGCACTTGTCCTAGATGGTCATTCTTCTCCCTTCTTCCTAAAAAGCCTCTTCTTGTCCACTCTTTCACCACTCCACTCTATACCTCCCACAAATATTTTCCTTCTTTCATTTCCTCCCTTTCTCGTAACCTTCATATACCATCAAATTATCATCCTGTATAGTTTTTCATTTAAATATTTGTACAAACCTTATCATTCTAGTGTCCCAATTTGTTGTATGTACATACACAACAGTAATGTAAAAACTGGAGAAATGTTCATGTAATATTTCTATGTCTGTATTAACATGTACTCTTATGTATTTTCCTCTTTATCTGTAACAGCTGGAAGATTTCTCTCCAGACCTCCACTAAAAATGGGTCCTGTGCCCAGATGGACTTTCTCAGTAAACAAAACCAATAAACAGATAAAATAAGTATTTTGTGCATAACACTGGCACAGGCACAATCTAAATTATAGAGGCTGTCACACAGAATCTACAAAATAAATTTACTAATGATCCACAGAAAGAACAAAAGGAATTTACTAATGATCTGAAGTAAGTTTAAAGCACGTAAAGAACTTTGAATTCAAACTGTTAATAAACAGGTATATTTGTAAACAACACTGCACAATCTTACAATGGAAATAGTTTAGCAGTAGTTAACATTCAATACGAAACAGCTTTCATTCTTGAAACACATTATTTTAGGAACATGAATAAGTGATAGGGAAAGAAGAGTAACTCTCATGGCAATGAAGAGAAACAGAAACTCAGATACATTAGTGAGAGATATTGCAGCATGGGATAATCAGGTGATGGTGGAGTGACTGAAACATTCTCATCTTCCATCCAGTAGTAGCAGCAGCAGTAAAAGCTGTTTATGGAATTATCTAAAGGTGGAATCATTTGTAGTGTAGGGTGACAGGAGCCTCACGTTTTTGATCCAAGAAATGAAAAGGAGTGATTTCAGTTTATTATGAAGTTATCTCAGCACAATGTTATTATTTAACTTGGTTGTGGTGTTGTACTTGGAGATGCTTGATGGTAGTTTGTTAATAAGGGAGGGAGTAGGATTCAAACTTCAAATGCTTAAGCAGTAATATGGCAAGAGATCATACATTTTTTCTTTTTAAAACAGCCATTACCTTTACAAAGGAATAAATGTTGGAACTGTCTGCAAAAAAAAAAAAAAAGCATAATAAATGTTCATATTATTTAATTATTTTTGCAGTATTTTATAGTCATCATCTTATTTCGGCTGTTCCCGTTAGGGGTCGCCACAGTGGATCATCTGTTTCCATTTCTTCCTGTCCTCTGCATTTTGCTCTGCCACACCAACCACCTGCATGTCCTCTCTCACCACATCCATAAACCTTATCTTAGGCCTTCCTCTTTTCCTGTTACCTGGTAGCTTCATCCTTAGCATCTTTTTCCCAAAATACTCTGTATCCCTCCTCAGCACATGTCCAAACCAACGTAATCTTGCCTCTCTGGCTTTGTCTAAAAACCTTCCAACCTGGGCTGACCCTCTAATATACTTATTCCTAATCCTGTCCACCCTCGTCACACCCAATACAAATCTTAACATCTTTAACTCTGCCACATCCAGCTCAAACTCCTGCCTTTTTGTCAATGCCACTGTCCCCAACCCATATAACATAGCTGGTCTCATTACCCTCTTGTAGACCTTCCCTTTCACTCTTACTGGTGCTCATCTGTCACAAATCATTCCTGAAACTCTTCTCCACCCACTACATCCTGCCTGTACTCTCTTCTTCACCTCTCTTCCACACTCACCATTACTCTGAACTATTGATCCCAAGTATTTAAACTCACCCACATTCGCCACCTCTTCTCCTTGCATCCTCACCATTCCTCTATCCTCCCTCTCATTCACCACACATATATTCTGCCTTAGTCCTGCTGACCTTCATTCCTCTTCTCTCTAGAGCATATCTCCATCTCTCCAGGATCTCCATCTGTTCCCTACTCTCATTACAAATCACAATGTCATCTGAAAACATCATGGTCCACAGGGACTCCTGTCTGATTTCGTCTGTCAACCTGTCCATCACCATTGCAAATAAGAAAGGGCTCAGAGCTGATCCTTGATGTAATCCCACCTCCACCTTAAATGCATCCATCACTCCCACCACAGACCTCACCACTGTCACACTACCCTCATACATATCCTGTACCACTCTTACATACATCTCTGACACTCCCGTCTTCCTCATACAATACCACAACTCCTCTCTAGGCATACTGTCAAATGCTTTCTCTAAATCTACAAAAACACAATGCAACTCCTTCTGGCCTTCTCTGTACTTCTCCATCAACACTCTCAGAGCAAACATTGCATCTGTAGTGCTCTTTCCCTGCATGAAACCATACTGCTGATCACTAATCATCACATCCCTTCTTAACCTAGCTTCCACTACTCTTTCCCATAACTTCATGCTGTGACTGATCAATTTAATCCCTCTGTAGTTACTACAGCTCTGCATATCACCCTTATTCTTAAAAATCTGTACCAAAACACTTTTTCTCTATTCCTCAAGCATCCTCTCACTTTCCAAGATTTCATTAAGCAATCTGGTTAAAACCTCCACTGCCATTTCACCTAAACACCTCCATGCTTCCACAGGTATGTCATCTGGACTAACAGTCTTTCTATTCTTCATTCGCTTCATAGCTATCCTTACTTCCTCCTTGCTAATCCACTGCACTTCATGATTCACTATCCCCACATCATCCAACCTTCTCTCCCTCTCATTCTCTTCATTCATCAACCCCTCAAAGTACTCTTTCCATCTCCTCAACACACTCTCCTCATGTGTGAGTACATTTCCCTCACTATCCTTTATCACCCTTACCAGCTGCACATCTTTCCTAGCTCTGTCCCTCTGTCTAGCCAATCGGTACAGGTCCTTTTCTCCCTCTTTAGTGTCCAACCTTTCATACGATTCTTCATATGCCTTATCCTTAGCCTTCGCCACCTCTCTCTTTGCCATGCACCTCATCTCATTATACTCCTGTCTACTTTCTTCATCTCTCTGACAACCCCACTTCTTCTTTGCCAACCTCTTTCTCTGTATACTCTCCTGTACTTCCTCATTCCACCACCATGTCTCCTTGTCCTCCTTCCTCTTTCCAGATGTCATACCAAGCACCTTTCTAGCCGTCTCCCTTACTAGCTCTGCTGTAGTTACCCAGCTATTTGGTAACTCTTCACTGCCACCCAGTGCCTGTCTTAACTCATCCCTGAACTCCACCTCACAATTACCCTTTTTCAGTTTCCACCATTTGATCCTTGGTGCTGCCCTCACACTCCTCCTCCTCCTCTTTTTGATCACCAACGTCATCCTACAAACCACCATCCTATGCCGCCTAACTACACTTTCCCCGGTCACCACTTTACACTCTCCAATCTCCTTCAAACTGGCCCTGCTACATAAGATATAATCCACCTGTGTGCATCTTCCTTGTCATATTTTCTGGGTGGAAAAGTGAGTGAAAAGAGAGTCCATATTCAAGCTGTCCTAAAAGCTTACCTTTTCCCTACAGCACATTCATAATCAAGGAAACTAAAACATGAAATTGTCCAGGCTCAGACTAGATGCTTTTTGATATTTGTTTATCACTGTCCAGTAAAGTGATCTAAGGACAGAGACTGGTCCAGATTTATACCAAGGTATTTAAAAAGTGTGTGGGGAGGTCACGGATAGATCAGTGTAGATGGATGAGTGTATAACAAGGTTTGGCACCTACAGTCATAGACTTGGTTTTACTTACTTTCAGTACCCATTGTAAGTTAGATAATATAATAGATTACTAAGGCATGTTCCAAATGGCTTTACTGGTTTAGCTGTAAAAAGCCAAGGATCTATAGGTAATCACATTGTTCATAAGAGGATTCTCATAATGTCAGATCAGTGGAGAAAGAGTTAATGAAGAAGAGAAAAGGAACTGAGAGAGAGACCCATGAGGTACTTCATGTTTTAAAGGTGCAGAGGATAAAAGGGGGGAGACAATCTTGATGGAGAAGGGCATGTTATGTTAAAGAACAGCCAAATACCCCCATGTTAAAACCATTATAGTGTAAGACAGCTTAGGGGCCTTAGTGGTTAAGAAGGCTGAAAGTCTTGGTTAGGATAATACAAACATTTTCCTGAGATGACCTTCCTATGTGTTTTGGAGAATATCGTGTGTCAGGGACCACGTGACTCGATCAGGATTTCCTCTGGCACAGAACTCAGGTTGCTGTCTGGATAGAATACCATATCATTTGAGGTATTAAGTTTCTGTGTGGACTAATTGTGTGAGTGTTTTTATAGACCTGGAAAATGTGAGATGTGTCTAAGCTTAGAGAATTATTTTGAGGAAATTATTTTTTGACAGAAATCAGACAGTCCCAGCTTTCCATATATCTGGGAGATTCTTGGGGTGATGGATAGTTCATAGATATGGACTATTAAAGTGACAATGATAAAAGAGCTGGATAATTTTTTTAGTGCCCTGACTTTATTTATTCTAATCAGTACCCTTGGGTCTATGGGTTAGTATTAGGCTAACTGCCCTTAGGACCATTTCAAGCCTAGGCAATTACCCCATGAAGAATTAAATCCTGCACCTCTTGCCTGTAGGGTAAACACCTTAACCCTTATACTAACTTCCCACCCAATAATTCCTATGCTTCTGGAATACCCGATTCTACAATGCATTATACCTCCTTAAGATACACTGCATTGCAGCAGTACTGAAAGGCCATTTGAAAGTGCCACCCTGACCATGTTCTGCAAACACTGCCCTGAACAGGACCCTACCCCACAAGATACATACCTCAGGCACTCTCCTCCAAAATGCTGTAAGTGCAGATAACACTGGGGAAAGTTTATGCACGTTCAGGAAGATTCATCATAAATCTAAGCCATTATAATTATGATCTGTGTTGGTAACAACACTCCCTTAGGGCAGGTGGGAAATACCATCCTACTTTAATGGCAACTCTGGATCTGACTAAACATATGAAAATGAGTCAGGGAGAAGAAGCAAAACTGCTATCAGTGAAGAAAAAGGCCCTAGATCAGATAGTGCCTACTTCAGTCAGCGGATCAAATATACTGGACCTAGTATTCATGAACATAGGAGAAAGTGACAGTCAAAACTCACATCTGCCCCAATGCCTAAGAACACATCTACCTGTGCAGAATTATACACAGAAACTCTGTACAAATATATAAATGGCTGCATTTAGCCTGTTGTACCTACAGAAGTAAGCCCAAATCTAATACCAAAAACTAATCCCACTGGTATAATCCTTACCATAACAGAGTAAATAACAAAAGAAAAAAAAGTCATGGCAAAAAAAACAACTCTCATAGAGACAAGAACTATCCAATTCAACTAAACAAGAAACCAAGAGGTCTAATAAAGTTCAATAAGGCTAATTACAAGGTCAGGGCAGCCTCCCAGGCTAAGGACAATCACAAGGCCTACTTCCGCTATGCCAGGAACCTTAAAGGTAACACTCAATAGTGTGCAAAACTGGTTGTAAATGTCACAAACTTCACTTGCTAGGGTAACATTGCAAATCTACTGGCTAATATATTTAGCTCTAACTTCACCCACCCACTTCTCCCCCAACTACCTCTTGTGAAATCACTTCTAGCCTTTCTAGCATACCCCCCAACAATCAACAGGGAGCAGGTCCTGGCGGCACTCACTAAGTCTAAAATCGCTACTTCAGTGGGCCCCAACAATATCCCCTGCTACCTCTTAAATAGCGTAAAACATGACCTAGAAGGACTACTTGAGACACTCTTCATCTACAGCATCAAAACAGTTTATGTGCCAGGTGAATGAAGAGCTGCAACAGTTATCCCTCTTCATAAGGGTGGTCCACCATCAGACTCCTGGAACTACAGACCCATCAGCTGAATATGCAAAGCCATGGAGCGAATTATCCAGGAAATGATCAGCAAAGACATTTGCAGCCTACAGACACTGGATCCATCCCAGTTTCACATTGTTAAGGGAAGTTACTTACATGACCTGATAGACTTCTTTGACAGGGTTACCAAGGCTATGGATGGGGGGAAATGGTGCATACCACCCACTTTGACGTGCCCAAGGTGTTTGATACAATACTTCACTCAGATATTGTTGAAAAACTCTCAGAACTGGCACAAATCTCTATGTAGCTCACTAGATTGCTGGCTGGTACACAGATAGGACCCAAGAAGTCAGGATCTGTGAGACCACCTATTCCAGGAGATTGGTCACCAATGGAGTTTGGGCCTGCTTCTGTTTAGCATCTACTTCTCAGAAGTCAAGGCTAATGTCAAAGATCTCTGACTCACCAAGTTCACAGATGGCTGTAAATTGGGAGGTGTCATAGATACTCCCCATGACACCAACAATATACAAAAGAGTCTAAAACAAACAAATGACTGGTGCCAAAGCCAGTGATTAAAAATCAGTATGAACAAATGCATTATAGTGCCCTTTGGGAAGTTGTCCACCCAAGTTAATTACTCCAGCAATAAATCACCTTTAAGAGATGACCCAGTGGTTAGGGATCTGGGAACACAAGTAGACAGCAATCTGGCCTTCAACCAACATGTAGACAAGATAGCAAGAAAATGATTCTATATCACCCAACTCATAAGCAAGGTTATGTTATCCAGGTCCAAGGAAGCAATAGTACCACTCTACTCACCCCTTATCAGACCCATAATTGAGTACTATGCCCCTTTTGACATGCACCTAACCAGACACTTGCAACATTTGAGACACACTCAAAGGTTCCTCATTAGGAGAATCTATGGTATGAATACCCTGTCCTCCACAGATCACTGTAAGGTTTTGTAAGAGGTGATCTAGGCCTGGTATGTAAGGCATCCTAAGATCAAGCTCTGATGGACCTCTTGAACAGCTGCAAAACAAACAACACCAGAAACACTAAATCCAAGGTCCTGAACTTTGCCTGTTACATAAAAAGAACATGAACATGTTGGAGAGACTGATATGTGACTGAAAGGATCCCTGCAATATGGAATAAGCTCCCCATCTGCATAAAACAGGGTTCATTCATGACCCTATTCAAACGAAACATTGACTTTGGATGAGATGTCATAAATTCACCCCCAGTCTGGCCCCATGTCTCTAACAGACAGAGGTAAACAGTAATTAAATTAATCCCCAAACAACATACCCCCACATAACCTTTATCTGCCTTCTTATTAACATACCCCACCATAAATGGGTCCAAGGTACTTAGAGACAAAACGGAGTTGGGTTGCATGACTAAGCTTATAAAGATCCTGGTGTTTGTTAGCCTGGTATAAACCTATGAAACTATAAACCTATGAAATGAGCATGAAAACTATATCTTCAAGTTCAGAAAGGTTTGATGCTCTGTGAAAATCTGTCATATCCAGTTAGTTGAACCCTAGCAATTCAGAGAGCATTGTACTGCTACAGTGGTCAAAAAGGCCTGGCCTGTACTGCAGACAGCAGTCTCACTGGAAAAGTCTTAGGCAAATATTGATGCCCTGGAGCAAGCTAATGCTAATTAGCCATGTGCTTTCCCACATATATATTGTCTGCTTCTAAATAACACATTACACTATTTGGGGTGCAAAGTGGAAAAAGTGATGGCATATACTGTTTCAGTAAAAGGATTGGGACTGTTAGCATGACCATGGATAATTACTGCAAAGCTGTCTGTGTGTCTGTGAATGTATTTCTGTGTGCATGGGTCTGAGTGTGTGTGTCTGTGCATGTGTGTGTGTGTGTGTGTGTGTGTGTGTGTGTGTGTGTGTGTGTGTGTGTGTGTGTGTGTGTGTGTGTGTGCGTGTGTGTGTGCATGTGTTTGAATGTGTGTGTGCGCGCACGTGTGTGTGTGCACGTGTGCACATGTGCGTGTGTGCGTGTCTGTACATGTGTGTGTGCATGCGTGTGTGCATGTGTGTGTGTGTGTGTGTGTGTGTGTGTGTGTGTGTGTGTGTGTGTGTGTGTGTGTGCGT
Source organism: Protopterus annectens (assembly GCF_019279795.1). NCBI lineage: Eukaryota > Metazoa > Chordata > Ceratodontiformes > Protopteridae > Protopterus > Protopterus annectens. The sequence continues at coordinate 693,926,459 of NC_056751.1, forward strand.
GTGTGTGCGTGTGTGTTGTGTGTGTGTGTGCGTGCATGTGCGTGTGTGCACGTGTGTGTGTGTGCGTGTGTGTGTGCGTGTGTGTGTGTGTGTGTGTGCGTGTGTGTGTGCGTGTGTGTGTGTGTGTGTGTGTGTGTGTGTGTGTGTGTGTGTGTGTGTGTGTGTGTGTGTGTGTGTGTGTGTGTCAGCATGCATGTGTGTGGGTGTGTGTGCACTGGAGGGTGCCAGTACATCCACAATGCATGAGCTGTGGGATTTCGCTAATGGTGCTAAGGTTTACAGCTCAGTGCTTGATTCATGGACATGATAATGAGCCCCTGAGTTTGTATCCATATGTATCCATATAGGTTCATGCTGGTAAAAGAACTGATAGGATTATACTAAGATTTGTAGATAACTAATATTTTCTTAAAACAGAACTACTAAACCTCCATAAATTTTCTGCTAAAAGATTTTTGGCAAAGTTACCCCAGTACTTTTTCTGTTTGTTCCATACATTTTATTTCTTATGATTTGTTTTAGAACTGATGAGAGAAGAAGAAAATATGCTTCCCAGTAGACTAATGACAAAATCACTAGCTGCAAGCTTACATTTCTTGAGTAATGTTTAGGGTCTAAGAAGTCCCAACCCATCTATTTTTAATGTAGTTCAGATACTTAAATAAATGTTCATTTAGGCTTCATGTAGAGAGTGATGGAATCCATTAAATTCTAAATCTATGTTTTACTATTTAAGTGGAAATGCCTCATAAAAAAATTAGAATTCGTTATTCTTCCACACAGTTTTGTTGCTGCTATTTTAAAACATTATAGAATGCTATACAAGTCAATAGATAAGAAAGGTTTTCCACATCATTTAGTAGAAAAACAATTTAATAAAGATGAGCACAAGTCTTATTACTTAGATAAAGACTTTTACATGACTATATAACTACATAACTCACTAAGTGAGCTGGTAGTCACATGATAATCTACCTAGTGTTGTAAGGCATGGAAAACTAAATAAGTTGTCACCATTTCCTATTCCTTCCTGGGCTTTGAAACTAACAAAGATGAAACAATTTCCACTTCTGTCATAACTTGTACAAAAACAGGTAACGTTATTATATTGAACTTCTGTTTTTAGTATGATATTGAAATAGCCTGCTCCCTGAGTACACTACTATCATGGAAATAATTAGGATTGTACTAAACATAAAAGCATGCAATCAAATCAGCAACACCTTTCTCTGTGGTACAGAGGGACAGAGTCCTGATTGTAATCAAGATGATAAGGGTTTGATTAGTGGCCCTGGCAATGGAGGAGTCAGGCAAGGAGGGAGCAGAATGAAGGGGATTGATGTCTTGCTTCATTGCTCAGTGTTTTGATTAGTGGCCCTGGCACTGGAGAAATCAGGTAAGGAGGGAGCCAAATGAAGAGGATTGATTGCTTGCTTCACACTGTGGTGGAAGGTGTATGGTGCTCGGGAGAACAAACAGATGGTGTGATTTCTTTGGTAGAGATAAGGGAAACTATGTATTATGCTATTGAGAAGGAAGTTGGAACTGCATGCTGAAAATATCAGTTGTGGAAGTGATGAATGACCAATGCAGGCAACCCACTACATGTCCCTTTGTGTAGCCAAGTATACAATTAAGATGTAAGACTGTAAATGTAAAACCCACTCCATCCTGCTGGCTGATTTATACCTATTTGGGAAAAAAATCACCAAACACAGGGAGTTATCCCTGTCTAGCCTTAATGCCATAGCTCTTTTTTTCAGTCTAAATCAAACAACAATATACAGCTTCTAGGATCCACTTCTCCCATCTTTGAACTATTGGGCTCTGTACATATTGGAGCACCTGATTTCCAGATAGGACATGATCCTATGAACCCTTGAACTTACTCAACTATGGATATTCCAGCTGAGCTGATTTCTTTCCCTGGTTTCTTAAACAAGGTGATGCAGCGGTAGCATTGTCACCTCACAGCAAGAGGTTCTCCAGTTTGATTCTTGCCTGCAGTACCTTCTGTGTGGAGTCTGCATGTCCTCCCTGCATTTGTGTGGGTTTCCTCCGGGTTCCCTGATTTCTTCCCACGTTTAAAGACATGAGTCTGGAGCGTTTTTCCCCAGGCCTCCACTGAAAATTGGCTTTGTTCCAAGTGAGACTTCCCCAGTAAATAAATAAACAAAAATAAATAAATTTGATCTCCCAAAACATATGTCATATATTTAACCTCTCACTCATACAACAAGCATTCCCTGATATTTAGAAAAAGAAACATTTTTATTTCTATCATCAAATGAGCTTAACCCGTGAATATTTTTCTTTCTAATCTATTTCACTCCTGCCTCACTTAGACAAGTTGCTTGAAAAAGCTGTATGCAAACAACTTGCCTCTTTTTTTACCAATAAAATGTACTATTCTCATACCATAGTGGTTTCATAACCCACATAAGTACCAAAATTGTCTTATACACACTTATTGATACATTATTCTATAGCAGACTCAAGAGCAACCCTACAGGTGCCCTGATTGCTGATTTTTCTAAAGCCTTTGACTTAGTCAGTCATAAACTATTACTTAAATCACTTGCATAATCAAGTTTTGGTTAGTCTACCCTAGAATGCTTTGACAATTACATCACAAATAGAACATATTCAATTAACCCAGTAACTGATATACACCAGCACAAAAATTACTACTGGTTTCCACCAGTGATCAAGTCCCCCCCACCCCCCTTCAGGATATAAATAAATGCACTGCCGACTAACATAAAGTTTTCCAACATTAATCTTTATTTTGATGACCTAGTCTTCTATGCAACAGCCTTCAGGTGTAAAACAGCACTACAAAAATGCCTTCACACTCTCCAGAACCTATATCCATAGGTGCTTAACAAGCAGCTCAGACAAAATTATAAAATGACCGAAGTGATGTTTTTGACCACCGCCTAAAACTAAAGAAAGTGTTTCCCGTCCCCACTCTTATCGTATAACGGGCAGTCAGTACAGCATATTATCTCCTTGAAATGTCTAGGCGTTACTGTAGAACCTTGCGTAAATCTATCCTGGAATATCACCAGCATGAAACAAAAATTATCTTTACTTGTTTTAATGGAAAGAATATCTCCCACTTTTTACCTCAAATGTCCCCTATACGTGTCTCTGTTACACAGTCGAATGTTTAGGTTAGCAAATACCTAAATGTCGAAATGGTAATATCGCAAAATTAAAACAGTGAACGGACGATTTAATGTAGGGAATGAATTCCCCAGGCCGCAAAAAAAAAAATTTAAACCAAAATGAAGTGGGGGGCTTTGTCCTTACACACCCCATTGTGAGGGCCTGTGCCCCCCAAACCCACCCTAACTAAATATACCAACTCCAAGATCGCTCTACAATGGGGAACAGAGCAAAATCCACATAACGGCCAAGGGAATTCTTTCCGAGCGTTAAATCGGCCGTTCGCGGTTTTTTGCTTTCGCTATTACCAATTCGACATTTAAGCATTCGCTAACCTAAACATTTGATCAGGTAACAGGAACCCCCTATACTGAGAAGTACATAAATGTCCTGTATAAACACCTATATAAATGTATAGACTCCGCACTACCAGGACATATCAAATCAAGATCCTCACAAAAAAATAAGCCACCCTGTTGGACATCCAGCATAAATAGGTAATACAATAAGAGAAAGAACCAGTTGTCAAAAAACAAGAGGGAATGGTCCCAGCAAAGAAAGAACTCCCTTTAAAGCTTAAACAAGCAGATTAGACATCTTGTAAAGTCCTCTAAAGCTAGTTACAAAACTAAATTAACATCCCTAACTAAGGTAAATCACAAAACATTCTTTAGCTACATGCAAAATCTAAAAGGGAAGGCCCAACTTTGTGCTGAACTAGCTGTGGATGGTGCCACTTATAATGAACCCAAACAACAGCAGTCAGCACTTCAAATCAGCAAAACCATTTATTTAATATTATTTTATTAAGGAACAGATCGATTTTTCAACTTCATGCCTTCGTCAGTGTTCCTGCATCATGAACCTGCAGACATCGCCAACCTGCTAGCGGTCGGGTTTGGCAAAAACTTCACCCCCCCCCTCCGTCCCCACCAATCATACCCCATAACATACCTGTCTGCCTAGTATCTTCTGTGAGCAGGTCATAGCCACACTCTCCAAAGCCAAAAACACAGCCTCTATGGGACTGGACAACATCCCAGGCTGCCTACTAAATGTTCTAAAGCAGGAGCTAGTGGAACTGCTGAGCATGCTTTTCAGTCTCAATCTAAGCATTGGCTTTGTCACAGCTGAGTGGAAAACAGCAACTGTAATCCCCTTGCTCAAAGGGGGTCCCTCAACCAACCCCGGGAACTATAGACCCATAAGCCTAATCAGCTTTTTCTACAAGGCCATGGAGAGAATCATCATAGATCTTATCAACAAGGATATATGTGACCTTCAAACTCTTGACCCAACACAGTTTAGATTCATTAAGAGAAGTTCTTGCCTGCTAAACTTTGTGGACTTCTTTGAGAATGTCACAAGGGTCCTGAATGAAGGCAAAACAGTTCACCCTGCCTAGCCAAGGCCTTTGATGCAATCCCTCCCTTAGGAATAATTGAGAAACTCACCAAGCTGATGATTAACCTTTACATCACTAGATGGGTTACCAATTGGCTCACAAACAGAACATATATATTCAAAATTGGGGATGCCAGCTCTATTAGCAGACCTATTACCAGTGATGTTTCACAGGGATCTGTGCTAGGCCCCCTAGTGTTTAGTTTCTATTTTTCAGAAGTCCAGGCTTACTAGGTTTGCTGATGACTGCAAATTGGGTGCAATCATTGAATTCCCCAAAAGATGTCAACATACTACAAAATGGACTTTAGAGACAAATGGCTGATGTCAAAGCAAGGGACTTAAAGTAAATACAAAAAAAAATGCGTTATCATCCCCTTCAGCAAAAGAGAAACCCCTGCTAATTGCAACATTAATAATATCCCCCCTAAGTTCAAACCCATTGATAACAGATTTAGGAACACAAGTTGATAGCAGCCTTAATTTTGATCATCAGGTGTCCACAGTAGTAAGGAAGACCTTCTACACTGCACACCTCATAAGCAAGCTTATAATATCCAGAGCTAAGGAGGTTATAACTCCCCTGTACTCGTCTCTCATCAGACCAATAATAAAGTACAAGACTCACTTCTGTATGTATCTCACCAGACATTTGCAACACCTGCAGAGACCTCAGAGGTTTCTCACCAAGAAAATTCACATACTACAACACATGACCTACACAGACATATTGAAGGCCCTATCACTTTATTCAGTATCGTAGTGACTGCTTAGAGGCAACTTGTGCCTGGCCTACAGAGCATTCTCAGACCCTGTCTTGATGAAGCTCCTGTACATCCACAAATCCAATGGGACAAGATGCACTTGGTCTAGGGATCTTAACCTAGCCTGCAATAACAGGACATGCTGGACAGACAGATAGGTCTCTCAGAGTTCGCCACTGATCTGGAACAAACTTCCAATTCATGTAAAAACAGAGCTCTTCAATGACCCTATTTAAGTATAACTTAGACAACTGGATGGAAAACCATAAATTTACACTGAGGGTTTCACCTATATCCCTCTTAGAAAGAGGCAGCCGGTGCTGATCTTAGGCTCACTCGCAAACATAGAGTATATATCTTAGTGCATAAGGGAACAAAGTTATAACATGGCTAGGCTTGTACAGGATTTGGGGCCAATAGCCTAGTAACCTCCTATGATCCTGTGATAAGGAACGGGCAGTCTTTTGTTCAGAAATTGAAATATATGTTTATGTTTGTAGAATTGTGAAGTGTGCCATGTAGAATTTGTGATAGGAAATGCAATGTGAAGAATTACATAAATGACATATGAAGGCTTGAAGTGTATACATTGCTATATGCAAATTAGGGTAACATTAAATGCAAGATCAAGGAGTGCATATTGCTATGTGAGAATTGAATGCTGTTGCCTGCATCTGTAAAGGTATACCACATTTGGTTTCTGTCACAGCATCAAAAACAGTAGCGCTGATGCTTGTGATGCTTCTATGAAGTAGATGGACAAAGTCCTGACTATGGCCCAAGCAACCATGGTTCAACTAGGGTCTCAGATGCTTCACTCTACAGCAGTAAAGAATGGATGTGTCTATTCTGAGGAGGTGGTGGGATCCACCTGCAACCAGGAATATTTCTGATGACGGCTAGGGTGGGTGTCCTCAATGGTAAGCGGGCTCCCTATTGAAAGGTAGCCGGGGGGCATGAGCAGGATGATGTTAGTAGTGATGCTCATGTCATCTTTGCTCTGTCCAGTTGGGGAAATCTTTCATTAATAACATTGCCAAAGATGCATAGCTGGGACTCACACCTTGGTTCTCTTGCCTCTTACTTCTGGGTGTTGGAGGTGACAGTCTTAGATGATATAGACCGAATAGGATGATCTCTCCCGAGAGGGGGAAGGCCCACTTCCAGTGTCAAAACAGTTTTCAGTCACTTCCCTTCTAGTGAAAATAAGTGGAACAAATGGTCTCATGAAGTCTGGGTGAAAGTTAATAGTTAAACCAGGTAATGAGGAAGAGAGACAAAAAAAAAATAAACAAGACAGTGCACCTGAGATGTGGTTTTAGTGATGCATGTCTGCTTGCATGTAACATCACAGAATGCAGCAGATTGCATCCCTATCAAATTCCCTGTCATTGTAATACCAATTCAATGCAGTTATGTGAAAAAAGTTATAAATTAGCTAGGCAAGTTGAATATTTGTGTATGAAGTACTCAGACTTCAGTGTTTTTTGATAATATGGCACTTAAAAGGCTAGTAGAGAAGATGGGTGCATCAAGCTAGATAATGAATGGATTTACCAGAGATGAAAGAGAGGTCAACAACTAAAAATGGAGTCATCTTTGGAAAAAGGAGAAATGTACAGAGTACCACCAGACTTGTTGTTGGCTCTGTCCTGTTTAAAACTTTATTAATTCATGTATTGACATTAGTAGTTCTTTCATACTAATAATTTATAACGTTAGCTTTCTACAAAGTCTTTGTAAAAATATTTGTATTGATCCATTTATTTGTAGGTTCATAGGTAAATGCTTGGCTAGTTGCCCTTGTGTGGCATTTTAAACTAACTTCAAATCAACATTTTAAACCTAACCAATTTTTGTGCTGGAAATAAGCAATCTCATTTGGTTATAAATTAGCCTTACACATCCCATGGTCAATAATTATATATTACCCTTAATGAGAATAACTGGGATCATCCCACAGATAATTTGAGAGGACCCATGCATGGGATAAAGCATTTAGGAGCTGCATCTGTCTGTTAGTAGTTCAGGAGGCAATCCTGGGGTAAATTTTCTGTTTCCCATCCATAGATCTAAGTTGCATTTGAAAATGAACAAGGATGAACATTGTTTTATGGGGATATGGAGATAGCAGCGGTATCCTCTATAAAATATACCTGTCCCTCCAAACCATTTTGTTGATGTTGCAGAAGAGGTTCAGATCCCTAAATTGTGTATTTCTGATAAAATGTGACTTGTTGATGTGCAGTAAATCCATCCATAATGGGTCAGAGGATGCCTTGCATGCCAGACACAGGTCAGCTCTTAGTAGTCTGTAGGATAACAAGCATAGTGACAGGGTTTTGAGTTGGTTCATGTAGGACATATTGTTTAGTCTTGTATCCTTTTAGTAAGGTATCTCTGTGGACATTCCAGTTATTGCATATGTCTAGACATATACATGCCAAAGGAGGGATTAAATTCAATTGTTGGCCTAATGAGGGTTGAGTAAAGGGGGACAATAGCATCCCTAGGTCTAGACACAATCCCTTTGTCTATGAACTGTGCAGTATAGAAGGATTTCTCACAACAATAGACATAAGTTGGTCACAAGTTAGGTCACTGTCCACATAAATTCCTAAATCCCAAATAACTAGGTCAACTCTAATCAATGTGGTAATTCCCTGAGGCAGATAACTTCCCAAAGAATGCAATAATACAGTTGGCATTTAGTTTCAAACCGTGATTTTGATGCCAGTTATTTATTTGAGTCATTTGGAGATTCAATGACTGCTCCTAGTTTGCAGTCATCTGCAAACTTAGTCAGCCTGAGCCCCTTGGTATTGGCTTTTACTTCAGAAAAGTAGATCCCAAATATGAGAAGTCCCAGTACAGAACCTCAGTGGATTCCACTGGTGACTGGACTCTTTGTGGAGGTATCGTCTACTATTTTGATTGTCTGTGCCCTATCTGTGAGCCATCTGGCAATCCAGTAGGCAACGTGGGGGTTATTCCCAGTTTATTTAACTTTTCTACTATGCCTAAGTGGAGAACTGTGTCAAAAGCTTTGGTCAGGCTGAGGATTGTAGTGTGTACCATTTTGCCTTCATCCATGAATTCATTTGTTAACAAGTAAACCCATTAAATATAATTACTTCCTTCCAGCAGCAACTTGAAACCACCATCTGGTTAAGTGACTTGGTCACAGTCATACAGTAGGTAAATTGAGACTGAGGGGAAACAAACCCAGGACTGTAAGATCATCTCCATTAGCAGATCAGAGCATTTATTCTCTGCACTAAGCTACCACTTAAGACTATGAACAGAGAGATTCCAGCTAGAATATGTTAATAATGGTAATGTTATGCTCTTGGAGAGGGGGCCAGGTTTAAATATAATGTACAGTGAGCAAAATACAGAGTACTAGAGAAAACCCTTGTGGCAGTAGTTAGCACATTTTGACTCTGTGTAAGTTACACATGTTCGTTATTATTTGAGACCACCTTTGGTCCTTTTGGACTGCATACAGACTCGCATAGCTAGGTTAAGTGAGTCTCCATTTACGCTTCAGCATTTCGTAAGTTTAATTTGAATTTGGTGCCATTTGAGTGCCGTATTGCCATATAGCTTCCTTATTATGCACATTAACACTAGGTAAGACTGCAATGCAAATTATAGATTGATACAGATCCCCCACCATGCCCCAAGATTCACACTACACCTTTCTAAACATACTGGAAAATATTAAGATACAACCAAACACCCCAGTACTGGGTGATTTCAACTACCCTGCCACTAACTGGGAAAACTACTCGGGTACCAACACCTTTTTCCAACGGTTCATGGAATTCATAAATTCCAACACCCTGGATCAACTAATCCATTGTCCAACCAGGGGCTCCAATATCCTAGACCTGGTCATTACCAACATGGGAGATAGATGCTTTACACTAGTGGTCACCCCCTCATTGGTCAGGTTTGACCATAAGCAAATCACCCTTGACATCCACATCCCACCACCACCACCCCCCCCCCCAGTAAGGAAACCTCCATAAAAAACTTTGCCAAAGCCAACTTCATGCTACTCAAGTCATAAGTGACAAACTTCATGACACCCATTCAGACAGGAGCTGAATCCTACACTAAGGCACTGGATGAGCACATCCACTCATGCATGAATCATGCCATTCCAAATAGAACCAAGACACTCTCCTCCAAAAAAAGGAAGCCAATCCGGTGGTCCCCTGCCATAAACAAACTATACAACAGAAGAAAGAAACTGTTGCAGAAAAGAGAAAAATCCCAGGATGCAAAAAACTCCCTTACCAGCCTCAGTAAGAAGTTGAGATCCATCATAAAATCCTCCAAAGCTAGTTATAAAAAATAAAATTGCCAAAGATTCCAAAGACAACCACAAGGCATTCTATAGTTATGTCAAGAATCTAAATGGCAATGCTCAGATATGCTCTGAGCTACAACAGAATGGCATTAAATATACTGATCCCAGGGATATTGCCAATATCCTGGCAGATCGATTTAATTCCAACTTCACACCCCTCTCACCCCTAAAGGGTCCATCTTAATACCAAAAGATTGCCAAATTCCAGTAATCACGGCCACACAGGTAGAAACTGCACTCTCCAAAGCTAAGGATACAGCATCCATGGGACCAGATGACATCACGGGCTGTGTACTACATAGATTCATAGGTTCATACGTTGATACTATGCTATCTGCCCTAGGGCATTTATAAGCCTAGCCAGAGTGTGTCTGGCCTTCACCACCCTTTTAGATTAGTTGACTGTGTCTCTGTATAGTAGGTCACAGAAGATAGCCCTTTTAAGGTTAGTTTACTGTGCCTCTGTCTAGTAGGGACACAGAAGAGATCCCAGGGGTAAACCTATGATCTCCCATCCACTCGTAAAGATTTCTCTTGAAGAGGGTCATTGAGGGGCTCTGCCTAACATGGATTGGGATTTTGTTCCAGAGTGAGGGGAGCCTCTGGGATATGACTCTGTCCCTCCAGCATGTCCTATTTATTTCTGTGCTGAGGTTTAAGTCCCTGGAGCATGTAGCTCTAAGGGATTTGGATTTCCTGAGGTGGAGCATGTCCATTAATTCTGGTTTGGACATGGCTTTATACGTCAGGCACAGATCGCCTCTGAGTAGGCGGTAAGCAACTGAGTAGAGCTGGAGTTTCTTTAGCCTAACTGCGTAGGGCATCTGCTTGAGTCCCTTGATCCTCTTGGTGAGGTACTTTTGGGGTCTTTCCAGTTGCTGCAGGTGTCAGGTAAGGTACATCCCAAATGGGGCATTGTATTCAATTATGGGCCTGATGCGTGATGAGTAGAGGGGCACAATGACCTCTCTTGATCTAGATGTGAACCCTTTCTTGATAAGGTGGGCTATATAGAAGATCTTTCTGACCACTTTGGCAACGTGTTTGTCAAAGGAGAGATTGCTATCTACTTGGGTCCCCAAATCCCTAATTACTTCTTCTGTACTTAATAGATTACCACCTATGTGGTAATTTGTGGGCACTTTGATTTTCCCAAAGGGAATGACTATGTACATTTTGGCATTTAGCTTTATGCCATGGCTCTAGCACCAGTTATCAATCTCTGTGAGACCCTTTTGGAGGATGCTTGTGTCAGTCGGCGAGTCAGTTATGGCACCCAGTTTGCAGTCATCTGCGAACTTGGTCAGCCATAGTTCTCCCATGTTAGCTTGTACCTCAGAGAAATATATACCGAACAAGAGAGGTCCCAGGACTGAGCCTTGTGGGATGCCACTTGTAACTGATTTAGAGTCTGACATGGCACCTGCAATTCTGACCATGTGGGTTCTATCCCTGAGCCAGTTTGCAACCCATCTTGTGACATAGGGGTTGATATTTAAGCTGGTGAGCTTATTTATGATGCCCGAGTGGAGTATTGTGTCGAAGGCTTTTGTGAGGTCCAGGTAGGCTGTGTGGACTACCTTCCCTTCATCTATGGCCTTGGTGACTGTTTCAAAGAAGTTGACCAGGATCAAGAGGCAAGATCTGCCCTTAACAAAGCCAAATTGGGTAGGATCCAGTGTTTGGAGGTTCCCAATGTCTTTGTTTATGAGTTCCATGATGATACGTTCCATTGCTTTGCAGACCAGGCTAGTCAGGCTTATAGGGTGATAGTTTCTGGGGTCCGTTGTGGCACCACCTTTGTGGAGTGGGACCACTGTTGCTGTACGCCATTCCTTGGGTACATATCCTGTAGTAAGGCTGAGATTGAACAGTGACTTTATGTAAGGGTTCAGCTCATCTTGGAGCTCGTGTAAGACATAGCCCAGGACACCATCCAGTCCCATTAATGCTGTGTTTTTTGCTTTGGAGAGGGCAGCTCTCACCTGTGCATCTGTGATGTCAGGGAGGCTACACTCTGTTGGGATAGACATTTGCTCTTTTGGGGGGAAAGGGGGGGGGAGTTTGCACTGAACCTGTCTGCCAGGATGTTGGCAATGTCTGTGGGTTCAGTGTATTTTTTGTAATTTTGCACTAACTCAGAGCATATCTGGGAGTTGCCACCCAGGTTCCTGACATAACTAAGGAAGGCCTTGTGATTATCTTTAGCATCTTGTGCAATTTTTCTTTTGAAGCTGGCCTTAGATGATTTTATGAGGGATCGTAGTTTCTTGCTAGTACTGATCAGAGATGCCTTCCCTTTTTGGGATTTTGCTCTATCATGTAGTAGCTTCCTCCTTCTGTTGTATAGCTTATTTATGGCTGGGGTCTACCAGACAGGTCTCCTGCCTTTGGAGGAGTGAGTCTTGGTTTTATTTGGGATAGCACGATCCATGCATTTCTGTAGGTGTCCATAGAATGCATTTGTAAAGGATTCTGCGGTTTGGGGCGTATTTTCCACTGGCCCAGGGGCTTTGAAAGATTCCACCTCAGTTTTGAGAAGTGTGAAGTTTGCTTTTGAGAAGTTCTTTACCGTGGTTTCCTTGGTTGGGGGTGGGGACGGGGTATGGATGTCCAATGAGATTAATTTATGGTCAGATCTTACCAATGAGGGGTATATCTCTGGTATGGAACATAGAGTCCCCATGTTGGTGATGATCAGGTCCAATATGTTTTCTCCTCTTGTGGGAGTGGTGACCAGTTGTTCCATAGCATTTGAGTTTATAAATTCTAGGAACCGTTTGGCGAGGGTGTTGGGGCTTGAGTAGTGCTCCCAGTCTATGTTTGGGTAGTTGAAGTCAGCCAATATGATGGTGTTTGGAGAGACCTTCATATTCTCCAGTGTTCTTAGGAAAGCTGAGTGGGGTTCCTGAGTTTGGGAGAGTGGTTTGTAGCAGGCTACAAACTGAAAGGCAGTTTTGCCCACTGTTGGTTGCACATGGATGGTCTCTGATGCTTCGTGCAGTGCCACTAACCTGGAGGTGTGGGTATCTTTGATGAATATGGATACTCCCCCTCCTTTTGTGGTTCGGTCCGAGTTTTGGGGCCGAAAAGCATGGTATGAGGTATAACCTGGTAGTGCTGGGGTGCTCTCGGGAGCCTTGAACCAGGTTTCTGTTACTGCACAGATATCGATATTCCCCATACTGAGGAGGGCCTTGAGTGCATGCATCTTGAGGTTTAGATTTCTGGTGTTGAGCAGCATTACCCTTAGTTTCTTTTTCCTTGTATTGTCTATGGAGGTGGGTTTGTCTTTTGAGCCTTGCCTAAAAAAAAGGCACTATGGAGGTGTCAAGAGCCTTAGCCAATATTCGAAAGCCCAGGGGTGACAGGTGCAAGCCATCCCTAGCGAAGCAACGTGACTTGTCGAGCATGTCATCCCAGGCTGACAGACACTGGATCTCCTTTGAATGACACCATTATTTTAGCCAATTGTCAAAATTGATCATTTTGTCTTTATACTGTGGCATCATTCTTGGTGAGGGTAAGATGCTACTCAAGGTCAGGGTCATACCAGCCTGGGCTACCTGATCAGAGAGCTCCTCTATGTGTCTTTTCATGTAGTCCAGGGAGGTACGTCTCAGGTCATTCACACCAGCATGGACAATGATGGAGTCATATTTGTACTTGCTTTGGAGTGACCTGAGTGCTTGTGTTATGTGGCGGATCCTGGCACCTGACAGGCAGCTTACAGTGACATTTTCCTTGTTCAGCCTGGTGAGTGGGACATCAGTGTCTCTGACAATAGAGTCACCTATTACAAGTGTATTAGGTGTGTTGTTTAGCCTTAAGGGCTGTGACTGTGTGGCACACTGACTTTGTGAACTATGTGATACGTGGGTATTGTTGTGGGTAGCGGTTGCTTGGATGTCTGCTTTGGAGGTCTCTGCTGCTTGGGCAGATTTTTATTTAGAGCCTCCGAGTATGTTTTTGTTTGTTTATGTGTTTGGTTTGCTGTTGCAATAAGTCTATGTGAGACTGGATTTGTGGTGTGTGTGGTTACCTTCTCCTCTTGACTGACTGCGCCAGTACTGGGTTGAGAGAGCTCAGCCTCCAGTTTGGCTATATAGTTGCATCTCTCACATATATTTGAGCTTGTTGGGAGGAGGAGAGGGTGGTCTGTGTGCATAAGGCAGTTGTAACATTGCCTCAAGATTCCCAGATTCACCAGCTGGACTGGAGAGTAAACCCGAAACTGACTTTTGGACATGCCAGAATAGTATAAGGAACTACTTTTTGACTGATCAAAAAAGACCAATAGGGAGCCAAGTACTTAATGGGAGTATAAGAGGGTGTAGTGCTTTAGTTTATTAGTGCTTACTTATAAGATTACTTATACGAGCAACTGCAGGGCTTTAGAATGAAAATAGAGTGCTTACTTTGAGATTTAGAAACGTTCTAAGGGAAAAAAGTGAAGAGCAGACTTTGTGGAGCCGGGAATAGTTTAAACCCTTTTAAGCGGCGCTGCCTAATGCTGCACTATGTGCAAAATCGTGCAAAACCGCGCAAATGCAGGTTTTAAAGCAGGGAAACTGAAAGAGACAGGAATTGACCCAAAACGGCCAATAAGCTACTAGTTTCAGGGCTGAGACCACTCCTCTGGGAACAGATAGGCTGCTCAAAGCTTCCCACTCTCACTGGTGAACAGAGAAGCTTCCTCCTATCCAAATAAGGATATGGGCAACACAGGAAACTATACCACAGTCCAGAATTCAGCAAAACCTGAAATCTGGACTAATCTATTTCAGTAAAGGCGGGAAAAGAAAATATTTTTTTGTTTTTTTTTTTTGTTTTTTTCAGGAAACAGCAGAAAAACACACAGAAAACACTGTAAATGCTATAAACAGGCTAGCGCACTTTAGTGTGTAGCCTACAACAGTTATACAATACAAAAACGACTTAAATTGATATAAAACAAGTGCAAAAACTGTAAAAAGCAGAAGAAAAATGCAATTTAAACTTTTTAAAGCACAGATCAGTTAGAAATTCGCTTTTTAGGTGGGAAAAGGCAGTTGGGGCAAAAAAACAGAGAAAACATACTTAAATCTGGAAAAGTCTCTCTTGGGTCTCTCTGTTGCCTGTATCACTCTGCAGGACACCAAGAGGAGCTGTGCGGAGTTGTATACTGGCACAAAACTGCACAAATGCGGGTTTTAAAGCAGGGAAACTGAAAGAGATAGGAATTGACCTAAAACGGCCAATAAGCTACTAGTTTCAGGGCTGAGACCACTCTTCCAGGGACAGATAGGCTGCTCAAAGCTCCCCATTCTCAATGGTGAACAGAGAAGCTTCCTCTTATCCAAGTAAGGATATGGGCAACACAGGAAACTATACCATAGTCCAGAATTCAGCAAAACCTGAAATCTGGACTAATCTATTTCAGCAAAGGCGGGAAAAGAGAATGTTTTTTGTTTTTTTCAGGAAACAGAAGAAAAATACACAGAAAACACTATAAATGCTATAAACAGGCTAGCGCACTTTAGTGTGTAGCCTACAACAGTTATACAATACAAAAACGATTTGAACTAAGTGTCATGTTTAATCATAGCCTCACCTCAGGCTTCGTACCCACTGAGTGGGGCACAGCTATAGTTATCCCACTCCACAAGGGGGGATCCACCTTGGATCCCAGGAACTACTGTCCCATCAGTTTGACGAGCCTGATCTGTAAGGGCATTGAATGCATTATCATGGAACTTATAAACAAAGACATTGGCAACCTTCAAACACTGGACCCTACCCAGTTTGGGTTCATGAAGGGCCGATCTTGTCTCCTGAACCTAACTGACTTCTTTGAATCACTCTCCAGAGCTGTGGACGAGGGTAAGGCAGTCCACACAGCTTATCTGGACCATGCCAAGGCCTTCAACACCATCCCCCACTCTGGAATCATAGATAAACTTACTAAGCTGGTCATAAATCCCTACGTTACTCTATGGATTGCCAACTGGCTTACTGACAGAACCCAGACTGTAAAAGTAGCCGACTCCAAATCCAGCTCCAGACAAGTGACAAATGGAGTGACTCAGGGTTCAGTCCTGGGACCGCTCTTGATTGGCATCTACATCTCTGAAGTACAGGCCAACACTAAGGGACTCTAGCTACCAAAGTTCGCAGATGACTGCAAACTGGGAGCCATTATTGAATTCCCAAATGATGTGGATATTCTACAAAAGGGCCTTACAGAAACAGATGCTTGGTGCCAGAGCCACGGGCTCAAGCTTAATGGCAAGAAATGTATAGTTATCGCCTTTGGGAAAAAAACATGTACCCATGAATTACCACATAGGTGGCAGTACACTAAACACTGAAAGTGTGATGAGAGACTTAGGGATACAGGTGGACAGTGGTCTCACCTTCGATAACCACATCGCCACAACAGTCAGGAAATCCTTCTATGTGGCACATCTCATCAGTAAGGGCTTTTCATCCAGAAAAAAGGAGGTCATTGTCCCACTGTACTCATCCCTCATTAGACCCATTATAGAGTACAATGCCCCATTTGGTATGTACCTCACAAGACATCTGCAACAGCTGGAAAGGCCGCAGAAATTCCTCACTAAAAGAATCACAGGCCTAAAGCAGATGCCCTATGCTGACCATCTAAAAAGACTCCAGCTATACTCTGTGGCATGTTGTCTACTCAGAGGCGATCTCTGCTTAACATACAAGGTCATGTCAAAATCTGAGCTGTTGGACATGCTCCACTTAAAGAAATCCCAATCCCTCAGAGCCACACACTGCAGAGATCTAAACCTTGTCATCACAATGAACAAAACATGCTGGAGGGATAGGTTCCTGACCCAGAGACTCCCCATACTCTGGAATAGACTGCCCATACATGTCAAGCAGAGTGCCTCCTTGGACCTTTTCAAAAGGAACCCTGGGGATCATGTCAATCTCCCTGTGAGATAGGGGTCCGGGGAAGTAAATATTGTGGGCAGAACTATCCAGGGAATTGTTATGGCCAGGCTTGTGTAGGCCCTAGGGTCGATAGCCTAGTACCGACCTATGAACCTATGAACCTATGAGGGTAGGATATGTAACATTATTAGGAAAAGAGGATGGCACTCAATGTATGTATTTTTAGAGAAAATGAGCAATTAACTTGAAACAATGCAGACTGGTCACATTAACAATGACAAGAATCCGGTGGTGTCTGGCACAAATTGAGTAAGGCAGGACAGAGTGCTGACAGCAGGTAGATAGAAGAACATTTTTTTGTGACTTAGCAAAGTACTTTTTGTACATAGACGGTGGAGGGGCCTTGTAAAATTCTACCAGAAAAATGGTGGATAGTAGCTCAAAAGAGTGACTGAAGAGTGTGGAATGACAGAAGATAGGCAAGGCAGGATAAGTGTATGTGAAAACTCAGAGTAAGACAGGCTGCAATAAGTAGTTATATTTAAATTGTCTCATTGTCTTCTTTAACAAGCATTTCATCACTACTTTAATTTTCAGCCATTTTAAAATGTATATAAAAATGCATAAAAAACACTAAGTTACTTTGTTTTCAATATGACATTTGAAAAGATTTAATCTCTGTATTCAGTCATTGAATTTAAGCATCAGTGATTATATATCTTGTCTTTAGTTTCTTAAACAGCAAATTCTTATTTGATGTGTAGTAGCCACAACAAATGAAAACACCTTAAACCAACAGATCAAAAAACTTAATTTTGTTAATTTATCTATTGTCTTACATTAGCAACAAGCAAGGAAATAACTACCCAGATACATTTGTATTTCCCAGCAGCTGAGTGCATCATTGCTATTCTCAATGCGTAACTGGTCTAACCAGATTATGCAGACTTCTAAGACACAGCAGCCTAGATTGTAGAGATTTTAGTATTTCTGGACTGAGTGAGAGGCACCATAGGGATATTTTACATCTACCTGAGCTACATCCAATTCTGACAGACGGGGCCTTCGTTTAACGTGTTGTTCAAAGGATTGCACAGTCAGGAATGCAGCACCCCCCCCCCCCTGCACTGTAGTGTCAGTATTGGAATATTAATTTAAATACCTGGTGGGGAAATAAAACCCAAACTTTTTGATCGTTCAGCAAAGCAAGTATGTCACCTATCGGGCTTCTAAGACTGCTTTACAGAAATGCATTGATTTATCACCGTCCACTCCTTGTGGGGAATATTTACTACTCCACTATTTATTTTCTATCTGCCTGTTGATACAAATGGCTGAGTGAGACATCATGGTCTCTTACTTCAGCTTAAGTTGCTTGTAATTATGTGGACTGGGTCACAGCTGATGATTCAACATAGGCAATCTTTGAATTCACTGACTGTATATCAGCAAAGTTATCTGGCAACCAACAACTTGATTTCTACAGTGTCCATTCACTGCTCTTCAGTTTTAGTCCAGTACCCTCTTCCCTCATAATGAAGTTGTTTCTTAAAAACTACTTCTGTAGCTGTTGACCAACTACCATCAGGCTACCTAAAAATGGCCACAGAAGTCCTAGTCTTCCCTGTGTCCATACTAATGAATTGGTTGAAGAAGAAAGATACACCCCATCACTGTGGAAAAAAAATTGTACATCATACCACTGCACAAAGGAGCACATCTCCAGAGTTTAATAACTACAAACCAATAACAATTCTCTCCCCCTCTCCTAAATATTAGAGAAATGCAGCCATATGCTGATGCAATACCTAACCTCAAATAACCTGCTCTCAGAAATACAGCATGGCTTTAGGCCCAGCACAATAGCACTACTGCTCTGCTATATTTTATGAATATAATAAACCAACATAGAAATGATGCTCTGCTTGTGTCCACCATGTTCTTAGACTTGTCAAAGGCATTTGATACTGTCTCTCAACAGCAACTTCCTGTTCGACTCTCCTCAATAGGACTTTTATGATACTTGTTGTGGTTTCTTAGTTACCTACCTGGAAGGCAACAACCCATTAAATGGCAACAAACTTACTCATCCTTTCAATCAGTTACTACAGGTGTCCCTCAGGGCTATCCCTGGGTCCTCCGCTATTTAATATATTTATTAATAGCCTTCACACCTCCACTCCCCATACAGGTTTAGTTCAGTATGCAGATGACTCAACATTAATATGTGCAGCCTCAATAATAAATAAGCTCCAAGACATTAACCAAAAATCTTTTTCATTTGTAGAAACCTGGCTCAAAGAATCAAACCTCCTACTTAACCCCAAGAAAACTAAGTTAATGCTTTTTACCTCAAAAAGCTGCCAAAATCAAAAGCAATCTTCTACTATAAAGTCAGCAAATAACACTGTCATTGAAACTGTAACTCACAGTAAATGTCTAGGTGTTATAACTGATTACAGTCTCAAATATGGGTGGTATATACTGTACACCATTAAATCTATACACCAGAAACTAGGTTCCCTTTATAGGATCTATGGATTTCTTACAGACACTGCAAGAAAAACTCTAACCACCACCTTCTTTTTGCCAACTTTTTATATGCCACTCCTATCCTAACAACCTTAAACAATACTCAAAGAAAGAAACTTACCTCCTGCTACAATACAATAGCTAAATTTATTGCCAATCTCCCTCATAGGACCCACCATTGTCATAGCTTAAACCAGTTAAACTGGCTTGAACTACACAACTACTTAATCATATTCACAGTTAATTACAGCACACAGACTCATTCATCATCCAGAAAAATGCCCTGCACTACAAAACGTACTATTGCCCTACTGTCCAGCAAGGGACCTCTGTTCTAGTAACAAATTCTTATTACTTACAAATAAGACTAGTAAGCTAATATCAGCAAACCTTGAGTCCTGGAATTTCTTCACAAAAAACTTTTATTGAACATATACCAGACCACAAACGGAAAAGGATAAAATAGCTCCACAGTTCAAGATACTAAGCGCTTTCACCCGCTCAAATGGGGCATCATCAGAGTACAACATAAGTTGCTTTGTCATCCCTTATATACAACTTTAGGTAATTCAATTAACAGTTGATCAGTCAATTAACTGATAATAGAAAAGTCAGAAAAGCATCATATTAAAGGTAAAAAGAAAAAACAAATGTTACTAAAGCTAGACTTAAATGAACTAGAAATAATGCTACAGTGTAGTAAATGTAATTATACAGTTTGTTTTAAAACTCTCTTGTTAATTTAATATAGGAAATTCATAAAATAAAAAATATATAAAATACATAAAATACTAAATATTCTAAACTTAATAAATGGACCTAAAAAGGTAGTGTGTTGGTGAAATAAAATGCTTTGTTAAAATGTATAAAATTATCTCAGTATAAAATGAGTAAATTAATATGTTGCCAAATGGTCAGACTGTCCAGACTAGTTAGTAACAATCAAGTGTTCAAACAGGAGTTGGAATTTCTTATGAATATGTTTTTGGACAGAGGCTATCCTCATGATTTAGTATCAAATATTAGTAAAGAGGTTTCATCTATGAGGTTGACTAAATACAAACCTATCATTAATTATGAAACTTTAGAAGGAACCACTTCACAGGTCTCTACCTCCAGAAATGATGTATTTATTATTCCTTTTAACAATCAAGCACAAGAGATAGTTAATTGTGTTCATGAATTATGGACTAGTATTATAGATACGGACCTTGAACTATCTGATATTTTAGGAATGGTACCCAAAATTACATTTAGCAAAGGCAAAAATTTGAAAAACATCTTTGAGATTAAGTACAATAGTGAACAATTGAGGCATTCTAGGATGAGCAAGTGTGGGTCATGCCATGTATGTCGATTTATTCACGATGGTCCCTACATTTCAATACACAATTATGGCAAAACCCTAAAATGCCCTGGTCACTGTAATTGTAACACCAGTATGGCCGTGTATGTCGCAACATGCACTGCATGTGAAGAATTTTATATAGGAAAAACCATTAGAAAACTTAAAATACGTGTCACGGAACATCTAAGTGACATTAAAAGACACATATCTACTAACAGTTTATTTAACCACACTACAACTTGGAACAATTTCAAGAGATTTTTGTTTTTTGTCATTGACAAGGTACCACTTAATAAACATAAAGGCGGAGACGACAAAACGTTATTAGAATCAAAAGAATGTTTATGGCAACTCAGGCTTAATGCCTGTAAACAGCCAGGTCTGAATGAACAAATTTCTATTTCTAGCATATTAAAACTAAGATCACAGTTTGTATGATTTTTGTTTTTTACAAAAATTTTTTTATACTAATATTTTTTGTTGTTTGAGTCAATGTTGGTCTTTGTTATTCACGACAACTGTCATTTTTTAAACATTTAGAAACTTATAATTTTTCAAACATTACTATATATACATTTTCAATATTATTGTATTTTTTACATTTATTTATGGTAACAATTTATTTTATTATGTAAATGCACATTCAATTAATATTTGTATTTATTATTATAGTATTGATATATTTACAATATAATTTTTTATATATATATATATTTTTATATACATATATTTATTACAAACATATTAATTTACTCATTTTATACTGAGATAATTTTATACATTTTAACAAAGCATTTTATTTCACCAACACACTACCTTTTTAGGTCCATTTATTAAGTTTAGAATATTTAGTATTTTATGCATTTTATATATTTTTTATTTTATGAATTTCCTATATTAAATTAACGAGAGAGTTTTAAAACAAACTGTATAATTACATTTACTACACTGTAGCATTATTTCTAGTTCATTTAAGTCTAGCTTTAGTAACATTTGTTTTTTCTTTTTACCTTTAATATGATGCTTTTCTGACTTTTCTATTATCAGTTAATTGACTGATCAACTGTTAATTGAATTACCTAAAGTTGTATATAAGGGATGACAAAGCAACTTATGTTGTACTCTGATGATGCCCCATTTGAGCGGGTGAAAGCGCTTAGTATCTTGAACTGTGGAGCTATTTTATCCTTTTCCATTTGTGGTCTGGTATATGTTCAATAAAAGTTTTTTGTGAAGAAATTCCAGGACTCAAGGTTTGCTGATATTAGCTTACTAGTCTGTTGTGCTCCTATTTGTACCTACTTACAAATAAGACAAATAATGTTGCAGGAGACTCTACTCCCAATACATTACTGAACTCTGGAAGAGTATCCCCAAACAAATAAAACTCTCTGTCAAACTCAATAGTTTTAAATCACTGCTTAAACAACATCTTAACCAATCCTGGTCCTGCACATACTCATCACTAGGTTAAGACTTTGTGTTCACTGTACGATAATCTCCATGTATTCACTACACGAGTACTCTCAACCTCTCACTGAAATGACAAAACAATTTTTATACATAACTGCTGCCTGTACAATCCACTGTTGCACGCGGGCTTTCTCTTTAGTAATTTCCACCTTTGTAAAATCTTAGAATATATAAATGCAGCTACCGTTTGTGTATAAATGTAAATAGAAATGTAGCTACTTTGTGTTCAACGTGAACTTAATATAATGCAATGTAAGCAAATGGAGCTTTTCTCACAAGGCCCTTACTGAAAATGGGTATTACCCAGTTAGACTTTCTGGTAAACAAAAACAAATAAATTAATAAAGCTGAAGAACAGAACCATAAAGCACAGATATAAATCTTTTTATGACAAATGAAAACTAAAAAAACACCCACAGATGTAGTACACCTAAAATACATGCAATCACTTTTTATGTGGAAGATAATTCTACAATCTCAGAGAACATTTGAAAATACATGTGTTATAAGCTACAAGGACATACAACTGCATGCGTTCATTTATTGAACAAAGCTTATCAAAAGTTTTAATACTAAATAATTTTTGATTGAATACTGTAGGTCAGAAAACATTTGACTGTACAAATTTTGAGAGTAACTGTGTGATTTTACTCCTACCCCCTGCCCTTACACACACACATACACACACACACACACACACACACACACACACACACACACACACACACACACACACACACACACACACACGCACACACACACACACGCATGCACGCACACACACACACACACACGTACACGCACACACACACACACACACACACACACACACACACACACACATCCTTTATTTTATAACCTACTCCATTTTTGCAGTGGAGGCCGGAGCAACGTAAGTACTTACAGAATAAGTGAAAAACTGTTCAGGAGGGTGACCTTTCACAAGTATATATCAAAATGTCATTCTATAATGTGACTTTTTGAAAGCTTCATCTGTGACCTACGAACTGGTGAGCAACAGGCCAATAGCCTGGGGTACAAATGAGTCCTTAATGAGAAACAAGACATATTGGGATATAAAAACTAAATAAATATATTTTTCACAAATTATTTTGAATCTGAGCAACATATAGAGCAAGACCAGTAAAATTTGAGTTATATTCAGGTACATAAGCTACTTATATACATTTGCCTGTGTGTATATCCATGTTTGTGTGGTACGCTTAGGCCAATCACTTCTCAAAGTTCTAGATTTTTCACTCCTACAAACAGTTTAACTGGCCCACGTAAGCTACTCATACCTGCTGTGCTGTAGTGTTCCCCTGGGGGTGGGAGCTCTATTACAGAAACACTGCACAAACTACAGAGTAAGGCTACACCCTTGTTGCATCTTGTTGCACATAAATGTCATTAAGCTCTCTGCTGTGGATGGCTGTGTTAAGGAAATCTGTGTGCCATACCTCTTAACTGTCCCTGATTTCCAGGGATGTCCCTGGTTTTGACACCAAAATGTAGCTGTCCCCTTAATCCCTCCTAAAACTGGTGACTCTTGGAGGAAAGGCGGTGAATTATTCTCAAATAATGGCAGTAACTAAGAGTTATAGATTTATTTTATTTCACAAAATATATAGAAATTAACGTTATTTTATTCTGCCAATGCCTTAAGTTAATAGTTTTAATAATTTACAAATATCCCTGACTTTTTTCTGGGTTTGTTCCTAACTCTGTTGGAATATGTCCCTGATTATTTAAGATGTATTCTGTGTACTGCATGGTCTCTTCAGTCCATATCCTCTATTAATGGAGCTCTAGTGCCGCCACTTATCAAAAAGATTGGACATGAGTGCTCAGGATTTCATACCTGCCTGTTTAATACACCATGACACTATCTGATACTACTCCAGCTATTTGCTAACACTATGCAGGGCTTTCTCCTCCTGCACTTTTATCCTACTAAATAAATTTAATGCCAGCATTCATGATTCTTCTAATTACCTTAATTATTTAATCACCTTAACAAACTATGTTTTTTTTTTTTTAACAGCTGAATTCCATCTATAAAACTTTCTTTGGCTCACTTTACCCTCAATGCCTGTTGATCACCA
Source organism: Protopterus annectens (assembly GCF_019279795.1). Classification (NCBI taxonomy): domain Eukaryota; kingdom Metazoa; phylum Chordata; order Ceratodontiformes; family Protopteridae; genus Protopterus; species Protopterus annectens. The sequence goes on from NC_056751.1 coordinate 693,950,537, forward strand.
ACTTCACCTAGCAAAGCAGTCTCTTGGTTCCCATCATTAGAGTGAGGGCCAATCACATTTTAACCGTGCAATTTCACTGTTTGGCATCTGTTTTGACAGCTGCAGACCATGGCTATGTTCAATCTGATAGTTTGATGACAGGATCAGTTAGCAGGTAAGAGGCTTTAATGCTGTGTTATTTCATTCTGTAATGTCTCTGTGTTGTACATTCTTGTTTTTTGTAGATTTTATGCAAAATTATGCAATGGCTGCTCATTACTATTTAAAACTGAGCATGCTGATTGGACAGCACAACCAGAGTGCCCATTGTAAATTGAGTATATACCAAAAGGAAAAAAAATTGCTGCTGAAGTACAATTGTGTGACCAGGCTTTCTATTGTTATTTATTTATTTATTTATTGATTGCCATTTGATTACTGGCAAAGTCCGACTGATTAGAAGCTCATTTTCAGTGGAGGCCCGCTGAGAAAAGCTCCGAATTATTACAAAACATTTTAAGTACAATAATTTTCCAATCTTCAAAAAAAAAAAAAAAAACATCTACAGTTTAAATAATTAATAGCAAATAAGACATAATATAAACACATCAGTTAAGAATTGATACAAGATATATGACAATCATTTAATATTTAGAGAAATTTTAGACAGTTTGTAGAGAAATTAAAAGTAAGTTAGTCTAATACAAATAGGAATTGCAATATGAAGTGAGGGAAAAACAGGCTTATGGTATATTTAGAGAGAAAGTCAGGGAAGATAATTAAATAGCAGTAAGGAAACAAGTGAAGAAGGCAGAGTAAGGATGTATAAGGAAAGAAAAGGTACTCATTCACATTTAGGGACATAGTTTAATCCTTTTTTGAGCAAGAACACAAGGCAGATTTTAGTCAAGAAGACTTTCAGAGTGGTTTTGAATGATGAGAAGGTATAGACTGATGGATACAGATAAGGAGTTCCAGTCCTTAGCAGCCTTGTATGAGTACAGACAATGCCCAGTAGATTTGCTAGGTTTGTAGATAGACAGGAGCTTTTGGTCACTGGATCACAATGACTGACTGCGAACAGTTGTGTAGAATGTTTTTTAGTGCTGGACAGGCAGATGGATGCTGGATAATTTTATAGGTGGTAAGAAGTTGTGTATATGTTAGGTGATGTGGCAGTTCTAACCAATTTAGGTTTTTCAGTGCTATACAGAGGTGGGTTTGAAAGGAGTACATGCTTCAGATTTATTAACTTTGTTATAGCATTGTTCAAGATTTAATTCTTGTGAAGCCTGGAGGTTAGTAAAGATGGGAGCACCATAAAGATGAGTGGGGAGGAGATAAGTAGTGGCAGGTGCAGTTTTAGCTGCGTCAGTAAGAACATTTTTGGTTCTGTAAAGCATCCCTAGTTTTTGCTGAGTTTATCTTATACAATTTTGTATATGCAGGTCAAATGTAAGATTATAATCCACTATCACCTCTAATAGTTTGATATGAGAAGTGACTTCAGTGGTTGCATTATCAAGAGAAAGAGGACTTTATTTTTTTTTTCACGAGAGAGGGGTTTGGGGAAAAAAGTAGTAGTTTCGTCTTTTTTGGGTTGATCGTGAGTTGTGAGTTATGAAGTCATGTTTCAGTGGCTGTTAAAGCTTGCTGAGTAATTTCTTGAAGGTGTACTATGCTGTCAGATATGCAAATGAATGTGGAAACGTGTGTATTGTATTAGGGTGGCCTGTTGTGTGGAAGTATAGTGGGTGTTGGTGTAAATGTTAAAGAGGAGAGGACCAAGGACAGAGACTTGTGGTATACCATTGGTGACTGGGACATAAGGCGAGAACATGGAGTGCCATTTTACAGACCGATACATATTGGACAGGTAGTTTTTGAACCACAAAAGGTTGGGTTGAGAGACACCTAGTGAGGACATTTGAAGTAGATGTTTGCTGTGACAAACTGTGTCAAAGGCTTTAGAAAAGTCTAGAAATAAGGACATGATTAGTTTGCCATTATCTCTAGCTTTATTGACAATGTTTATATAGACTAGAAGGGCAGTGCTAGTACTATGAGAAGGATGGAATCTGTGTTGTGTAGGGGATAGGAGTTCTTGCTCCACGAAGAGGGACTTAGAAAAATGCAAGAAAAATCAAGTATGTTCTGCAAAACTAAAGAATCAGAAAGTTCCTGATATTCCTTGAATTTCTACACTTCTTCTTCTTCTTTTGGCTTTTCCCAGTCAGGGGTCGCCACAGCGGATCTCCTGTCCGCTCATGATTGGCAGTGGAGTTTTACAGTGTCGAGTTGCCTGCCCGGCGCCCAACCTTCCACAGAAGACACACACGCACACACTCATGCCTAGGGCCAATTTAGAGTATCCAATCCACCTACAGCATGTCTTTGGGATGTGGGAGGAAACCGGAGCACTTGGCGGAAACCCACGCGACCACAGGGACGACATGCAGACTCCACACAGAAGGCACCCCAGCCGAGAATCGAACCGGAGAACCTCTTGCTGTGAGGTGGCAATGCTAACCGCTGCACCACAGTGGCCGCCCCCCCCCTTGTATTTCTACACTGCGCCTTGGAAAATCTTAGCAGTTAAAAATATGCAAAACACGGCAATGGAGAGTCTCTCTTCTCTGTCCCTTCTCCTGCACTGTACCTATGTACTGTGTAAGCATGGGAACATAAGACCCATAGGCATATGCGGTACATCTGTAAATAAGGAAAAATATTGAGGAACACTACAGTGCCATACAAATAATTCTTTAAGAAATGTAAGCAATTTTTTTCTTAAATAATGTCATTGTATAATAACAATATGTGTGCCAATAATCCACGTGTGTGTGTGTGCGTGTGTGTGTGTGTGTGTGTGCATGTGTGTGTGTGTGTCTGTGTGTGTCTGTGTGTGCATGTGTGTGTGTGCGTGTGTGCGTGTGTGCGTGTGTGTGCGTGTGTGCGTGCATGTGTTTCTGTGTGTGCGTGTGTGCGCGTGTGTGTGTGTACGTGTGTGCATGTGTGCGTATGCGTGTGTGTGCATGTGTGTGCATGTGCATGCGTGTGCGTGCGTGTCCGTGTGCGTGTGTGTGTGTCTGTAACTGGACTGAGAAACCTAAAGCTGGAGTATAAGCACAAAACATGCATCTTTTTATTTCTTGTTGAGTGTTAACTTTAGTTCAGATTTACCCACACATACAGTTGTGGATTATTGCTTAATTATTGGGTTAGTGTTCTAAGATTTGAGTAATGACATTAAAGTATTTGTTAATGCTGTATAAAACAAAGAACACAACACAGAGGAACCACCGCCAGAATATAGTTAAAAGTTTTGGCCCGTTTATTGCAAGACGCCTTCAGAATAAAAACTGGTGAAACATACAAACTTAAGCCTCACCACAATCACGTCATATATATAGTTCATTATTTTTTATTTCAAAAAGGTCTTGAAATAAAAAAAGAAAGATGGGGGGGGCCACTTTTCTGTCACTATTTATGGATTTAAGCAGTTAATCTAACACTCTAAAATAACTGCACACATTAATAACTAGTAAAAAATGGACTCAATTTAATACCTCAGGAAAAGAAGTAGTTCTACACATTACCTGACTGTACTCATATATAATTAATGTTGAATACCAGCTAATAAACTATCCAGCCTCAAAGCAGTTAGTTAAGAAATGGACTAAACGCTACAGTATATAAATAAACTAGCCCAATTTAAATGAAAAGGAACATTTGGTAAGCTCCGGAAAGTCATCTCTGCCTACAAATAAACTTCCCCCAAACATTAATTCAGCAAGCCAGGCTCATTACTGAATGAACTGAGAAACATACTGCAGCAAGTGACATTCATTGTCTCATTAATTCAAGTGCAGTTTATAGTGCAATATCGAAAATTAAGCTAACATTCAATGTGAAATAAAAACAAGCATGCCTTCTGCCCACATTCCAGCTTTGGGTTTCTCAGGCCAGTTCTGAAAGTCTTTTAATGAAATGTCAAAATTCTTTGTAGTTGTTAGGTATTACGGGTCTGATCAAGCTACACCATATATCTAGAAATGGGCTCTTTGTTCTGCACAAGTGAATCCATAGATATGTTTCTGGTGCTGCTCAGGTAAATCCATAGGTAGGCTTCTGGTACTCCACAGGTAAACTAACAGGTAGGATTCTGGTACTTCACAGGTCAATCCACAGATAAACCCTAGGTACGTTACAGTTTCTTCTGGATAGGGTTCTCCAAAACTCTCCACTGTTGGGCTTGAAACTCCCTCCATAAGACAGGCAAATGTCTCTACCTTTTCTGGACTACAGGCCTTGCTTTGAAGAACAATTAGCAGGTGATTCAATTAAATTCTGTTACTAAAGCAATAACCAATGACGTGGTGTGGTTTATCAAAGATTTACCCATGGTTGGTGTGGTTTAATCACAAGGGCAAAGCCCAAATGATTAAACAAAGGCAACCGTGGGTAAATCTTCAATATACCACAACCACGGAGTCGATTATTGCTATTGTACAATGACATTATTTAAGAAAAAAATGCTTATTTTTCTTAAATAATGTCTTTGTATAATGGTGGATTTCTGTTATTTCACCATGTTGTGGTATACTGCTTCTTAGTTTTGATGTACTGCGCAGGCATATGGGACTTGCGTTCCCTTGCATACCCAGTACATCAATGCTTTGAAACGGAAGTAATGGAGAAAAGAAAGTCTCCGTTTTCTCTCTTTTTTTTTTTTACTTGTAGAAAAAAGGTTTCGGGGCACTTTATACCAACAGAAAAAAGTCCGGGTGACCAGACCTTTTTCTGTTGGTATATTGTGGGATTTACAATGGTCACGCTGGTTGGGTTGGGCCAATCAGTGTGCACATTTTTGAATAGTAATAGGGAGTGATTGTATAATACATTTTTTACTACTGTACTCTCTCTCTCTCTCTCTCTATATATATATATATATATATATATATATATCAACATCAACATTAACTTTATATTACTACCTCAAAATAGCACTTTAAACATCTTAATTAGCTACTATACCAAAGAATTAAATAATTCAACGTGAACCATCATATAATGTAACATGAGGATAAAAATAATGGCTGGCTACCTGTACTGACTCTGGGTGGGATTCATGAACACTGAATCCCATGGTGTAGGGCTGCCATGCATTAGCGTAAACAGATGAACAACTGGATATAGCTGAAGTCTCTTACAGAATGATACAATTATGAGACTTTTGTGACTCACAAGTTCAAATTTATTTTATTTATTTATTTTATTTTATTTTACATTTGTTGACCGGGCTAGTCCATCTGTATACATGTCCATTTTCAGTGGAGGCCCGAGGAGAAAAGCTCCGCTAACATACTACTAAAAGCTATTCATCTAAGTGGTAATAATAATATTAAAAGCTCACACTAAATAATAATAATAAAAAACACACTATAATCATGTAGAAAATAACAAATGTCATTGAAGAGGGCTAAAAAAGTAAAGTTAGAGAAAGCAGTTGGGTAGTAATTTATGAGATTAGAAAAATTGAAAAATATTAGTGAGTATGTAAGAAAAGGAATAAAATGCCTAGTGCACTCAGACATGGTGAGTAAATACTCTGGAGAGACAGAGTTAGGAAATTAAGCAGAGAAGGTTAGCTAAAGAGTCAAATAAGCTGTTTAGTCAGACTTATTGCAGGAGCATAGCCAGCGGTTAGTGAGAAACAGTTTTAAGTTAGTTTTGAATAGCGGGAGTGATGTTATGGTAGTAAGGTTTTGTGGTAGTAGATTCCATATTTTGCCAACAGAATTAGAAAATATAGTGTCACCAGCTACGTTATTTGAAAAGGAAGTATGAATCAGCATTCTGTTAGAGGAGCGCTGTTTCCCCAGATTATTGTATGATTTAATGAGGGAGGAGAGCATTGGAGTGTTGTCAGGGTGGTATAGGGCTTTATGGGCCATTGTAAGTTGGTAGAATTGTATCAGGTGAGGTAATTCCAGCCAGCCTAGTTTTTTGAGATTGAGACAGTGATGAGTCCTGTATGGAGAGTTTGTGGCAAATCTGACAATGTGGTTAAATGCTGTAGCTAGTTTGTTAAGATTATGCTTAGAAAGATTAGTGTATATGGGGGAGGCATATAATAAGGTAGAGATTAAGTGAGTTCTAGCTATAGTGGTTCTGGCTTCAGGAGTCAGAAAAGATTTGATTCTATAGAGAGATCCTAGTTTTTTGTTTGTGGATTTTATGGTGGAGTTTATGTGAGAGTCAAATTTTAGTTGGTTATCAATTGTAATTCCTAAGAGTTTGGTGCTGAGATCAGGAGAGATTAGTGTACCATTATTAGATGAGAGTGAGAAATTAAAGGAGGGAGATAAGTGGGAGGGTGCAAAAAGCAGAAGTTTAGTTTTATTTGGGTTAAGGAGAAAACAGTGGTTAGAGAACCATTGCTCTATAGTGGTGAAGGCTTTTTGTGTGAGGAAATGAAGTTCAGTTTGGTTGGAACCAGAGCAAATGATGGTAGTGTCGTCTGCATATTGAATGCAAGTTGTATCTGGGGTAGCTAGGTGAAGGTCATTTATGAAAATGGAAAACAGTAGAGGGCCTAAGATAGAGCCTTGAGGGACACCTATAGAGGTGGGGAGGAGGTCAGAGAGTTGGTTATTCCAAAGAACAGCTTGTTTTCGGTTTTCCAGATAGGATGTGAACCAGTTTATAGCTAGGTGGTCAAGAGAGAGGGACTTCAATCGGTGGATTAGAAGTTGATGATTGACCATGTCAAAGGCTTTGGACAGGTCTACGAAAAATGCTGAGGAAAGAATATTTTTGTTGTGGTTATTATTGATACAGTCAGTAAAGGATAGTAAGGCTGTGGTAGTACTATGGAATGGCCTAAAACCATGTTGGCAGTCAGCTAGAAGATTGTGACAAAGTAGATGGGTAAGTAATTGTTTGTGTATGCATTTCCCCATAATTTTTGCAAGTGGAGATAGTAATGCTATGGGGCGGAAGTTGGAAAACTCAATGGAGTCTCCACCTTTGAAAAGAGGAATGATGTGTGAGATTTTCCAGAGTGATGGAATAGTGCCTTCTTCTATGGTTCTATTAATCAATATGGAGATGGGGTAGGCAATGGCTTTTGCTCCAATTTGCAGGTATTCAGCTGGTAGTTTATCAGCTGAGGGGGTGGAAGGTTTTAATTTCTGTAACAGGGCAGAGATATATGAAGTGGATATAGGTTTGAGGTGGAAAGGGGGGGGGAGTGGAGGTAGGAGTGGGAAGTTTGGAGGTATCAGGGTTTTGTTGATTAGCTAGATTAAGTATAGCAGAAGTAAAGAAAGTATTGAAGGTATTAGCTGGAAATTCTTTCCAGCTTGATCTTTTCTTTCAAATAAACTACTTTGTTGTGCTTGAAAAATAAATCTCAGCTTCATTCCTTTATAATTATATATTACCAGAACCTGTTAGTTTTTCATCTAATCCTAACATGAGACTTCACTTCTTAAGTACACATGGCACATATGCACAGCTTTAAGTCAAAGTAAGTGAAAATGTTCAGCCCTTTGTCCCTAATGTTATATCTGTTAGTCACTCCTCCAAGTCAGATCTTCAATAAAGACTCTCTACCTTAAAAGATGATGAAAGACCTTCTTATGTTGAGCCAAGCAGTGCAGTGATACTAGTCCCCTCACCATTCTATCCCCCCTACTCCCCATCTAATTGGTTAAATTACCCCTTTTTACTAAGGCTTTCTAACCTTCTCATTCCAGAAGCAAATTCAGGCAAAGACCATCCAAATCTGCAATGCCAGACTAAACAAGACAGCAGCCACTATGGCCTAGTCATGGAATGTAAGGAAAATGTTACAGACCATGTTTCTGTTTATCTCAAGCACTTATGCTTTGATAAGCTGAGTTACAAATACTGTTACATACCTCACAGTCGGACAACAAATCAAGACATTGATTCAACTCTAAGCAAAAAAAAAAAAGAAAAAAGGAAACAATACAACGTAACATCAGTCTCAAAACTGCAAGAAGTAGGCCAGCCCAATGTCACAGAGATAAGCTTTTTTATCTGAGCTGTTAACAAGTATGGATTCAGGAACGGATCTGAGTTGCTAGAAGGGATGGCCAGGAGGTGGGGGAGAAAATGAAGAGGCCGATGACCAGCTTTCCTATTCTGGGGGATGGTGAGGGGAGGGAAATCCAATGCCTAGGTGACCTGTACTAGCCTTTTAGCACATCTCAGGACTAATACAGTGGGTGGCAGTTGCACATCTTGTTACTGGTTGTGATGCACTAATGGCAGAAGGACTGTATATTGAAAGGCATAATAATGTGGCGAGACTGTTGCACTGGGGATTGTGCAAACATTATGGTATTGAAGTGGCTGAAAAACACTGGAAACATGAGCCACAAAGCATGGCTTATATTACATGGGATCATCCATTACCAACAGTTCAAAAGATATATGCTAAAAAATTGGATATAGTGGTCCATGAAAAGAAGACAGAAGTAACATTGATCACTGAAATCACCACACCCAGTGACTACAATGTCTTGTGTACAGAGAGACACAAAATCATAATATATCAGCATTTGCAGGCAGAAACAAGAAAAATTTAGAAGAAAGATACCCACACATTTCCAATAGTAGTAGGAGCAATGGGTCTTATAAAAAAGAACCTACAATCGTATTTAGATATGTTACCAATACATGTAACTCCATACAAATTGCAGAAGGAGTCATCACAGGGCACTTTGCAGATGCACTGTTGGCTGACATCAAAGACTGAAAAAATACTAATTTTATGAACTTTAATCATACTTTGACTTAGGAATGGGGTCCATTCTCGTCATGACAGTAGAAGCCCAAAAGACTGGGAGAAATTAAAAAGGGGGGCAGCAATGACATCCTTTTGTCATTGCAATGGTCATTTCAACCACTAGGGTAACTGACCAGCCATTGCCAAGAATGACAACTCACAGGCGTAGGTCTCATGACTTCCTCTTAAATTCCTTGCTCCATGGACCTAGTGGAGAGTTACCATTGAGGTCAACTTCCAAGGGAGCCAAGGGGCTCACTGGTGAAAGGTTACATCTAGGATATCCAGAGCTTTGGGGGATCCAAGGTTGGACGAGCAAGGAAGCCAGAGGAAAGCAGCCCAAGTCTGTGGGGAGTTGGGGGAGAGGTAAAAATTGCAAGAAATAAAATTGTAAACCTCATCATTTTGAAAGCTGGATTTTTCTAAGTTATCTATCTATATATATATATATATATATATATATATATATATATATATATATATATGTGTGTGTGTGTGTGTGTGTGTGTGTGTGTGTGTGTGTGTGTGTAGATATATAAATGGGCTACAGTAACTTTGTCAAACTTTGGTTGACAACTGTTTAAATGACACAGTTTGGTTGAGTAAACAGATAGTTTACAGGTGCAGGAGACTGACAATCCATGGGTAGGGAGTGGAGGAGTCTCTGATGACAGTGTGATTTGACAGCAGACTTTGATATAATGCAGAATGTTATATTATGGTGGCCATATTTGACAAAAGATGCAAAGAAGGGGACAACTACAGATCGTGTTATATCAACTGCTACAAAGTATAAACATCAAACAATTTATTTATAGATTTACTTATTTGATGGATTCTTTATTTGTTTATTGACCAGGGGAGTTGACTGCCCTGGGGAAGCATTTCAGCATTCAGCCACAACTCCCACTAAAGGTACAAGAGACAGCAAATACCATTTATGATACTAGTAGATTACAAACTATAATAAATCAAAGAAGTACATATTATAATACATCACACAGGCAAATATTTGACTAAGTAAGTTATTGCAAGGTAATAAATTAATACCTCATCAAAGCATAAAAAATTAACATTTAAGTTTTCAATCTGATTAATAACTGATTTTAAAGAAAACTACTTTGGGGCAATTTGACCTTAAAAAACTGTTCTTATTCCTAAGCTGAAGCACACAAATCAAGCTCTATTAAGGTTGAAGAGAAATAGTTAAGCTATTTTCCACCTCATCCTATTATTACCTACCATTGTTCGAATTTCTCATTGACTATGGCAAATAATTTAAAGTGCAGTGCTGCCTGGCCCTTTAAATGTTGTCCTCCTAGAAATGATCATGTGATTATTTTTATTCATATTTTTCAGGCTGTAATGAATATATACTTGCTCCTTAATAAAATAAAGGTGCAGAACACAAAACACTGAATGACTGGAAGCTTTATTAGTAAATAATTTTAAATGAATAGATTAAAGCATATGGCCCAGTTGCACAGTGGCATGCCATAAATTAATAGATAAAGTATATGGCCCATTTGCACAGTGCTGTGTCATAAATTAATATATTAAGTTGATGGCTAATTCACACAGTGGTGTGCTGTGAATTAATGAAGCACAGGGCCCATCTGCCCATTGGTGTGTTCTCTGTCAGTTTGTGACTTGAGGGTTGGAGAGCAAGCTGCTGAGAATAATAGATTGAGCAACTGATGGCAGCTGTGCACAGCTTGTCTTCTTCAGGAGTTGGCCGGAGTGCATTGTCATACCCTTCAAGATGTGAGAGTGACGCTGTGATTATATGTGAACTGATTATTTTTAGCAGCAGGATGGAGAATATGTCTCATGGTCACACACAGCATGAGAGCTTGCATGTTTTATCTATTCATTTACTTTGGCAGACTGGATGAATCCCAATAGATGTAGCTAATTTTAGGGACAGACATAAGATGTTATTCATTCTTACTACAGGAAATGTGGCCAGATCACAGGGAAATTCCCCTTCTCTGCTCCTTTTTCAGAAGCAGCTAGAGAGGATCCAAAGGGAGGATGGTGTAGGTGAAGCAGAGACGTGAATCATGGTGGCTGTATATCCAACTACTGTTGGCCTACTTGGGCAGAGACGTGAATCATGGTGGCTGTATATCCAACTACTGTTGGCCTACTTGGGCAGAGACGTGAATCATGGTGGCTGTATATCCAACTACTGTTGGCCTACTTGGGCAGAGACGTGAATCATGGTGGCTGTATATCCAACTACTGTTGGCCTACTTGGGCAGAGACGTGAATCATGGTGGCTGTATATCCAACTACTGTTGGCCTACTTGGGCAAAGACATGAATCATGGTGGCTGTATATCCAACTACTGTTGGCCTACTTGGTGCAGAGATGTGAATCATGGTGGCTGTACAGCCAACTACTGTTGGCCTACTTGGGCAGAGACGTGAATCATGGTGGCTGTATATCCAACTACTGTTGGCCTACTTGGGCAGAGACGTGAATCATGGTGGCTGTACAGCCAACTACTGTTGGCCTACTTGTGCAGAGACTTGAATCATGGTGGCTGTATATTCAACTACTGTTTGCCTACTTGGGCAGAGACGTGAATCATGGTGGCTGTATATCCAACTACTGTTGGCCTACTTGGGCAGAGACATGAATCATGGTGGCTGTACAGCCAACTACTTTTGGCCTACTTGGGCAGAGACGTGAATCATTGTGGCTTTATATCCAGCTACTGGTGGCCTACTTGGGCAGAGACGTGAATCATGGTGGCTGTACAGCCAACTACTGTTGGCCTACTTGGGCAGAGACATGAATCATGGTGGCTGTATATCCAACTACTGTTGGCCTACTTGGGCAGAGACGTGAATCATGGTGGCTGTATATCCAGCTACTGTTGGCCTACTTGGGCAAAGACATGAATCATGGTGGCTGTACAGCCAACTACTTTTGGCCTACTTGGGCAGAGACGTGAATCATTGTGGCTTTATATCCAGCTACTGGTGGCCTACTTGGGCAGAGACGTGAATCATGGTGGCTGTACAGCCAACTACTGTTGGTCTACTTGGTGCAAAGTGTTAAGGAAATGCTATGAGCTGATTATAGGAAACTGGGTAGCAAAACTTTAAGACTGGAAGCAGGATTAACTAAGGATTCTCTAAATGTTCTCTCCACATCAAACCCACAACAGTTAACCTTTCCATCCTTATCAACAGTACATTTAGTATTTTCGCTATTTTTTATACAATCCAGCCACTCTGCAACAACAGTCCCTTCCTAAGTTCTGTATTATATTTCTAAACCATAATTATTTCTGTTTGCTGTCTTTCTTCACTTGTCAGGAATTTTGCATACTCTAACAGAATAACAGACACATCACATTTAGCACACTATTCCAGCTCCTATATACTTCTTACAGTGTTAATAATACTGTTCACATTTACAGAAAGTGGTCTAAAATTGTTACTTTTCCTACTTTTTAAGTTTAGGGCAAATATTTTTAAATTTTCATTTTGTTACTTTTACTTTTTACCCAATTGAATATTTTCCTGGGTTTATGTACAAATAATCCTCAATCCTCAGAATCAGATTTTTAATTGGTTAGAACTCTCTCTCTCTCCTCTTGTTTCCCCTCCATATTTTTTTTTCACCTAGTTCATTCACCCTCTTACTCCAGCCCCTTGTTATCCTGCCACATGTAAGTTTCTTTCTCTTTCTCCTCCTTTTATATTATTTATATTTACTGTTTGCTCTTGAAAATCCATCTAAAATGCCCTTTTTTACATAACATGCATTCAGACACACACCTTCTTGCTATATGTTCTTCTCCCCACACTGGTTACATTGTACCCTGTCACAGTCATTAATTAAATGAGAAAAGTCCCCTGCAAAACAAACATTATTTAGGCTGGCCAGCATATCTTAATGTCCCTTTATGGCCTGCAACAAAAATAACACTTGGCAGATGTTTCACCATGTTTTTTTCACATTTCAAAATAGCTTCCAACTTCCAGCCTCCATTCCATAAGCTTCTTTCATCTGTAACTTTTGCAGTATTATCAACAGTTTCACACAGTCCCTGAATGCATTTTCTTAACATTGTTTTCTTCTAGTTTATCAGTTCTAAACTACAAAGTAACATTTTTAACATTGAAATTACTACCAGAAAACAAAGAATTGTTCCTTAGATAAATGCCCTTTTTGTTACAGAATTCCAGAAATTTCATCAGTCCAACAGTTTCATATGTTAAGTCACAGAAAGTTGTTGTATCTTTTGGCTTTTCCTGGTTAGGGGTCGCCACAGTAGAACTCCGGTCCGCTAACGATTGGCAGTAGATTTTTACATATCGAGTTGCCAGCCCTGGCGCACAACCTTCAACGAAGGTACGCCCATTCATGCAAGTCTCCACACAGAAGACGCTTTAGCTGAGAATTGAACAGGACAACGTCTTATTGTGAGGCAACAATGCTACCGCAACACCACCACTATGTACAAAAGGCTGAAATTCTTGAGCTTTAAAAGCCAGATCAGTTACCAAATTGTCACATACATAATATCTGTCTACAGTATCATTTTCTGTTCCTATTCTCACAGTCAGTCTTCTCCTTTTTTAAACAGTTTTAATTACAGTTTGCTGCTGCTCTCCTTTTTGTGCCTGCTGTCACTGCTGCATACGTTTTAGTTACTGCATTATCGGCTGCCGCAAAATCAGCCCCCTTCTCAGTTTGTTGCTGCTTTCTTCTTTTACTTTCTGTCACTCCTTCATTCTCTTCTGCCATATTACTTGGTGCTTTTTCCACATTACCATCCTCAGCACTTCTGAAAAAGTTATCTGTTATCTCACCCCACAAAACAGCAGAACTCCCACTTGGATCATCCTGCTGGATTATTTTTAACAGAACATCATCTGCATGCCCTCCTCCCACCAGTTCTGTTATTTGCACCATTTCAACAGACTTACTTACTTCTTCATGGAGACGGCTGAGCATTGCTCATTTGTAACATCCACCACACAGGAATCTTTGTTGACATTCTGAACCTCCATATAGAACAGTTTTTTCTCCAAGTTCCCACTTTCCACTTCTAAACTCTCTGTAACTTTTCTTTCCTCCTCCAGGATACTGCTCCTTTCACTAGGTTTCTTCCTTGCTTCTGTAGAAGCTCTCTTGCACCATCTAGCAGCTCCAAAGAGTAGGGAAAGTTCCCCAGTACCCTGGCCAAATTTCCCCTATTAATATAAATACTACCTTTGGTCTCCCCTGAAAAGAAGCCACTAGCCTAGTGGGACTAACCTGGTCAACAAAGGAAAAAGAAAGAAAGAAGGAAAGAAAGAAAGAAAGAAAGTAAGAAAGTAATAAAGAAAGAAAGAAAGTAAGAAAGAAAGAAAGAAAGAAAGTAAGAAAGTAATAAAGAAAGAAAGAAAGAAAGAAAGAAAGTAAGAAAGAAAGAAAGAAAGTAAGAAAGTAATAAAGAAAGAAAGAAAGAAAGTAAGAAAGAAAGAAAGAAATAAAGAAATTAAGAAAGAAAGAAAGAAAGTAAGAAAAAAGAAAGAAAGTAAGAAAGTAATAAAGAAAGAAAGTAAGAAAGAAAGAAAGAAAGTAAGAAAGTAATAAAGAAAGAAAGAAAGAAAGACAGAGAGAAAGTAATTAAGAAAGAAAGAAGAAAAGAAAGTAAGAAAGAAAGAAAGAAAGTAAGAAAGAAAGTAAGAAACAAAAGTAATAAAGAAAGAAAGAAAGAAAGTAAGAAAGAAAGTAAGAAAGTAATAAAGAAAGAAAGTAAGAAAGAAAGAAAGAAAGAAAGAAAGTAATAAAGAAAGAAAGAAAGAAAGAAAGTAATAAAGAAAGAAAGTAAGAAAGTAATAAAGAAAGAAAGAAAGTAAGAAAGAAAGAAAGTAAGAAAAAAGAAAGAAAGTAAGAAAGTAATAAAGAAAGAAAGAAAGTAAGAAAGAAAGAAAAAGACAGAGAGAAAGTAATTAAGAAAGAAAGAAGGAAAGAAAGAAAGAAAGAAAGAAAGTAAGAAAGAAAGAAAGAAAGAAAGAAAGAAAGAAAGTAAGAAAGTAAGAAAGAAAGAAAGAAAGAAAGTAAGAAAGTAATAAAGAAAGAAAGAAAGTAAGAAAGAAAGAAAGAAAGAAAGAAAGTAAGAAAGTAAGAAAGAAAGAAAGAAAGTAAGAAAGAAAGAAAGAAAGAAGGTAAGAAAGTAAGAAAGAAAGAAAGAAAGTAAGAAAGTAATAAAGAAAGAAAGAAAGTAAGAAAGAAAAAAAGAAAGAAAGAAAGTAAGAAAGAAAGTAAGAAAGAAAGAAAGAAAGAAAGTAAGAAAGTAATAAAGAAAGAAAGAAAGAAAGAAAGTAAGAAGGTAATAAAGAAAGAAAGAAAGAAAAGAAAGAAAGTAATAAAGAAAGAAAGAAAGAGAGAAAGTAAGTAAGAAAGAAAGAAGGAAAGAAAGTAAGAAAGAAAGAAAGAAAGTAATAAAGAAAGAAAGAAAGTAAGAAAGAAAGTAAGAAAGAAAGAAAGAAAGAAAGTAATAAAGAAAGAAAGAAAGAAAGAAAGAAAGAAAGTAAGAAAGAAAGAAAGAAAGTAATAAAGAAAGAAAGAAAGTAAGAAAGAAAGAAAGAGAGAAAGTAAGTAAGAAAGAAAGAAGGAAAGAAAGTAAGAAAGAAAGAAAGAAAGTAAGAAGCAAAGTAAGAAAGAAAGAAAGTAAGAAAGAAAGAAAGAAAAAGAAAGTAAGAAAGAAAGAAAGAAAGAAGAGATGGGGCCGATATGATTGAATTATGCCTTAATATTTTGTACTCTGCAGTTAGAAAGAATTCCCTGAGCAAAAAGTTGACATTTTTAAAGACATAAAGGGGTGGTTAGGAGGAGTGGTCAGTGACAGCAGTTGCATGATTTTTATTTTTAACAAAAGTGCTGTGATAGATGACATGAAACACAAAACTGTGCAGGAAATGCTGTGGTGTGGTGAAGACTGTACTAAGGTGAAGATGTTGTCACATATTTTATTGTCACATCTTGGAAAAAAAAAAGGTTTTAAGAACTGCTAGCAAAAAAGCCGGTATGTAACGAAGTAAAGTGCCACCAAACACATGATATGCTACAGGTATTATGAACATTTGTAGAAAGAATAGTTCTGGATACTTTCATTATGTGGACAGTGCTGACAATGTGAGGGATGGAGATGTAGAGAGAGGCTATGTATAACAAATTGTGGGATATGAAAGGAGCTGCGGAAGATACTCAGTTAATGTTATGTAAAAAGACCTTAGGTGGACTTTCAATTTATTTGTGAGATGTGAAATTATTCCTTGTCAATTCAGCTTTGTTACTGTGCATAGTAATATTTCTTTATTTTTATCCTTGTGATGATATGGGTGTAATTATACAATTATTTAAGGATGTATTTGCCTTTTACAGTTCAAGGGTATGAATGGCTGTCCAGTTGGTCAGTATAGGAGCTGGCAGTGACTTGTGAAAGAGAGATTTCCTGCTAAATGTGAATTTATTTATTTATTTATTTACTGGGAAAATCTGACTTGGAATGAGTCAATTTTCAGTGGAAACCCGGCCCGGGGAAAAATGCTCCAGATACATGTCTTTGCAATGTGGGAGGAAACTAGAGCACCTGGAGGAAACTCAATAGAGTACAGGGAGAACATACAGACTCCACACAGAAGGCACCCCAGTTGAGAATCAAACCAGAGAACCTCTTGCTGTGAGGGGATAATGCAAACTGCTGCACCACTGCGCCATCCATATGCTGTGGATAATGGCTCCCCCTTTTGGAAGGATTCCTTATATCAAAATGAGCTGCAACTAACTCAGATAGATGATACCTTGGTTTAATATCTCACCCAAAGAACAGCACTTCTTTTGTCCTGCACCCACTCCCTCCCCTTATGCTTTACTACAGTATCAGCACTGAAAATAAATTCAAGCATCTGGTGTGAAAATCGAAACCACAGGCATCTGATGTTCCTAGTCAAATAACAAACCTGCCACATGTTGCGATACTGAAAGTGCAATTGCAAAGTAAGTATTAAGCATCACTGTACACCCTACTCCATCCCTTTGAAGGATGGCTCCTACTTATTCAAGTTTTTTTTTGCCTCCAAAAATGAAAGAAAGTATGTTTCCTAACCACAGTATGATGCTCCCTTCCTTGACTCTTAAGATCAGCATGGGGGAGCTGGATCCCAAAAAACTACTATTAAAATATCTAAACAAGAAAAAAAAGGAAACATTAGAACTATATAAAGAGATATAGAGATATATAGACCCAATACCTTACTGGGCTATTACATATACAAATGACAGAAATCTCTAAATAGTACATGTTTCTTTATTCTTGAATTCATTCATACTTAATTTATTTCTTAAGCTTTTGTTGGACAGCACAGTGGTGCAACAGTTAACATCATCACTTCACAGCAAAAGGTGCTCTGATTCGATTATTGGATACAGTGCCTTCGGTGCGGTGTCTTCATGTCCTCCCTGCATTTGTGTGGGTTTTCTCTGGGTACTCCAGTTTCCCCCCACATTGCAAAGGCATGCACTTGAAGTGTTTCTCCCTGGGCCTCTGCTAAAAATGGGCTTTGTCCTAGTTGGACTTTTATGGTCAGAAAATATTAAAAAAATAAAATTTGTTTATTTTTTGGTTGCTATTTGTTGCTGAGATAGTATCACTTGAGCAGACACCATTTACAGGTGAAACCTGGGGAGAAAAATGTTTATGAATAAGAAGAGAAGCAGTCTTATTTAATAAACAAGACATACATTCAGTGTGCATTTTCAGGTTGTGATTTACAAAAGGTAAGTATAAACAGAAGGTGCAAACAAAGTACATGGAGCACCACAATTATGCTCCATAATTAAGAAAGAGGCAACAAGGTGTTTAACAAGGTTTTGTTAAGTACCTTTCAGAGCTGTTGTGATCTAGAGAAGGAGTGTCCAGCAGGTGGCCCTAGGGCCACAATCCGGACCACCAAAGCATGTTATCAGACCCATGGTATGTCCTGCAACAAACTGTTTTGAATTGACAGATATATGTTGGGCATGGTAATGTGACCCCTCAAACCTTGCCAAGTATGGTAAGTGGCCCTGAACTGTATGGTGAGTGGCCAATGAGCAAAAAAGGTTGGACAGCCTTGTCTCACATTAAGCATAAACAGCAGTCAGCATAAAATAGTGTCAGAAAGTTGAAAAGTAATATTTTTGCTGCCACAATTCCTTTTTATGTTGCAGTACAAAATGTATTACATCATTCAAAGCTAGCAAAATTTGTAAGCTGTTACTGGATCACAGATGCACTTTCTTTCTTGTCTCGGTCTGTGAGATAATGGTGTGTTACAGCTTTCAAAGCTGCAAAACACTTTTGGCTCCTACAATTTCTGTAATGGTGTGTAACAGGTTTCAAAGCTGAAAAACACTTTGAACTCCTGCAGTTTCTTTTTTTTATTTTGGTCTCTCTATTTCTATCTTGTAGTACATTTGATGCATATAAAGCTCCATGTGCGACAAATTTGTAAGCCCTAAATATTTTAAAGCTTTAAAACACTTAAAGCTCCTACTGTATCTCCTCTCTCTCTCTCTCTCTCTCTGTCTCTATCCCTGTCTCTCTCTCTCTCTCTCTCTCTCTCTCTCTCTCTATCTCTCTCTGTAACTAGTAGGTAAAGCTCCTTGTACTGCAAAGAATATGATCAGGTCTCTCCTTGTCATAGCCAAGTAGTTACATGTTCTCAGAATGGATGCTAAAATTCAAATCTTGAGCTTCAGTTTGCTCCGTACTTGAGATGAATTTCTTGACATCCATTTCTATAACATTTAACAACTTAGTTATGACTGAAGACCGAATCATGATCATATGTATTAAGTATATATAACAACAGCAGCAATGCACTTACAAAAGTGTTCAGCAACACTAATCATATAGTAAGCATATGTGTAATAACTGAAGTTATCTTATACAGTTCTGTACAGGAAAAATAAAAATAGAGCACAAAAGTCAGAGGCTAGGCATAAATATCACGTTTATTTATTTATTTGTCTTTGTTTACTGGGAAAGTCTGACTGGGTAATATCCATTTTCACCAGAGACCCGGGGAGAAAAGCCCCTTTTCCTTACATTGCATTATCCTTAGTTCCAGTTAAACACAAAGTAGTTTCATTTCTATTTATGTTTATACACAAACAGTAGTTACATTTATATATTCTAAGATTTTACAGGGGTGGAAGTTACATCAGTAATGTATATAAAGAAAATGCCTTAGATTAAAAATAAGAACTGCATTCATAGTCATTACACTTGCTGTTAGCCATATTCAAAAATTAACAGCAGACCAAAAGAGACAAGAGAAATATTAATCAGGAATTGGGAGGTACTACTGAATGGTAGATGGTTATGTTTCCACTTGTATGTCTTAAGGCTGTTGTACAACAGAATACTGACAGCATTATGTTCATAGGTTAGTAATAGGCTAGCTGCCCTTGGGAGGCATTTTAACCCTAGTCAATTTCACTTAAAGGTGAGAATCAAACTTTAACCATTATGCCAACCAGTAGTCCATCTGCGATGTCTGCTCAGTTTTCTGTGACATCATAATACAAATTTAAACGAGTTTGTTATACTGCTCTCAACAGATTAAGATGTGGACAGAAGTCCATTTATTGGCTGGTATTTTGACTAATATCAGTGTCCCAGTTTGTTGAATCACCTTTATAGGAGTCCAGTGTGTTAGAAATCCTATTCTTCAGTGCCTGCATCTTCAAATGTTATGATGTTGGTCCATGTGTAGTGAAAGGTTCTGTTTATGTTAGTTTCATCTGAATGCTGTTTTGTTTGAAGTGCACAGATGCATCATTTATGAATAAAAATGTATGACATGACCAAGAAAGTTTATGGAAACACTTCCCTACCTCTATTCAAAACTAGCCTAAAACAACACTTCCTTACCAAGTCACTCTGCCTGTTTTCCACCGTCACTTGACAGATAGAATTTCACTCTCAACTGTCTCCTATACAAATCTTCCTGACTAATTAAACTCTCAGAAACTATAACATTTAACATCATAATATAACCGACCTTCTAATCACCTGCTTTTATTCATCATTTGCCTAAATGCTGCTGACACACATTTTGGGATCTTACTTATACTGCAATTGTTTTACTCTCTTACTATCTATATTGTCTCATTCCTTTATAAAATTCCTCAACTGTATTATTAGACTGTATAATTCTTGTGAGCATAGCACACTGTATACCAATGTACTGCAAACTACTGTCATCTCATCCTTTACTGATGTAAGTTATGTAATGCAGCTGCTGCCAGTTGTACTTTGATATGTCTTGCCTACATATTTGGATGTTATTTATATTTGTATGTATATGTACTAGCTGGAGCTTTTTTCCCCGGGCCTCCGCTGAAAAAGGACATGTGTCCAGTTGGACTTTCCCTGTAAACAAATGTAAAATAAATAATAAAATAATAAATAAAAGCAGATGGCCAGATGCTGTGGACAACTGCACAAGACTGGTACCCAGGGACACAAACGTACCAGATGGGTCAGTGCTGTACCAATGTGAATGCAACAGTGATTGTGGGTCCTCCAGTGGAAGTGATGCAGATGTGTTTTTTTTTAAGGATGGACTTGATATAGGTGCAAATATTTCTGTGTACTATTATCAGATCTCTAAGAAAAAAATAACGTTGTTGCCATGAAAGATTTTATTTGAATCACACCATCTAACTACTTGTTCTGAGTGGTTAATATTTTGCACTGTCTGCAGTTACCAAGACAACCTTTTTGCCAGCAGATTGGGAACTGAAGATAAGGATTTCTGAAAACAAAGTGTTCTGATTGGGTGTCTCAACCTACACTGGCATCCACTGAGTACATCATTGTCTTGCCTATGGCTTTCATGAATATTTGTTGAATAGGCATTTTCATAATGACATAAATAAAGATAGTTTCAACTTTATGTCAAACTTATTTTAGACTAGACCTACTTTGGCATCCCTGGGGTTGGTCAGTTTTTTCAGATTGTCAACTCTTTTCTGGGGCTAAGTAATTTTCTAATTATCTTAAAAAAGACTTTGATAACTCCCATTTGCAAAAAAAAAAAAAAAAAAGAACATTTAAACCATGGCAATTTAGAGAACTACAACCCTGTTTCAATCTTGCTATTTCTTGACAAGCTTATCGAAAAGGCTGTGTACATTTAGTTGTATTCCCACAGAACTCTTCACAGCCTGTTTATTCCATAGCTGTCTGGACTTGGATCCCGATGCGGTATTAAGACAGCTCTTACTAGAGCTGTAGATTACCTGCTGTAGGTGAGGTCCAGTGCCCATCCCCCATCTTGTCCTCCTTATTCTCTTCGCAGTATTGGACAGTGACCGTGTTATCTTGACCAGATTGCTGCAACACCATTGTGGACTCATTATAACAGTTCTTGAATGGTTCACTTCCCACCTGTCAGGAAGTTTGGTCACAGACTGTCTCAGTTTGTGCTCATACCTCTCAACCATCCAGATTTTCACAAAATGTCCAGATTTTTGTCTCATATTTTTGGTCTGTTCCTTATACAATTTGTGGTTGTCTGGCAAATCACTGGGATAATCTGAGGACTGAAGTCACTAAATAATGACATACATTTGAGTTTCAGACTACAAGTCCTTCAAAAAAATGTATGTTAAAACAAACCCTGTTAGTCTAGCAACTTTCTAGGTTTATAAGAACAATATTTAAAATATGTCCCTATTTTTAGGCATTTGTCTCCCCATTTTGTCAGGCTTTATCCAGACTTTTTGTACTAAAAGGTTGAGAGATATGCTTGTGCTCTTCTTCTGGAGCTCTGCTGTACTACAAGGCCCCATGTGATGATGGCTTTTCTGCTGTGCGTCATACGCATTGCAACCACTAAAATCTGTCCTACATGTGGGAACTATTCAATACCACAGCTGTTGTAACACACTTGTTGCATTTTATCCCACACCTCCAGTTAATATTTGTATACCAAGCTGGACCTTGTCTAAATACATGTGCCTCATTGTTCTCTTTGGTAACTTGCTGGATCAAAATGTGAACAGAGCCAAGAATTGTGCAATAAAAAATAAGCCTGCCTTCATCGGTTAGCCAAACTAGATTTCAAAATCAGAAATATGTCATGCAGTAAAAGAATTTCAATGTTTTTTCATTGTTAGATCAATATAAACTACAGCAGCATTTCCATAGCATATGTTACCACGTGCAATATTTTAGCTATAGAAATTATCAAAATGTTTAGCAAACAAAATCAGATTAAAATCATATATACAAAATTGTGTGATTTTTTTTGTAAAATCTGATCTAACTTAGATGAAGTTTCTTTCCAGTTTATGCCATGTGTGTTATTTACTCTTTCTGCTTGACACATGCTCAAGTCGGTGCTGCTTTACCTTTGGCATTTCCAGCATTTAAAGGTGGATGACAAAAGTCTGCTGCAGGCACGTGAAGCCATTTCTGAAAACAGCGCGCACTGATTGTCAAATACATTAGTAGTCCATAATGCCACATTGTAATCAAAGTACATATTGTAACTGGTTTAGGCTGCTGCACTGCATTTTTCTGCTGCAGTTTCTGTGAGAGACATTTGTCATAAAAAGTAAATTTAAATTTAGGCACTACCCCACCCAGTTCCTTCCATCTGAAACTGAGGCATCACTTTCAGCTCTGAAATGAAAGGAATGACATGATAAGATGAAAAAAAAAGACACGCAATCCATTGTTGATTCAAGATTATAAGATAACATTTCTGCTTTTATTACATGAAAAATTATCAGTGGTTATGGCTGTGCCCTTCTGGAGTGCAGTTTTAAGTGATAAAATCTGAAATGGCCAGAAAATTATACAGGCAGTATTTAAAGCTGTTTCAACTAGATAGATACTACAAAAGTTAATATAACACTATACATTTATATTATGTATTTCACTCAAGAACTACTCCTGAAATCACTCATTTTAATTCTAATAATATGGTATAAACTTCTGCATTATATTACACAAAACATTTGCATATCAGATAGTCTCACAATCATTTGCTTAATATGTTGTGAATGGATTCGTTCATGGGAGCTTGGGAATAAGTTTTACCTGCTACAAAGAGAGTATGCGATTGTATTTAATGTAAAAGAGCAAGCACCTAAAAAGGAATGCGAGTACTGGAGTTTTAAAAAGTCATCAAATATTTCTTGCCAAAGTGACAAGTTGACTTTATTTCTTGCTCTTGATTTATTACAGACCAAGTATAACCTTTGTTTCCTCCTGCACTGATTTATGTATTTACATGTGTAAATTTGTTTTACATGATGTGCAACTACATTCACAAACCTCTCCAGGGCTTCTGATGCTGTCTTTTTATCAGTGAATCCTAAGAAGTTATTCACAAAATCACAGATATGGACTTTAATAAATAATCCAGCAGAAAAAAAAATACTGCACAAACAGTGAAGCCTTTGCACAAACACCACTTTTTTGATACTGTTAGGATTTGAAATTTCGGTTTGTCATTGGCAAAGATATTGTTGAGAGCTTTATTTTCTCTTTATCACTGCATACCATGTCAAATACCTAGTAAGAGTTCAATGACTATGGTCTCATCGGGTTTCATCCTTCATCGTTTACCATTGTGCCGGCATTGTCTCAGGAAAACAAACTCACTTTTCTCTACTGTCGGTCAAGTCCAGCATCCAACATGGAACAATGCCTGCACCCATGTTTATCCTCTTACTTACATTTCATTTTAAAAAGCCATTCTTTTGTTTGTGCCCAAAGTATTCCAGCCATTCTTCTATCTGTAGCTATCTATAATGTGTCCATCAGTTCTCTTTGAATCTGTGATATTTCATTTCAAGCAAGCAACACCATTTCCTCTGCCAAAACACCGAGCACATATTTCAGTCACTACTTTATACACTGAAGTTTCTGAATCAAATTACTCTGTACAAACAAGGGCAATTGCAGGTGTTTCAACAACTGGTTTCTTTTCAGTTGTATTCTTAGAATCGTAGTGAAAAGAGTACTTTTGTCAAACGGGAACTCTGCAGATTGCTATCGGTTGATTACCAGTGTGCATTGCTTGATAGACAGCTTGGAAACATGGTGAACTACATGACCTAGAGGAGAAGGAGAATACTGTGTAATATATGCAATTATTACACTACTAATCCTCTCATCTGCCTCAAACTACATGAGCTACTCATGCAGTTCAAACTGTCCCACCATGTTCACCCAAAATGTCTATCTCCCCACCACTAAAACTTAAGGAATAAAATCACATGTACTTCCAGTGAATGATCCTTACATGCTCACCATGCCAAATATCAAAACAAGAAAAATTACTGATATCAGGCAGCATTCTGGCTTGTTACAGTAAAGTTTTTGATTCAAAGCTCTAAAGTCAGGAATGCATGAGTCCTCTAACAACTGTGCACCTGTATATATGTATATGTGTGTATGCATAGACCTGTATGCATACAATAATGTGTGTGCATGTGTGATGTCTTTGAGTGTGTGTGTGTGTGTGTGTGTGTGTGTGTGTGTGTGTGTGTGTGTGTGTGTGTGTGTGTGTGTGTGTGTGTGTTGTTTGCAAGTTGTGTCATGTCTGCATGAATTTTATCTAGACCATCTTGTATATTTCTGCAACAGATAATGTACTATTGCCCATGTGCCTCATTTCTGATATATCACCATCAGTCTCTTAAAAGTTTAAGACATGACTTAAACATTATTCCTAGCTGTTTATATTACAAACTAAGGTTTTTTTTTTTTACTTGAAATCCAGAGAATCAAGCAATCAAGTGAAGCTGCAGAATCAGAGAAGACATTCAATAGATTTTGAAGTCTATAATCTATAAAGAAATACATCAGTGATCTGTAACTGGTGATAGTCCAGAATGTGAATTAGAGATGTTCATTAATTATGAGCAAATCTTATAGATTCATAGGTTATAAATTCATAGATTCATACTAGGCTAACTGCCTTTGTGAGCCATTTTAAGCCTAGCCAGTTATCCCTTGTGAGATTCAAACCCTGTACCTTGTGTTTGTAAGGCAAACACTTTAACCATTAGGCCACCCTCCCAACCCTTATAAATTCCCACTGCCAGTCTCGAACCCAGGACCTTGGTAACATTAGTCTGTATGACCTACCACTAAGCCATGACTGCCATAAACTAACTGCCCTTGCGAGCCATTTTAAGCCTAGCCATTTATCCCTTGTGAGACTCAAACCCTGCACCTTGTGTTTGTAAGGCAAACACCTTAACCATTAGGCCACCCTACCAACCCTAAATTCCTACTGTCAGTCTCGAACCCAGGACCCTGGTAACACTAGTCTGTATGACCAACCACTAAGCCATGACTCAAGAAGCGAATCCAGGAATTGAAAGTTCATGACTTATGCATGAACTGAATTGTGTCTTTTGTCCATTGGCCCATATTGTTCTGTACAGGAATTCAAGATACTATCTAAAAATAAATATTCAAAAAGTTTTTATTAGGTTGATTTCAGTATGACTTTTTGATTAGGCAGGTTTATACATTCTGAATTATTGCTTATCTAATAAAGATGACTCGAATGAACCCATCCGGTCATGTACTATTCCCTTATATACAGGTAAAATGTCATTACCATCTATGCAATAAATCCAATGTGCATATCTATGTCTTATACTTTATTTTATTTACTGTTAATTTATTTGTTGTTTTTTTAACTGAATAAGTGGGCTTGACCATGGTCCCTTTTCAGTCATGACCTGGACTATGTACACTAGTTTGGAAGTTTTATTAGTTTAATTTGGATTCACATGACCTGGACTATAATGATAAGGGCAACATGCAAACATTTTATATACATTAATTATAAAAAAAATGGTAGGACAGAAATCATAAAGTCATTAAAAGCAAAAATATACAAGAAGCAAAACATAAGTACATAGAAGCAGTTAAAGCATATAACATAGACATTAAATATGAGAGCAGTAGACTCACTATTAAGAGCGGATGTAAACATGGCTAGATAAAAAGCACAAATTGGAAGTCAAAATGCCTTAACAAACATATTTTGACCATCAGAAAGAAATGTTAAGCATGCATGACTTTTACTGAGCTGGTGTTAGTGTCACAAACGATGTTTATATAAGAAGTAGTTTAAAACAACTGCTAAATGCCTCCATCCCCCTCTTACTTCTCATTCAACATGACAAATAAAAAGACACTCCAGTAAGCAAAGACAGAGTATATTAATATAATAATAGATAATTGTTGTATATAATTATAAATAATTCTTAGTTACATACAACCCTAAGTATGTCCAATGCACAGCTTAATCACCACTCAGCACAGAGTACATTTTCTTCAAATAAGTAAAAATATTGAGGATGTAGTCCAATCAGCTGTGGTCAGCAAATGTCCATAAAGCATTTATACTTGTTTCTTAATCAAATGTGATTTTGGAACTGCCTGAACTGCTTAAGATTATCAGTTTTTCTGGCAGTTTCAGGAATACTGTTCAAGCAAGCTACAGCAATTTTAGAAAATGCCGGTTCACAGGTAGATAAGGTAAACAGTGGTCTAATTACTTGCATGCTGTCAGTATTTCTTATGGTGTGTGGTTGATTTCTGATGTGCACTTTACTGAGAAAAGCCCCTTATTTTTGAGCAGATTAATACTCCTATTTTTTCCTTCTAATCCTCTGAAGTCAGCACCTCTATAACCAGAGGAATAACAACAGGAATACTGGATATCCCTATCAGGTTTTCATTTCTACTCATATTGTCACTGAATTCCTCCCCCACTGCCCATATAGGTTCATAGGTGTGTACTAGGCTAATGGCGCTGCAGCCTTTACAAGCCTAACCCATAGGATTACCCTGGCATCATGCCATCCGACCTTAGTTCCCAGTGCCTCTGTCAAGTAGAGCCACTGGAGTGATCCCCAGGGTAAATTCTCTATTTCCCATCCACTCATCAAGATTCCTCTTGAAGAGGCCAGTGAGATGCTCTGTTTGACATGCATGGGAAGTCTATTCGATAGCATGGGCAGTCTCTGGGTTATGAACCTGTCCCTCCAGCATGTTCTGTTGATTGTGGTAATGAGGTTGAGGTCTCTGGAGCGTTTAGTTTGGAGGGATTGGGATTTCTTTAGATGTAACATTTCTAACAGAGCTGGGTCAGACATGCCTTTCTAAATCAAGCAGAGATCGCCTCTAAGTAGGTGATATGAGACAGAGAATAGTTGGACTTTTTAGAGTCTGTCCATATAAGACAAGTGTTTAAGGCCTAGGATCCTCTTTGTGAGGTACTTTTGCGACCTCTCCAGTTGTTGCAGGTGTCTAGTGAGGTACCAAAATGGGGCATTGTACTCAATGACTGGCCTAATGAGGGAAGTGTAGAGGGAGACAATGGCCTCATTCTTCCTGGATGCAAAACCCTTAGTAATGAGATATGCCACAAAGAAGGACTTTCTGACCACAGTGGCAATGTGGTGGTCAAAAGAGAGGTTGCTGTCAACCTGTGTTCCCAGATATGTTATAACTCCTTCTGTGTTCAGTGGACTACTATCAATTTGGTAATTCATGGGAACCAGGTTTTTCCCAAAGGGGATGATGACACATTTTTGGCATTGAACTTAAGGCCATGGTTCTGACACCAGTTGTTGGTCTCAGTGAGGC
This sequence comes from Protopterus annectens, assembly GCF_019279795.1. Taxonomy (NCBI): domain Eukaryota; kingdom Metazoa; phylum Chordata; order Ceratodontiformes; family Protopteridae; genus Protopterus; species Protopterus annectens. The sequence continues at coordinate 693,978,028 of NC_056751.1, forward strand.
CTTTCTGTAGGATGTCAACATCACTTGGGGAGTTAAAAATAGCCCCCAACTTGCAATTGTCTGTGAACTTTGTCATCCAGAGTCCCTTTGTGTTGGCCTGGACTTCAGCGAAGTAGATACCAAACAGGACAGGACCCAGGACTGAACCCTGTGGGAACTCCACTCGTGACAGATCGGCAGTCTGACTTGCAGTCATCTACTTTCACACTGTGGGTTCTATCTGTGAGCCAGTTTGCAACCCACCTAGTGATATAGGGGTTGATGCCTAGCTTAATGACTTTTTCTATGATTCCTGAGTGGGGAATGGTATCAAAGGCCTTGGCCAGATCAAGGTAGGCTGTACGAACCACCTTGCCTTCATCCACAGCTCTGGTGACTGACCCAAAGAAGTTGACCAGGTTGTGCAGGCATGATCTACTCTTCACAAAACCAAGCTGTGTGGGATGCAGAGTTTGGACATTCCCTATATCCTTGTTTATTAGGTCCATGATGGTGCATTCCATAGCTTTGCATATCAGTCTTGTCAGGCTAATGGGGCGATAGTTCCCAGGGTCTGTAGTTGCTCCTCCTTTGTGGAGAGGGAAGACTGTAGCAGTGCTCCATTTGGTAGGGAATAAGCCTGAGGTGATGATGTGCTTGAATAGGGCACACAGGTGAGGTGCCAGTTCACTCTGTAGTTCATGTAGAACACAGCCAGGGATATTGTCAGGTCCCATAGAAGCTGTATTCTTGATCTTGGACGGTGCTGTTTTAACCTGTGCAGCAGTAATACTGGGTGCCTGCCAATCTACTGGTATTGTGTTTGGTCCTTTGGTGGGGAGAGAGAGGTAAAGTTGGCACTGAATCTCTTGGCCAGTATATCTGTTGGCTCGGTATAGGAGGTACCATTGTGCAGTAGCTCAGAGCAAATCTGGGTATTGCCGTGGAGGTTCTTTACATAACTATAAAAGGCCTTACGGTTGTCTTTACTATCTGTTGAAATTCTGTTTTCGTAGCTAGCTTTAGAAGATTTGATGGGGGATCTCAACTTTTTGTTGAGGCTGATAAGGGAGTTTTTCCAGTCTTGGGACTTCACCTTATTCTGCATCAGTGTCCTCCTTCTGTTGTAGAGTTTGTTTATGGCAGGGGACCACCAGGTTGGTTTCCTATTTTTGGAAGAGAGCATCTTGCTTCTACTGGGTACTGCGAGATCCATGCATTTGTGTACTTGTTCGTACAGTGCATTGGTGAATGATTCGGTGCTCATGCAACTATTCTCCATTTGCATGGGTGTCGTGAAGTTAGTCACCTCTGTTTTTAGGAGCCCAAAGTTAGCTTTGGAGAAGTTTTTCATGGTGGTTACCTTTATGGGGGGTGGGGTGGGAGGGATGTGGATTTCCAAGGTGATTAGTTTGTGGTCGGATCAAATTTCACCCATAAAATGATAAGGTTCAGCTTTGGGGCCCTCCCTTGCCTAATTAACCTTAATCCCAGAAATTCTTTTTTACCTTATATAATTTCTGAATATCTAAAATGACTTATCCTTCCCTTTTCATTCCACTGATCTTACTTCTCAAAATTAAATTGGTGACTAAATTGATTAGACAGATTTTTTCCTTTTAAAACCTTGTTTGATTCTCCAACCACAAAACTTGGCAAATCCCACTCCAGTCTATCCACCAGAACTGTCCCATTAATCTCAGTGCTTGCATGTATATTTTACAGTAAATGGGAGGGATCTACTGGTGTATTTTCCTCTCAACATCACAGTTAATGTTGTTTTCTTCAGTACTAGAGGTGTCATTGCCTGTCCGACTTTTCTCTCAATTTTCCACACAAGATTTACAAAATTTTGTCCGGAAACTATCAACCCCATTTGATTGATTAGTCCTAAAATCAACCTGCACTGTGTGTGTGTGTGTGTGTGTGTGTGTGTGTGTGTGTGTGTGTGTGTGTGTGTGTGTGTGTGTGTGTGTGTGTGTGTGTGTGTGTGTGTGTGTGTGTGTGTTTCGGGGGGGTCTATAGTGCCATGATGGAAATGGTAGTATGAATCACAGGCATCATTCCAGGCAAAGCGACTTGGATGTGCCTTCAGTATTTAAATGGGGCAGAGATATGTTAAATGGGGGAAGAGATGCATTATTCAGGGCTGCCTGCAGTGAAACATCAAGAGCAGTCATGCTACAGAATGTAGGAAAAGTTAGGTCTGAACTTTGGAAATCTGGACGCCATCACTACAGACTTAGCAGCCCTGCACCAGGAGATTGCCATAGTGAGACCACAGGATAAATAGCTGAGACATATAGTAGCACTGCATGACATCAAGACTGTGGAATTGGAGGATAAGCTGGGATACAGGAGAAGGAAGTAAGAGCTATCAGATTAACTACTGCACACTTTAAGCGCCTGCATTCCAGTTGCTTGGCCAAAAGAAGAAGGAAACGCCTGTCGTTGTCTTCCTAGTTCTGTGGCTCTGTGGCTACTGAAGAAGTTGCTCTTTTTGTGTTAAGCAGGAAAGCAGAGGAGAGTTTTATTTCTGTCAGGTTTCTGTAACAGCAATTATGTTAGGTTTAGCTGTATCCTACCAAACCTCAAAATGTGTTCATTTTTTTTTCAAGAGACTGCATGTGTTTATTGTGGCTTAGACTATATCTCTCTGGGTTTGTGATGGTGATGCTGCTGGTTGAATAGTCACAGATGGGAAAAACACATTTTCACAAAAATATAATGAAGACAAAACAGGTAAGCCAGCTCTGATTAAACTGATGTCTGTAAGACTGGTACCTGAGTGAGCGGTGTCAAAGGATAGGTTGCTTAGCACTTAAAAAACTCATGGTTATTGAATTGACATCAGAAAAGCAGGCACTAGTGAGACTGATGCCTAATATCAATCTTCAGATTCCTTAGAGGAAGTTCTTGCCCAAGTCTTTTTATTGCAGCCAAGAAGAAGAAGTCGTAATCAAAGTAGAAATGGTATACGATACAAACAGGTATATAGTCTCAATGCTAATGTGCTAGTTATAATGTTATGCATGCCATTTGTGCACCCTCTTCTATAAAAGCTTCAATCTAAATATACACCTTAGTGACAGTGTCTCTGTTTTACTAATTGGCAATTCAGACACTACACTGCAACAGATGTGAAGAAATATTTTAAAGAACCAAAGCAATACATCTACAGAACTGAAGTAATGTATTCACTTTGAAAAGCCATGTTTGGAAATACAGAAGTATAATCTCGGTAGGAAAAAAAACTGAGAGAAACCACTATACAGATGATGCCTTAGTCACCACTTAAGTTGAAGCATGGAACGGCTGAACCAAGTAACCTGGGGCCAGGTAAGTCGGCACTGAAACCAACTCTGAAAGGTTTAGGGTCAACATCTGCGTCAAGAACCTGATGCCTGGCATGAACAGGGGAGAATTATGCCTGGCCTACAGAACAACTAAAGACCCAAACCTAATTAACTTACTACATATCTGTAAATCAAATGGGTCTAGGACTACCCATTGCAGGGTCTTAAATGTGGCCTCTGACTTAAATAGAACATGCTGGAGGGACAAATGTATCTTCCAGGGACAGGCTACCAATTCACGTGAAACAGAGCACCTCTATGACACCGTTCAAGAGGAACCTGGACGAGTGGATGGGGCATCATAAATTCTTAATGAGGAAAGTGCCCACAACCCTCCTGGACATGGGCAGTCATCATTAAATGCAATCTTGGGTATTGACTAGCACTTCTACAGTATTACATTGAGTTGAAATGGCTAGACTTAAAAATGACCTCCAGGTTGATAGCCTAGTCATTTCCTATTATCCTATAAAATAAGATGTAGGGGGTGTAGAAGGCAAGCAGTCACTTGTATAGAAAAAAATTGGTTGACTAAAGATGTTACAGAAATAATACAGTGTGGTTAATATAATTCCCATCACAACACATAAAGCCACATCTCATTGTACCTCAGCTACCAAGCCCATAAAGCAAAACACGCCATGACCCAATATTCTGGTTATAGGCGACTCCATTGTGAGACACACTAATGTTCCTCTTACCAGGCTGGATAAGGGGAAGGTTATAGTTAGCTGCCTGTCAGGGTCCAGGATTCACCAGATCACACAAGCACTCAGGTTACTTACCTCTAAGTACCAGTATCACTCAGTCATAGTCCTTGTGGGAGTGAATGACCTGAGACATACCTCCTTGGACTATATGAAGAGACACATGATTGAGTTCTCACCATATGTATCACAGACAGGCAAGAGCCTAGCATTGAGAAGCATTTTCATGCCATAATACCAGCAGAAAATGATCAACTTTAACAATTGCCTTAGCTACTGGTGTCATTCCAAAAGGGTCCAGTACTTGTCAGCCTGGGAGAACATGGTTGGTAGGCTACGTTGCTTTGCCGGGGATGGTCTTCACCTATCAGCTGTAGGCTTTTGGATATTACCAAAACATTATCTACCTCTATAGTGCCTTTTTAGGCATTGCCAAGCAGACAAACCTTCCAACATAGCAAAAACTACTCAGAACAAGTTAAAGGTGTTACGGCTCAATGCTAGGAGCTTCAAAAAGAAACTGCACTCTCTGGAAGCTCTCCTCATCCTGGAGAGTGTTGACATCTGTGCAGTTACTGAAACATGGTTCAAAGCCATGGAAAGCACTCTGGCAGTGCATGGTTTATAATGCCTTTTATACATTCTGACCACCTACTGAACATGAAAGAGCCAAAGGTGGAGGTGTATTTATCTACATAAAGAATAAGCAGGCCTCAAGACTGGTCAAACAATATGACATGCTTGAGCTACTCCATGTCCAACTAACCATGGGAAAAATCCATACCATACTATTGCTGGCTACAAGTCCCCCACTGAGAACCAGGAAACACATACATCATACATTAAGTTACTAGAATCACTCACCATCCAGCCCAATACCATATGCATGGGTGATTTTAACTACCCCTTCATTAATTTGTGAGGCATACACTTCCAATAACATGCAGGCCCACGGATTTCTTGACTTTGTAAATTCAGATGCACTGGAGCAGCTAGTCTGCACTCCCACTAGGGGAACAAATATCCTAGATCTGATACTCATAAATATGGGAGAGTGCTGCATGCCCCCCCCCCCCCAGTGTTATGTCATCACTGGTAAGATAAGATCACAGAACAGTCTCCCTTGAAATAAAGGTAAAACTAGTCCCCCTACCTAACCCCAAAACTTAAAAAACTTCTTTAAGGTAAATTACCCCCTATTAAGGGATGGCATAGCTAGTTTCCAAGCTCCTCCAAATCTGGAAAATGCAGAAACCAATGCAGAGAAATATACAAAAGGCCTGTATGACCATATAAATAACTGCATACAAATGGCAGTACCAGACTGAATTAAACCCAGGTCAAACTGCAAAAACAAGACACCCTGGTGGACTCCTAGTATTAATAGGTTGCACAACAAAAGAAAGAAAATTCTTTTGAGAAGTAAGAGGGAATGTGCACAACAAAGAAATAAGTCCCTCATTAATCTAAACAAGCAAATCAGGGAACTAGTCAAGTCTCTGAAAGTAGACTTTGAAGTAAAAATAGCCTCCAAAGCTAAGGATAACCATAAGGCATTTTTCAGTTATGTTCGCAATCTTACAGGCAACACCCAACAATGATCGGAATTAGTTGTAGATGGCATCACCTATGCTCAGCCAGAAGACATAACAAATCTACTGGCTGACAAATTCAGCTCAAATTTTGCCTCCCCATCACCTCCACTTCTCCAAAAAATACCCTCCATCACTCCACCACCAATTATCACCAAAGAACAGGTTGCCAATGCGCTCTCTAAATCTAAAAACACAGCTTCAGTAGGGCTGACAATATACCAGATTGCCTGTTAAACAGCTTAAATCAGGACTTATTAGGCCCATTAAGATCTCTGTTTAACCACAGTCTCTGGACTTTGTTTCTCCCGATAAGTGGAGGACAGCAGCAGTCATCCCAGTGCATAAAGGGGAACTATCTACTGACCCCGGAAATTTCAGACCCATAAATTTGACTAGTTTTATATGTAACATCATGGAAAGAATAATCATCGACCTGATAAATAATGACATAGGAGACCTCCAAACACTGGACCCAACCCAATTCAACTTTGTTAACGGCAGGTCATGCTTATTGAATATGATGGATTTCTTTGAGAAAGTCCCTTAGGCCATGCATGAGAGTAAAACAGTACATACCATCTACCTAGACATGGCCAAGGAATTTGACACAATTCCCCACTCAGGTTTTATAAATAAACTCACAAAACTGGGCATAAATCCCTGTGACACCAGATCGATAGCCAATTGGTTCACGTAGAGGACACGTGGTTAAAGTGGGTGAATCCAGATCCAGCAAGAGGCCAGTTATTTCTGGTGTGCTATAGGGCTCAATACTGGGACAACTGTTCAGAATATACTTCTCTGAAATCAAGACAAACGTGAAAGGCCTCTGGATGACAAAGTTTGCTGATGACTTCAAGCTGGGGGCAATCATTGAATGCCTCAGTGATGTAGATATCCTTCAGGAGGGTCTAGATCAGATAAATGATTAGTGCCAGAATGATGTTCTAAAACTAAATGCAAAAAAAAAATGCATTAACATACCCTTTGGAACGTCAAATACCCCTGCTAATAATAGCACACCCCTTAGAGTAGACTCAGAGGTAAGAGATCTAGGTACAAAGATAGATAGCAGCCTGAACATTGCTAGCCATCTGTCCACAGTGGTGAGGAAGTCCTTTTATGTGTCAAGACTGTTAAGTAAAGATATGGCATCCAGAGCCATGGAAATTATAGTCCCACTGTACTCAGCCGTCATTAGACCAATAATCAGGTACAATGAGCCATTTGACATGTAATTGACTAGGGACTTACAGCAGCTGGAATGATCTCATAGGTCCTTCACAAAGAAAATACAGGGTGTAAAAACATGAACTATACAAATAGAATAAAAGCCCTATCCCTTTACTCTGTCTGCTACTGACCATTAAGAGGCGACCTATGCCTGACCTAAAAGGCACTCACAAATCCAGCCCTGAAGAAGCTGCTACACATCCACAAGTCAAACAACAACACAAGGGTCATCAGATCTAGGGATCTAAACTTAGTCAGCAACTCAAGCGAAACATGCCAGAAAGACAGATATGTGTCTCAGAGATTATAGAGGATTTTGATAGCCATTATCAGCAGGTTATATTGGATGAGACTGGGAAGTTCTAGCCACTCAAGCTGTTTTAGGTTTATGCAGTGGTGTGTTTTAAAAGGTCTTCCAGTGGCAAACCTGGCAATATGATTGTAACAGGTTAACAGTCTATTTAGTACAGATTTGTTTAGACTGGGGAGAAGGGGGAGGGGTAAAAAAGTGTTGAGAGTAGATGAGAGCGAGCTATAGCCATCTTAGCTGGAGGGGTTAGGAAGGCTTTTATTCTATACAGTGACCCAAGTTTTTTATTGATGTTCTTGATTGTTTGATTTACATGTAGTCCAAACTTTAGGTTATTGTCAATAATGACACCTAAGTAAACCAGAGAGCAGAATGAAGAGACACACACTTGAGTTAATGTTAAGCGCTTTTCGTTTATGCCACTACACAAACTTCATCAGACCTGAGTCAAAGGAAAAAATAGGCAGAGAAAGAAGAAAAATCAAATAGTAGTGCTACACTGTATAAACTGACTACATGATGGGGAGAGTTATGGTTGGTTATGATAGAAGGCAGAAATAATGCAGTGATGGGGATTCAAAGATGGCTGCCATTCTGTGAGCACTGCTGAACTACAGCTCTTCAGATAACCTGAGGAAATCTAAACCCTGAAGTGATACCAAGAACTTTTTAACAATAAATCTTTCTAAGAATAACTACAACTTCATTTCCTACAATAAGAGGAAAAATCGAGGAAAACTACAATATTTAACAGGATTACAGTAGATTAGCTGGCTCTAAAGACAGAATCAAACTAAGGAACCATGTGCTTGGTACACTCTGAGTCTCTGTACTGAGATAAAATGTCAAAAGAGGGAAAACCTATGGACATAACTACTTCCAAAACAAAACTTTCAGAACTGCGGTCACCGGAGAAAGAAGTAATTTCTAAAAGGCAAAAAATTATACAACAGCAGGAACAGCAAAAACCAGAGAGCAAAACTAAATCTGATCGAGTGCTAAACATGGAAGACATCAAGACTGCTTTGTTACCCATTCAAGAGGCTCTGAAAGAACTAACTACACAAATACAAACTTTTGGAATTTCCTGTACTCAAATTCTTAAAAGAATGGACAAGACTGAAGCTCGGATATCAGAAAATGAAGACAAATTAACTTTGCTTGCAAAAAAATCAGATACACATGATCTGGACATTCTTGCTATTCAAACTAAGCTTACTGATCTGGAGGCGAGATCCAGGGGAAACAACATAATTATTAGAGGAATCCCAGAATCTGTACAATATAATGAGTTAATTCCATCTATTACACAAATACTTACAGTACTTCTTAAAGACTCTGACATGATAAAATAAATAATCATAGAAAGGGCACATAGAGCTCTGAGAGAATCACAAGCTTCGAATAGTCCAAGACCTGTGTATGTCAAAATACTTAACTACCAAGATGTCAGTAAAATTCTTATAACAGCTAAAAAAAGTGGAGGATATATTATGTGGAACAACAATATAATTTCTATGGCTCAGGATTTGCCTTTACAAGTCAGACAAGCTAGACAGTCACTATCTTCATATTGTAAGTTTCTTACTGATAAACAAATAAAATTTCAAATGAAGTATCCTAATACGTTAATATTTACAATGGATGGGTCTAAATATTCTGTTTCAACAAAAAATGAGGCAAAAAAACATCTTTTTGAAGGTTTTTAAGTGCTTACCTGCCTCTGAGACTTGATCTGGCTTCCCATTGAGACTGGCACGCTATCCGAGGTTGGATTCAACTGTTGCTGTGGTTTGAGGCTTTGGTAACTCTTTGTTTTCATTTTTAGTGCTTTAGGCCTCTTCTGGATTAGATAAGAACTTTGTTATGTTGATCCTGGTCATCAGCGAGTGATTCCCAAAGTTGTATGGCTTTCACGAAGTCTGCACACCGACAAGGAGACAGGAAATGCCTTGGAAGCTGCTGAGGGTGCGGTTTTTACTGTGGCACTTCCAGAAGTCCGGCTCTATTAACGGCCCCCCATCGCGAGCGTTTTGTATGGTTTCCAGGCTTGGAAATCGGAAGAAAACTGTTTTAAGCTTTGTAATGTATGAACAACATAAAACGATGATGTTTTAGAGTAATTTAAGCACATAGGAACATGCTATTACACCTACATTTCATATAATAGCTAAAGTCTTGTAGTATATAATGGATAAATGGGGAACAGGAAATATTTGTGGGGTTTTTTTCTCTTTTCTTTTTAGGATAAATAGATGCTGTTTACTACTTTAGAATTAGTTTGAAAGGACATATTGAGTCCCTTAATAATAATGAGTGACACACATATAGGAATTACACTAGACATTCTATATAAGTATAACATATAACAAAATTCATATATTACTAACTAGATGTGACATAGTGCTATACTACACTAGTGGTGTAATAGTATAAACATTGAGCTAGGCATTACTTAATAATATTAGGAGATAGTGTCGAGCTGAAGTATATAAACAATGAAAGACTTAATATATCCATTAGGAAAGTTAATTATTTTCTGTTTTTATGTTAATACCTGTATTTCTATATTGATATAATATATCATGACAAGGATGTTTTTTTTTTTTTTTTTTTTTTTCTTCTTCTCCTTCTTCTTCTATTTGATGCTTAAATAATAGAAGACAATGTTGACCAAATATTGGATCCTCATTTTACCGAATGACATTTGTATGCTATCATAAATGATCTATACTGTTTATATATAGCTAGCTAATCAAAATGACTGAAAGCAATTAAATTTAGGTTATATAGGTTCTGTCTATGAGATATTTTTGAGTTGTTATAAACTGAAGATTGTACGTTTTTATTTTATGGCCCTTTTTAATTTTTTATGCTATACAAGACCTATATATGTCCTGGTCCGGGGGTAGAGTGGGTAGGCACTGGTATAGGACGGGATTTCAAGAATGCTTCCAAATTATATATGTTATTAAAATTAGTTTGATTTTATCATATGTTTTCCCTTTTAAATGCCTACTATATAAAATAACCCATTGAAATGTGGGAAATAGACTCATGGAACATAAAAGGGCTCCAGAACTTAAAGAAGAGGAAATTATTTTTTCATTTACTTTTGCAGGCTAAGGCGTCTTGTATATTACTGCAAGAAACACATTTAACTAATGATCAATGGGTTGATATTAAGAAAAGAAAATGGATTAAAGAAGTTGTAGCTTCAGAAGGTAAAACTAACAGTGCTGGGGTAGCTATAGTCATTAAAAATCAATATCAAGGGAAAATTTTAGACTCTAAAATAGATAACAAAGGAAGATGGTGTTATGTTATTCTTTCTTCCACTCTTTTTGATAAACCTATTTTACTTTTAAATGTATATGTACCTTGTAATAATCAACAACTTTTCATATCATCACTTTATCCGATTTTGACCCAGTATGATAAATATATAATTCTTGGAAGGGATTGGAACTCTTATCAAAATCCGAAGTTGGATAGATCTTGTCCACAAAAAGCATTTAATAGACAAGCAGTAATAGCAATAAATGATATAAAGGAGGATTTCCAACTATATGACCCTTTTAAATATTTAAATATTCACTTTAATACAAATACCTTTACTTTTTATTCAACGTGTCACAAAATGTGGTCCAGAATAGATTTCTTTTTGATTTCAGGAACAATGATTAATTTTGAACCTTTAGTTTCTATACATGCTCGTTATTTATCAGATCATTCAAAAATTTCATTAAGTTTTACTAAAGATCCCAGAGATAGCTTGCTGCAAAGGGGTTATAATTGGTCTCTTAACCCAAATTTGTTAAATAAAGAGGAAATAATACATGAAATTACAGATTTCCTTAACGGCCTATTAGCTAGATTAGAGGAACAGCAACATACACCGGATATTGAATGGGCAACAGTTAAAACACAAGTAAGAGGGATCTTTCTACAAAAAGCTTCATATTATAAAAAAATACAAAGTAGAGATATACAAAAATTGGTAGCTAAAATAAAAACACTTGACCAAGAATTGATTCAGAATTATAATACTCAAACAGAGACGGAATTATTTAAATGCCAAAAAGATCTCTTTTTAATCCAAAACAATAGACTGACATTTCATGAACATAGGATGTTAGCGAGGTATGCAAACCATATTCAAACACCATCAAGGGCATTAGCTAGAATCATTAATCAGTCGAGAACAGCAGTACAAATTTTGGAAATACAATTTAAGAATACAAGTTATTCTAAAACTGAAGATATTAATATTTTTGAACAGATATATTCTAGTATCTATGGTGATCAAAAAGATTCATCCTTACATAGGACTAATAAAGAATTCTTACAAACAATTAGTTCTCCGAAAATAGATGATAATTCTCAAAAAGATCTGATTAAACCTATATCTGATGAAGAAATAATATAGATAATTAAACACATGAAATCACATAAAGCACCGGGTCCTCATGGTCTGACGGCGGAATTCTATAAACCTTTTTGTGATATTTTTGGTAAAATACTCTCGCATGTATTTAATTACATAATTAATAATAAAATCAATGACCCTCATTTTAGTGCCTCAAAAACTATTCTCATACCTAAAGTTAATTCTAATGCCCAAAGTCCAGATAATTACAGACCAATTTCATTAATAAATGTTGATATGAAAATCTTGACCTCTATTCTGGCTAGTAGATTAAAAAAAATAATGAATCAAATAATATCTAATGAACAAGCCGGCTTTACAACTACTAGACAAACTAGTGATAATACATTAACACTTCATACATTGATTGCTTATGCTAAACAGAGACACTTAAATATTTATGCGCTCATAATTGATGCACAGAAGGCTTTTGATAGGGTTAATACAAATTTTTTATTTGATACTTTACCATACTTTAACATACCTCAAGAATTTGTTCTAATGTTAAACATTTTATACAAAAACCTTTATACAACTCTATACATAAATAAAAATTTCTCTAAAAGAATACAGATCAAAAATGGAACCCGTCAGGGTTTTCCTTTGTCCCCTTTACTATACAATATATATCTAGAACCCTTATTTTTATATATTAAACAGAATGTATTTCATAATGCCCCAATACTTTATGGAACTAAAATATCAATGGCGGCTTTTGCAGATGATCTCAATATATACTGTACAACTCCAATTTCAGACACTAAAAAGTTATTAAAAGCAGTAGATGACTTTGCAGAAATATCTAACTACAAAATTAATCTTAAAAAAAAGACAAATAGATTCCTTTTAAGAGCTCCCAAACCTTTTTCACTTTTACCATTGGTGGGACAGGTAAAGTTTAAAGATAATATTAAATACTTGGGTATTATCTTTTCCACAGATGATAAAGATTTTTATATTATTAATATTAAAATGGTTTGGGATCAAATAATATCTGATTTTAGGAGATGGAATAATTTAAGATTACCAGTATTAGCGAAAGTTTCAATTATTAAAATGAATATATTACCTAGATTATTATATTTTTTAGATCTGCTCAAGTGTTAATTTCTAAGAAATTATTTAAACAAATTCATAAAGAGTCGGCTAAATTTATTTGGGAACCAAGGAAAACTAGGATATCATATGATAAATTAATGACCCCAAAAAATAGAGGGGGATTGGACTTACCAAATTTTGAAACCTACTATTTAATAATAAACTCTAATAGACTCTTGAGAATTGCTAATTATGATGCATTTAGTACTAAGTGGTCACCAACTTGGGTAATTTTGAATTATAAACATATTCTGAATCTGAATATTAATCCTAAAGCAGTACCCTTTCTAGGAAAAGACAAGTTGAAATTATATGTGATAATGGATCACATTAAATTATATATAACATCAATACAAAATTTATTCCAATCATTAGATCTTACTCAGCCTATGATGGTCTTTCAACCTTTTCATAGGAATCCCAACTTGAGAATAAATAATCAATTAATAGATCTTAAAAAATTCCCATTAATAGTTAATTTAACTCTACTTGACATCTACTCATATCTTAAATATTCAGCTAATGAAATAAGACAAGAATTGAATTTACCTAAAGCTTACCTAGTTATATTGAGACAAATTAAGGAACTCTCTATAAGCTACTTTAAAAATTTCAAACCCAGAGATGAGGACTTAACAAAATGTTCAAACTTATGGCAAACTCTTCAACAAAAGGTTACATTTATAACCGCTGCAAATAAATGAATAAAAGAGTTCAAATTTCAGGATAAAGTTCTTTTGTCAAAATATTGGAAAGATAAAATCCCATTGATAGAAGAAAATCAAATATTAAAAGCAATTCATTTAACAACAAAATCTATCTCTCTTCAAAAGTTGATGTATACTCAGCTTATGATATTTAATAATGCATATTATACACGCCTTAGCCTCCATAAATTCAATTCTAAAAAATCTCCAAATTGTCCATACTGTAAAGACCAACCTGCCAATCTTCTCCATATGTTCTGGAGCTGCAAATGCATTTATAAACTTTGGAACTCTTTAAAAATACAACTTCAAAAGATGGGTTATCAAAGTTCAACACTTCCATGCGAATTTACGATTTTACATATCCCTCCAAAAGAACTCTCTAGATCACAAATCCCTATATTTATTAATATCTTCTTATTAATTAAACTATATATAGCTACAAATTGTTTAAACCCATCTCAAGCTTCATGGAATAACTTTAAGATTTTAGCAGTGAGACATATATTAGCCCACAAAATACTTCTTCATGATCATAATAAAAATATCAATATTCCGAAAATATGGGAGCAAGTGTTTAATATTATATTGGCGTAATACTCTGAACCTAAAGGTATTCTGAGTTATGTATACATTTTAAGGAAACTTTTTAACAACGAATTTTTACTACTTGAATCATTCTTAATTATTTTTGTATCTTCTTGTATAAATTAATGTTACAGTTGCAAGCATTCGTGTAAATATTGTATATATGCTATGGTGTTATTACTAGAAACGTTATTTGGTATTTATCTTTAACTCTGTTTTTGTTTTAAGTTTGAATTGAAAATAATAAAATAATAAAGATTTATTATTGAAAAAAAAAAAAAGAAATAATGCAGTGATGGGCATATATAAAAGCAGTGCCAGCCAAGGGACATCAGTGCTGGGAAGGTGGGCTTAGCTGAATCCTGCACAGTCCATGCAAGTTTATTCCTTATCTAATGATGTATAAACTGTCTTTAAGTTCTCTTGCCACTTTGATCTCTACATGTGGTGCCCTGTAATCATGTGACCGGTTATTGTACTGAGCATCATCATGAAGCCTCACTGCATCCATCAAAACCATCCCAACCTTTGGAACCTTCTCTTTGCTCTTTCACGAGTGAGTAGTAGTTTCCAAATGAATCTTCTCATATACTTATCTTTTATTTCATCTTGCCAGCACTACCTGCCTCCCCCCTTACATCTTGGTTTGCCTTCAGAGTACTGACAGGGTCCTTGCTGTCTTCCACTCTACTGTCAGTCATCTTATTCATTATGGCTACATTCTTTTGGTAATGCTTCATTCTTTATTTCTTTTGGTAAAACTATTTTTTTTTCCATGCATGATGGCTGACATCCATAAGACTGCCTCCCCCACCAATGACCCTTGCATCTCTCCTCATGTCTGCAAAAGGAAAAAGCTGTCACATAGGTGGGCTTAGAATGTTTTTGCCCTAAACATGAAACTATTAATATGTCTAGGTAATCAGCTTAACTAACTGCAGTTTGCTTTCTTCTTGTATAAACTGCTAGAGAAGTCTTCAGCAGTCTACATTTTATTCCATGTCATGACCAGGCATCTTAACTATCCCACCCACTACAATATCTATTATTTAATCCTGTGTGAAGGATATATGTATACAAATGATGTCTGCATTTTAAATCGGAGCTCGCCATCTCAACTTTTATTGTCTAATTATTTGGAGATCTAAGAAAAAAGGTATGTCCAGAATCAAGATAAACTGGTCTAGGAACCTGCAAATGTTTTTCTTTTCCTTCCACCCCTTTAGGAGTGTCTGGAATGCATTCATTATCTTAAAAACTATATTCTTGTAGTAATCTTAGTGACTGAGTAGCCATTCTATTTTTTTTTAAGAATGTTACTTTCCTGGAATGGTCTTCTACTATGCTTCTATGTTCTCCAGGACAGGAACTCTGGGCCTAAGGATCTGACGCAAACTTTCCAGTGGGCCTAAGAAACCAGCTGTCTGATTTCTTCAAATGTTTGAACATATTCTCCTCCTAATGGTTATACCAATGTCTTTCTTTTGTAGTGACCATTTATGGTCATTCTGTCTCCAACAAACTCGTAGCACCAATGACCAAATAATCTGAATTGTTTCTTTAGTTCCCTTCCATGGAGCTTTCAAGCTAGGAGTCCATATTTAATGGGCTCAGCTGCTGCACCAGGGCTGCATCCAGAATTTATTCTTCCTGACATAGTCCTATACAAGATGGGTGACCATGGTCCAAGACCTTATTCAGCTACAGCTCAAGATCTACCCTAAAGATTGGAATCTCCCAATTTGCACATGGCATATTCAAAGCCCCCATGAGTATTACACATTCCTACTTTCATCATTCTTTTATTCTGTCCTCTGGTCTATCATCCTTCTCCCTTGACATGTCTCTCTCATCTACCTTCATCACCAGGGTGTTTACACAGGTTCTTGCTCTTCCTGCTCCCTGCCCCCTTCATGTCCCCTTTTATGCAATCTGTTATTCTACCCATATTCCACTCCAGTTTGTTATTCAGAAATCACATTATACCCAGGCACTTTCATGCCTGAACATCTCCTGTCACTATCTCATGTTTCAGAACTAAAAGCAATGTCTACCCTATTTTCATTTATCCATATTTGTAGGAACTCTGGGCTGTCTAGCCCAACCAGTGACCCAAGCATTCAGTCCTACTCAGAGTCACTTGTGTCCATTCCTTTTCATTTATCAGTGTCCATTTTTCTTTCTCTCTGCTGCCTACTTCTGTTTTTGTAAGACATTTTTTTCTTAGCTTAAAGACACAATAATTGAGATGTAAATGCACAGTCCAGTTTTTAGGACTCTTTCTCTACAGGACTAAGTGCAACACTATCCTGGTATATGAATGACTTATTTGCCATGTTTTTCCCTACCTTCCTACAAGTCCTAAACCTCTTTTTATTTGTACATTGCTTCAGCTACAATTAATTATACTCCCTTATCCTCATCTTTGTGTATGTGCTAGCTGCTGGCACAGGTGTTATTTCTAAAATGTTACTTTGATCATATAGCCAGAAGTCTCTTTGCCACCTCTGCCACCTCTGCCACCTTGCTCACTATCTCCTTAGTTGTCTATTATGACAGGGCATTTGTGGCTACAGGAACCATAACATGAGAACAGCCTTCTTTCTTGGTGACCACACTGGTCACATCAATTTCTGTCTTATTAAGTAAAAACCTCCAGGATCAGTTTCTGTGTAACTGGCTCTTTCCTACCTCTCTAAATAAGACTCATAAACACCATGGTAACTGAGTCCATAAGTCACCAAAATCCTCTACACCCCCCCATACTGGTCTGTCTTACTCTTCACTTCTTGTCCTGTTTTACTCTTTCTTCTTGGAGCTTTTAACCCTTTAACTCCATCACACCCAGTCTTTTTCACTGTCTGTGTCAGATAATACCCTAGGTATCTATAATCTGATTCCTTTCCCATCTTCTGCACTTTTCCTACAAGCACTGTCCTCTTTTCTGTCCCTTTCTTTCTTCATCCCCCTCATTTGGCTAAGTGTCTTTCCCTCTGCTTGTGGGCTGGTATAATGGTTAAGGTGTTTGACTCACAGACACTAGGTACAATGTTTAATTCTTACCTTTTGGAAAGAAATTGGCTAAGCTTGAAATGGCCTGTTAAGGAAGCTAGTTTAGTAATTATCTATGAACTTATGAAACCAGGGCTCAAAGGCAAACTGAAAATTTTAAGGGTGGCACCCATGTCTCTCATGAACAAGGGTAGTTGGTGATTATCATAGGTTCAAAGGTTCATAGGTTCATACTAGGCTATCTGCCCTGGGGCAATTATAAGCCTAGCCCAATTCTGTATGGCTTGCGCCACCCCTTGATTTGAGTATACTGTGCCCTTTTTAAGGTTTAGTTTACTGTGCCTCTGTCTAATAGTGACACAGGAGTAATCCCTGGGACAAACCTATGATCCCCCATCCACCTATCGAGATTTTTCTTGAAGAGATTCAGTGAGGTGCTCTGCCTCACATGAACTGGAATTCTATTCCAGAGCAAAGGGAGCCTCTGGGTTATGAACCTGTCCCTCTAGCAAGTTCTATTTATTTCTGTGCTGAGGTTCAAGTCCCTTGAGCATGTGGCTCTAAGGGATTTAGATTTACTGAGGTGGAGCATGTCCATTAATTCTGGATTTGACATAGCTTTGTATGTCAGGCATAGATCGGCTTGAAGTAGGCGGTATGCAACTGAGTAGAGCTGGAGTTTTTTAACCGAGCCTCATATGGCATCTGTTTGAGACCCTTGATCCTCTTGGTGAGATACTTTTGGGGTCTTTCTAATTGCTGCAGGTGTCGGGTAAGGTACATCCCAAAAGGGTCATTGTATTCTATGATGGGACTGATGAGGGATGAATAAAGGGGCACGATTACCTCTCTTGATCTAGATGTGAAACCCTTCGTGATGAGGTGGGTTATATAGAAGGTCTTTCTAACCACTTTGGCAATGTGGTTTTCAAAGGAGAGATTGCTATCAACTTGGGTCCCCAGGTCCCTAATAACTTTCTCTGTACTTAATGGGTTTCCGCCTATGTGGTAATTTGTGGGCACATTGTTTTTGCCAAAGGGTATGACTATACATTTTTTGGCATTTAGCTTTAAACCATGGCCCTGGTACCAGTTATCTGTCACTGTGAGACCTTTTTGAAGGATGTTTGTGTCAGCTGGAGAGTTGATTATGGCACCCAGTTTGCAGTCGTCTGTGAACTTGGTGAGCCATAGTCCTCCCACATTTGCCTGTACCTCGATAAAGTACATACCGAACAAGAGTGGTCCCAGAACAGAACCCTGTGGGACGCCACTTGTGACCGGTTTTGAGTCTGACATGGCTCCAGCAACTCTCACTCTGTGGGTTCTGTCTTTGAGCCAGTTTGCGACCCATCTTGTGACATAGGGGTTTATATTTAAACTGGATAGCTTATCTATGATGCCCGAGTGGGGTATTGTGTCAAATGTCTTTGCAAGGTCCAGATAGGCTGTGTGGACTACCTTCCCTTTATCTATGGCTTTGGTGACTCTTTCAAAGAAGTCAACCAGGTTCAAAAGGCAGGATCTGCCCTTGACAAAGCCGAACTGGGTAGGATCTAGTGTCTGTAGATCCCCAATGTCTTTGTTTATGAGCTCCATGATGATCCTCTCCATAGCCTTGCAGACTAAGCTAGTCAAGCTTATGGAGCGATAGTTTCCAAGGTCCGTAGAGGCTCCACCTTTGTGGAGTGGAACCACTGTTGCTGTACGCCATTCTGTGGGCACATATCCTGTAGTGAGGCTGAGATTGTATAGCTGTTTTATTTGAGGGATTAGTTCCTCTTGGAGTTCATGTAGGACGCAACCTGGGATGCCATCTGGTCCCATGGAAGCAGTGTTTTTTGCTTTGGAGAGGGCAGCCTTCACCTGAGCATCAGAGATGTTTGGGAGGCAGCCCTTTGCCGGGATAGATACTTGCTCTTTTGGGAGGGAGGGGGTTCCAGAAGTTTGCACTGAACCTGTCTACCAGGATATTGGCGATGTCTGTGGGTTCAGTGTATTTTTTGTCATTTAGAATCAACTCAGAGCAAGTCTGGGAGTTGCATCCCAGGTTCCTAACATAACTGAAAAATGCCTTATGATTGTCTTTGGTGTCCTGTGCAATTTTTCTCTCGAAGCTGGCCTTGGAGGATTTTATGAGGGATCATAATTTTTTGCTAGTACTGATCAGAGATGCCTTCCCTATTAGGGATTTTGCTCTATCATGTAGTAGCTTCCTCCTTCTGTTGTACAGTTTATTTATGGCAGGGGCCCACCAGACTGGATGCCTGCCTTTGGATGATTGGGTCTTGGTTTTGTTTGGGATAGCATGATCCATGCATTCCTGGAGATGTCCGTAGAATGCGTTTATATAGGATTCTGCAGTTTGGGCCATAGTTTCCACTGGCCCTGGGGTCTTGAAGAATTCCACTTTGGTTTTGAGAAGTGAGAAGTTCGCTTTTGAGAAGTTTTTCACTGTGGTTTTCTGGGCTGGGGGTGGGGTCGGGATGTGGACATCCAGTGAAATTAATTTATGGTCTGATCTTACCAATGAGGGATATACTTCTGGTGTGGAGCATAGAGTCCCCATGTTGGTAATGATCAGGTCTAGTATGTTGTCCCCTCTTGTGGGAGTGGTGACTAGTTGTTCCATAGCATTTGAGTTTATAATTTCCAGGAACCTTTGGGCTAAGATGCTGGGGCTTGAGTAGTGCTCCCAGTCAATGTTTGGGTAGTTGAAGTCGCCCAATATAATGGTGTTTGGAGAGATTTTCATGTTCTCCAATGTTTTCAGGAAAGCCGAGTGGGATTCCTGACTTTGAGAGGGTGGTCTGTAGGATGCTATAAACTGAAAAGCAGTCTTGCCCACTGTTAGTTGCACATGGATGGTCTCTGATACTTCGTGCAATGCCACTAATCTGGAGGTGTGGATATCCTTGATAAATATGGAAACTCCCCCTCCTTTTGTGGTTCGGTCCGGGTTTTGGGGCCGAAAAGCATGATATGAGGTATAGCCTGGTAGTGCTGGGGTGCTCTCTGGAGCCTTGAACCAGGTTTCTGTCACTGCACAAATATCGATGTTCTCCATTCTGAGGAGAGCTTTGAGTGTGTGCATCTTGAGGTTAAGACTTCTGGCATTTAGCAGCATTACCCTTTGTTTCTTGTTCCTTGTGCTGTCTATGGGGGTGGGTTTGACTTTTGAGCCTTGCCTAAAAAAGGCACTATGGGGGTGGCAAGAGCCTTTGCCAATATCCGAAAGCCCTGTGGTGACAGGTGCAAGCCATCCCTAGCGAAGCAACGTGGCTTGTCTAGCATGTCATCCCAGGCTGACAGACACTGGATCCCCTTTGAATGACACCAAAATTTTAGCCAATTGTTAAAATCGATCATTTTGTCTTTGGACTGTGGCATCATTCTAGGTGAGGGTAAGATGCTGCTCAAGGTCAGGGTCATATCAGCCTGGGCTACATGATCAGAGAGCTCCTCTATGTCTCTTTTCATGTAGTCCAGGAAGGTACGTCTCAGGTCATTCACACCAGCATGTACAATGACTGAGTCATATTTGTATTTGCTTTGGAGTGACCTGAGTGCTTGCGTTATGTGGCGGATCCTAGCACCCGACAGGCAGCTATCCATGACCTTCTCTTTATTCAGCCTGGTGAGCGGGACGTCAGTGTGTCTGACAATAGAGTCACCTATTACAAGAGTATCAGGTGTGTTATTCGGCCTTAAGGGCTGTGGCTGCTTGGCACACTGACTTTGTGGGCTATGTGTTGTGTGTGTTTTGTTTTGAGGTAGCGTTTGCTTGGATGTCTGCTTTGGAGGTCTCTGTTGCTTAGGTAGATTTTTATTTAGAGCCTCCGAGTATGTTTTTGTGTATTTATGTGTTTGGTTCGCTGATGTGGTGGGACTATGTGATACTGGAATTGTGTTGTGTGAGGGTACCTTCTCCTCCTGACTGGTTACACCAGTTTTGAGATGAGAGAGCACAGTCTCCAGTTTGGCTAAATAGTTGCATCTCTCACATATATTTGAACCTGTTTGGAGGAGGAGAGGGTTGTCCGTGTACATGAGACAGTTGTAACATTGCCTCAAAATTCCCAGATTCACCAGCTGGACTGGAGAGGAAACCATTGACTGACCTTTGGACATGCTAGAGTAATATAGGGAAACTGAATTTAAGACAGACCAATAGAGGACAGGGTAATCGTAGAAAGTATAAGAGTAAGTAGTGCTTATGGTTTAATAGTGCTAACTTGTAGGATTACTTAATTGGACCAGTGAAGGGTCTTAGAATGAGAATATGGTGTTTAAATTGAGAGATAGAGCAGTACTACGGGAAAAAGTGAAGAGCAGACTTTGTGGAGCCAGGAATAGTTTAAACCCAATTAGGCGACGCTGCCCGCTGTTGCGTTATGCACAAAAATGCGCAAAACCGCACAAAAGAGGGTTTTAAGAGAGGAAGATGAAGAGGTTTGGAATTGACCCAAAATAGCCAATAAAACTACAGTTTCAAGTCAGTAACCACTCCCACAGGGGCAGGCAGGCTTCTCAATGTTTTTCACTGCCACTGATCAACAGAGAGACTTCCCTTTAGCCCAAGCAAAAAATGGCCTCCAAGAAACTTACAAACAGTTCAAGAACAGCAAGCCTGTAACTAGGTTGTGCTCTAAATACAGTTACTAATGCAGAAATCAAGTTTAACAAGCCAGAAAATGCTCAAAATAGGCGGCTATGCGGAAAAACTTAGCAAATAAACAGAGGAAAAATACTTACAATCTCAAAAGTGTCTCCTTTCTTCTCTCAGCATTTTCTCCTCTTAGTGGGTGCTTCACCAACAGCCAACAAGCCTGAAAAGATGCCAAAACCACAAGGCAACCAGGTTTTCAGAGAGGAAGATGAAGGAGTTTTGGAATTGACCCAGAATGGCCAATAAAACTACAGTTTCAAGTCAGTAACCACTCCCACAGGGGCAGGCAGGCTGCTCAATGTTTTTCAGTGCCACTGATCAACAGAGAGACTTCCCTTTAGCCCAAGCAAAAAATGGCCTTCAAGAAACTTACAAACAGTTCAAGAACAGCAAGCCTGTAACTGAACTTTTTTAAATCTCAGAAAAGTGGGAAAAAAGCAAGATTTTTTTTTTGTTTGTTTTTTTTTAGAGATAGCAGAGGTTCACAAGTATCAACAAGTTATAGCAGTGCAGTAAATGACCCCACACAAGAGTGCTAGGCCAAAGACAGATAAAATGCAAGTTTTGAGAAAAAAACGATTTTAAGAATAAGTACAAACAGGAAATTCAGTAAACAGCTGTAGGTTTTGCTCTAAATACAGTTACTAATGCAGAAATCAAGTTTAGCAAGCCAGAAAATGCTCAAAATAGACTGCTATGCAGAAAAACGTAGCAAATAAATAGAGGAAAAATACTTAAAATCTCAAAAGTGGCTCCTTTCTTCTCTCAGCATTTTCTCGTCTTGGTGGGTGCTTCATCAACAGCCAACAAGCTGAAAGGACACCAAAACCATGAGGCAACCAGGTTTTAAGAGAGGAAGATGAAGGAGTTTTGGAATTGACTCAAAATGGCAAATAAAACTACAGTTTCAAGTCAGTAACCACTCCCACGGGGCAGGCAGGCTGCTCAATGTTTTTCAGTGCCACTGATCAACAGAGAGACTTCCCTTTAGCCCAAGCAAAAAATGGCCTCCAAGAAACTTACAAACAGTTCAAGAACAGCAAGCCTGTAACTGAACTTTTTTAAATCTCAGAAAAGTGGGAAAAAAAGCAAGATTTAAGATTTTTTTTGTTTTTTCTTTTTTTTTGTTTTTTTCAGAGATAGCAGAGGTTCACAAGTATCAACAAGTTATAACAGTGCAGTAAATGACCCCACACAAGAGTGCTAGGCCAAAGACAGATAAAATGCAAGTTTTGAGAAAAAAATGATTTTAAAAATAAGTGCAAACAGGAAATTCAGTAAACAGCTCTAGGTTGTGCTCTAAATACAGTTACTAATGCAGAAATCAAGTTTAACAAGCCAGAAAATCTCAAAATAGGCGGCTATGCAGAAAAACTTAGCAAATAAACAGAGGAAAAATACTTAAAATCTCAAAAGTGGCTCCTTTTTTCTCTCAGTGTTTTCTTCTCTTGGTGGGTGCTTCACCAACAGCCAACAAGCCTAAAAAGACTTGATCTGCAAATTACTCAGGATTAAAATGGCTAAGCTTGTAATGGCTCTAGGGCCACTAGCCTATTAACCTCCAATGAACCTCTACACTTCCTTCTTTCCAGTTTCTAATGCTGTCTCCTGCATGCCCACTGCTAATTCTTCCTCCCCCTTTAATGGCTGCCAGTGCTGCCTGCTCATGGCATTTCACCTTGGATACCTTCTTCTTGCCCTTCCCTTTGTGGTAACTCTCCGATTTACCATACTTACCATATAATCTGATGCTGAACTTGTCTGTATCCCTGTGACAAGCTCTACCTATGCCTTCCTGTCCACTACATCCATCCCTCTCTTCCAAGTCTTTCTACTAGCATCCTGTTGCCTCCTATTCTCCATTCCCACTCTGACCTTTCCCAAATAGACCAAATAATTACCAGCTCTAGCTTCCATATTCTCCAGTAATGTCCACTCTTCTCCTAAAGACCCCACATCCTCTCTCACCACAAATCTCCGAGTCAAACCCTGCCTCATCCATCGTGTCTTCTTGCCATACCATCATTTCATCCTTTCTCATTTTATGTACATTTTGTTAGCCCTTGGCAAGGTCTTGATCAGTAATACAAAAGGTTACCTCCCCATCTCCTCTCAATAATGTATCTTTAAAAATAAGCTTAATAACAAACAGTACCAATCTGTAGAGACAAACTTTAAGTTAGGACAAGGACCTTTTGGCAACAAATTTTCAGCACATGGTGGCCTTCTGGCACAAAGGACTACATGTTTATCTGTGATGATTATGAGCTGAGTTCAAGTTGCAGACGATATATAGAATATCTGACTGGGGGGGTGGGGGAGCATGAGGGAGAAAATTAGCTTCTTTGGCTACTTTGCTTTCCTTGGTGATGATTTCACTTCTACTTTTATAGTAGTGTCTGGGGGGGGGGTTGGAGGCATTGTAGCAGAGCTGCTTAACTAATAAGGGGTGGGAAGGGGAGGGGATGCAGCAGACATAATCCACTAACAGCAGACTCAAATAAAAGACTGAACCAGCCTGTATCCTAAAAGCACTACTTAATTCCCTCAGCACTGGTGCATTGTACTATTCTGGCATAACTTGCCTGCTTACATTATAGAAGTTAAGTTATGTCTTTATGATACAATATACTAATGACACACTGCATGTACATAAGTTCCAGATACTCCCTGATTATATTCCCAATAAAAAAATATCTGCAGAATGCATCCCCCATCGTACCATTTGTAGGGAGAGTTAGTACCCATTTAACCCCTCCTCATTCTTAAATATGAGGATAAGAGGGGCAGCTATTCTTATAACAAATGTTATTCTGGACTATACAATTAATAAAATAGAGTATCTGCACTTTGTGTAATTACAGTTTTGTAGTATGAGTCAAAACTGTGTGTAGTAAGTTCTACAGCTCTTTCTCTCCAGGAGTCCACTGAAAACAGCCTCTGTTTGGCCCAGTGGACTTCTCCAGTAAACAAACTTCTAATAAATAAATAAATATAATGCACACCGTAACAAAGCAATTTGAACACACTTCTCGAGATACTGTACAGTGACATATGTACTTCTGTCATCTATGTTGCTTGTGCATCCTGTACTTAATGGGTTGTATAAGTCAAACTGCTGAAAGAGCATGCAGGCTACATAGGATGTTATACTATCAATCCTTCCTTTGGTGGGATGGGACATAAGTTCAGGCAAAGGAAGTATTTCATACCCATAATACGTCTGTGTAGTTTTCTTCACATTTGCTTTTGTCAAGAATAAGTAAATGGGTCAAGTTAATACTGTTTAGGAGGACTGATAGATATGGTCAACTGGGATGATTTTGAAATCAGTGCAAAACAAAATCAGTACATACACATGATGTTAACAGGGTTAGATTGCAGGTTTAAATACATGTGCATCATATCTCTCAACTGTACAGATTTTCATAGACTGTCCAGATTTCTGACTCATGTTTTGATCTGTTCCTTATAACATTTGTGGTTTTCTGGAAAATCACTGAAGATTGAAGTCACTAAATAATACTAAATAATGACAGGCATTTGAGTTTCACCCCGGGATTCATGAAGCTCGGCGCAAGGCCGGTGTAAGGCCTGCGCCGGCGGTGCAGTGAATAGTCGGTGTAGTAGCGCCATATGCATAGTAATGAGTGCGCGCCGCAACCACAGACACGTGCGTAGTGTACGTGAGCGAGCCCAAGTAGGATGCGTCCGGAGGCGTGGCTAAGCCGGCAGGCGATGAGCAACCTAAAGTGCTGACTGCCACAGTCCGCCCATAATAGTAATGGCACCAGCCAGGGCCCGTGCAGAATGAAACGCACGCAGAGTATGCAACATAGTACCCATCCCAACAAAACAGAGAAGCAAACACAACCCACGAAGCCCTAAGTGCACCCGTCCAAGGAACAAAGGATACGCGTAATACTGTGTTCGTCCCGCAATGCACTGTCAGTGGGCATACCCAGAGAAGGTGTACCGCAGCATGTCAGCGCGCCGCACCGACATAGGAGTAGCGACTAAGGTTACCACCTGTCCCACTCTGCGAGGGGCAGTCCCTCTATGGGCAGTTGTGTCCCGATAAAAAATATTAAAAACGGCAAATGTCGCAAGATTGTAGGACATAATTATATCCCATATTTTCTGTAATGGTTGCATATAATAGTTATTTCCGTAACTAAAATACCTAAATGTGACAAGAAACAGAATAAGCAACTAAACTGCTACAAGAATAAGCTTTTATTTAGGCAAACAAGTGAAGTTCTATGCTTTGTACTGACCGTGGGTATGTGTCGGCCTGTAAAATCTGATGTGAGTCCCGAAAATGTCCCACCTTGGCCATTTGAAAATGTGGCAACCCTAGTAGCGACATGGCCATGGTCACCAGGGTTACCAACTGACCCACTTTGCTATGGACAGTCCCTCATTTGACAGTTGTGTCCCGCCAAAAATCGAAAAATGGCAAATGACCTGAGATTTCCGGACAAAAATATTCCCTCAATATACCTCTAATAGTAGCATAAAACATATATTTTGCATATGAAACACATACATGGCATAAGAAACAGAATAAGGAACCCAAATGCTACGAGAATAAGCATATATTATGGCAAAAAAGTGAAGTTCTGTCATCTCTACTTGCTGTGGGTATGTGTTGTCCTGCAAAATCCGATGTTTCCACAAAAGATGTCCCACTATGGGCATTGGAAAAGGTGGCAGCCATAATGGTCACAAGCAGTAGTGAGAGTGCACAGCCGGGTAGCCGTGTCGACATAACAACAGGAAGGAACCAAGATACCCTAAACACAGGCAAACATGTGCATAGCAACATGTACCACACCCAGCAACATGTTCGTCGCATACACAGGACGGCGTATGTCTAAGCGTAATATCCAGAAGCAGAACCCATGCATGCAAATGTAATACACAATAGCCCCATTATAGCATGTAAGTCCCACCCATGTACGACCGTGCACCCAACCCAGCTAGCAGCCTTGCGCAGCTACACACCTACACACAATGGGCATACCTAAAATGTGGTAAGAAGTATAGTTTTAGGCAGTGCCACGCGGGCATATATGTACCCCACATGTCACCAACCCACCTCAGGTACAGATATGCAAATGGCTGCATGTGAATGTGTCGGCGGAATGTGTACATCCCGCATGTGGTATGGACCCATCCAAACCCTATAGGCTTGCACACGCCACGGTGCACATAACTGTACACATGTGGACAAGTCGGGATGTTGAACCACCGCACCGATGATTAGCTATGCAGACAAGTCAAACACATATAGCGGAACATGTGCCTACCAAACAGGATGTCCTAACAGGGTGCCACAGGCACAGAAGGGGAAGGTGGGACATCACATGTGGAGAGTAGCGTTGCCGGATGGCCAAACACCCACAGCCAAGGTAAAGGACGGAACAACATGCATATGGCCGGATGGATGTTGTTAGAAAAATATATATAGAAACACATATGAAGTGCCAGTTTAGAAGCAAAATACTATATAATGCATTAAATTGTACTGTACAATATGGCAGTAGAAATGATCATGCATGTAATTGGTGAAGCTTAGCTGCAGTGAGATCGAACTCTGACCCTGGCAGTAACCAGTTCAGCAGGCTTATGTCTCTCAGCATTAATTATCTGCTGGGTTACAGAAAAATAAATGTATGTACATGTATAACTTCCTCCCTTCCACTGAGGAGGATGGCCTTGTGAGCACTATCGAAGATAGAGTACAACTCCTTACCAGAGAGACAAAGGAACGTATTAAGAAATGAACTGACTATTGTATCGGAACAGTCCAGGGTCCTTGAAAGAGCAACAATTACAGAAGGACACTGTAACTGACCAGGTGCCTTGCAAGGCTGTGTTATTCTCATGGGAAAACATTTTAAAAGCATTACCTCAGCACCCTCGTATGAATAGAATATTGTGGACCATAGTGATGGAAATGCCCTGTGACTGACAACGTCAGTAATGTGGGCAAAAGCTGATTGTAAACACTATATAAACAAATTGCTTCCTGTATAGAGTCAGACAAAACTCTTATACTTGTACTGTATAGTTTTTTGCCTCCCGGTGTACACTACTGAAACGTTGTGAACCTGAGCTTCCTGTGTTATTGACTGTCATTTAGAAAAGCCTACTGATTTCTACAGTCTGGTTTTAACAACTTATTTGACATTGTGGTCCTTCTTAGCCGGAATTCCCTTGGTAAGCTACAGGTCAGAGTGCATGGGTGGTTAGACATCTGCGCAGGAGAAGTTGCCTAAATGGTTCTTCTTGAGTGAAAAGACCTCCGACTGAATTGTTGTGTGTAAAGAGGCTGTCCACTGTCTGATCTGTGGCTGAAAAGCGGAAAACTGGATCCCAAGAAGAAAATGTGCAGTCGTAAACGGGAGGCTCAGGTAAGGAGAGTTTGCCTCTTTGTCTCTATTGTAGATCAGGGACCAGGCTACATTGTGTTTCTGTTAACAGTTGTGATAGCAGGTCGAAGACCAATCCAAGTAGTTTTACATTTGGACATAGATCAGGGGAACACAGAGTAGAGTAAATAATCATTGTAGACACTACAGTGGATACAGGGAAGGAGATACCACGTGGTACGAGAGAAGGGTTACGTAACAGTCGTTTAGAAGACATGGGAGATTAGTGCACTAAGAGATCGTGAGATCCACGTTTGACGGGTGATGCAAAGTATATGCAATTGCAGAGAGCACATAATGTGAGATATTCTGCAAAATGGGGTAATAAATATGACATTGATGGTATATTAGACAAAATATCGTTAGTGAAACATTGGAATCACTTAAAATGTGACGCAGATGTTCTAGGGTTACCACCTGTCCCACTTTGCGAGGGACAGTCCCTCTTGGCCAGTTGTGTCCTGCAAACAAACTGAACAAATGGCAAATGTCCTGATATCTTAGGACAAAAATATTTCCTATATTTTCTTTAATAGTAGCATAAAACAGTTATTCTGTATCTGAAACACCAAAATATTATAATAAACAGAATAAGCAACTCAAATGCTACAAGAATAAGTTGCTATTCTGGCAAAAGTAAATTGCTGTCCTGTGTACTGGCCGTGGGTATGTTTTGCCCTGCAAAATCTGACGTTCCTAACACAAATGTCCCACTTTGGGCACTTGAAAAGGTGGCAACCCTAAGATGTGCAGGCTAAAAAACAGCGACAATTGGGTATCCCTCAAGCACATAGGTGGATTGAGGTAGTGAACCGAAGGGAACAGAAGACTAAGAATGCGAAAGCATCATCGTGAACAAAGAAGATAATAATACAGTAGTAGCGACGGCACCCCCTCCGATACCACATCCAGGATATGAAGCGGGAGGGCAGGCTAGTCCCCCCCACGTTATCCTGTGGCAACAGAGGTATCACAACGACCAATTGTAAGAGAAGCTATTGAAACCACATCCCGAACACGTAAAATACCTAGGGACACTCAACTAAGAAGAGAGTCACTAGAACAGAGTGAGGAAATCTGTCAATTAATTGAAGTACCGAACCCTCAGGCAGGACAGGAAGGCCAGGACCCAACTCCCTTAGTGTATAGACCGTGGACACCGGAAGATATCCGTAAAGTCACAGAGGGAATTCCCCATCCACAAAGTAATCACTATTCACCATGCAATACCCCTGTATCTCCTGATAGAAAAGCAAACGGGGAATGGCGGATGGTACAGGATTTACAAGCTGTAAATCATGTAATAATACCTAGGGTACCGATGGTGCCAGACCCACACACTATATTGAATGCTATGAACCCACAACAGAAGTATCTTACCGTGGTACATATAAGCTATGCTTCCTTTTCAATACCTATACATCCAGATAGTCTGTATTGTTCTGCATTTACATTCAGGGTAACAGATACAGCCATACCCGGCTATCGCAGGGATATTGTGAAAGTCC